>NW_016690193.1:8462080-9028731 GCF_001604755.1 Lepidothrix coronata
TGTTATCAGCGACAGTGGCGGTCCATTCCCTACTGCTCTATTGTTAAACAAGCGCTCAAGTTTTCTAGCAGCCTCCTTTGCCTTAATTAGTTATTTTATATTCTGAAAATTAGTTCAGCCAAAGATTATATTCGCTATGTCTGTGTGGTTTTCTTTAATTTATTGAAGAGAATGTGGTGTACATATATGCTAAATATGCAGACACTGCGTTTTTCTAATCACAAAAATACTTTGTTCCTAAGTGTGAATTGTTAGGTCTTCCTTGCTTACAACTGAGGAATGTTCAAGTTCAAAAAGAAGAGAAGCAAACAAAACATTATTTTTTTTTCTCAATTAGCACATGCTACAAAAAAAATATAAGTAACTGGTCATAGTTAACTTGACTCTTTTCTTCTGATCTGTAATTATTTAAGAAAATTCATATGAATCAAGCAAGAAATGTGTATTCACTCTGTTTGCTGTGCTATTTTTTTAGTACTTCTTGTTTCATAGTGGGAATAATTAGCAATTATAATTCGTGATACTAAGTGTTTTGAGGTTATGCATGGGAAAAAGACAACAGTAGAAGACTGCGATTTGATCATCATTGCCAGTTCTCTGCCATCATTTTGTTTTGATTGGAGAAGCATTTGTTTGGAAAATTTTGCCCATTGAAACATTTCATGGAAGTTCTTGCTGCTGTTGCTTCTTCACAAGTATATGATGCTTAGATACTACTACAGGGATGAAAGACAGGTAGGTGCGTGGGGAGTTAGCTGTGTGTAGTTCTTGTTAGTCTTAAAAACAATCATTTTGAGGTTTTCTATTCAATTTGTTTGTGTATGGTAGTTCTTCAGAAATGAAAGTGCACATCACTGCTGCACACTGGGTTTGTACCATGTACCCATCATTTTTAATAAAAAATTGAAAGTTCTATATATCAGCAAAACTGATCCTCCACCAGTATTTCCCAATGTAATTTTCCTGCAAAACCTTCCCTAAAGGCTTCATTAATCTTAGCCTGTAAAGTACTGATACATGATCAAAGATGATGGGAATAGAGAGTGCTCAGCCTCTTTTAGCAGCATAGCCCAAATGTGTGTTCTCCCTAGGTCAGGTCTTATCGTCTGGGGTGGATTTTGGACTTCCATGAGTAAACTTACTGATATCTGCCATTAGGATGGTTTCCACAGTGAAGCCCTAAAGAAGGACAAAGCCAGGCTTCACACTCAGGGTGTGTTATTCACACTCAAATTTGTGTGGTCACTTTATGTGCGAGATAACAGGATAAAATAAAATAATCCTTGCTGAGATTGTGTTCAGGGTATGCAAGCTTTGTATCTTAGATATAATTAACACCTGCTTTTACTGCATCTTGAGGGCTTTCAGCTGAGGCTGTACAAGTGCTCCTTTTTTTTTTTTTCTTTTTTTTTAACTGTTCAGGCTGGTAACAGTTAGGTCCCAGACAGAAGTGAATTTCTGCAACTTAGCAAAATGGGGAAGGCCAAAGGTCATTCATGGTTTTACCTAGTTATGTACTTCAAAAACTGTAGTGATACCCATGCAGATTTTTCAGACATGCTAGAATAATTTGACCTACTCCCAAATATACTGATGTGAGATGGATTCACCTGTATTTTTGAAGTTATTTGCATTCAATTTTTCTTCAGTGAGTAGTGTTTGTGGCTTAGTTTTTATTTCATAAGCTGCATGAGAAAATATTTGTAATCTTGTGACAGAAAGCACTGCACATGAGGCATCAGATCTATAGTCGGATAACATTATAAGTCTGTAGCTCTTTTTAGATAGAGTCCTAACTGTTGAATAAGTGTTCTTTTGGTAGGTCTCTTTTCCTGTTTTGTGAAAGTGATGGAGAAATTTAACAGAAACAGAATGTGACAGCCTCTGAGGTGTTATTTATGGATATTCTGTGAGATTCTTTATGGGTACTATGTGTGTATTTTAACATTTTTATAAGGAAGGGATCATTTTAGTGAATGTGCCTAGACTCACACTGTTCCTTCAACTTAAAATTCCCAGAAGCAGCACAGTGCAGGATGCTATAGAAGCTGAAAAGTTAATTTTCTTACAATATTTCCAGCTTTGTGAAAAATCCAGAGATAGCATGTGTCTGTCGGATGCCCAGTAGGATTAGGAATTGTTTCTGGAACTGATGTTTCCATTTGTATCTAAAACAGCAGCTACTTTATGCAACAACCCCAAAGTGCAGTCTTGGCAGTGCACATTGAGGTCCTTGGAGTAAGGGCTTTGGGGAAAAGAAGAGGCTGGAGAAGTGCTGGGATAGTGTTGAGGAGAAGAGTGTTGGAAGGAAGCTGCTGACATTGTGTGGAAGAACTTGATGAACTGTGTGGTTTCCCGTGTATTTGTCTATAGACCTTTAACCTATGTGTGAATTTTGGGTCACGCTACATCTCCTTATAAAAAGTATCCTGGCATGCTGTAACAGCGGGATGTGATGTAACACAGTTTCTGTGCTTCTGATGTCTCGGATATTTCCTTGTGTCTCTCTGCAGGATATTGCCCTCGGTGTTTACCATTTGAAGTTCAAGTGTAAGTCATTCTTAGTTCATCTTCAAGATCTAATTTGCCAGAAGATGTGAAACTGGGAATGCTAGAATACTCTAAGGAACCCAAGGACATAGATCAGCAGTTGTATAAATCAGATATTGCTCCAAAGAATAAAATGCAGAGTTAGATTTCAATGGGCACTGTCAAACTTTTCAGTTTGCAGCATGCACCTACATCTGTCTGCAGATTCCTGAAGTTTTTCCTTTTCTTCCATTCTTGCCACGGTTTTTGATGTATTCAGGATATCTGTTGAGAGAGACAGAGTGAGATGGGTAGGAAGAGAATTTCCTCTTGTTCATAGCCTGCATTTAGTTGATATTCAAGGTTTTTTGAAGGCTGTTTATTTGTTTGAGTTTTTGTATATTTTGTTTTGTTTTCGAAACAGCTTTGTTTTCCTAAAACAAAACAAGCAAACAAAAAAGAGAGAGTGTACTCTGGTGTGATCTTGCAATTAAAATACTGTGAACTGTGCGAGATTAGGCAACAAGTCTTAGCTTTGTTGCATGGCCACATCACTGAGGTCTGTTTCAGCTTCTGGACAGCTGGCTGTCCTCAGGTAAGTCTCTTCTAGCATTTCTTCTATGAGGTATTCCACTTCCTAAAACAAAAGATTTAGGAAATAGACTTGATTTTCAATTCCTTGGGCTATTATTTTTTGCTTTTGTAAGCCTCGTGGTTTTTTTGCACCAGAAATTCTGTCTGGGGAAAATACTCTCAGGGAAAACTTCACTGAAACTTTTCATTTAGTTAGTTTGGATGACTTTCCTTCCTCCCCCCCGCCCCCCAAACAGTTAATTGAGACTTTTTTTCATTCGAATATGCATGAGTTGCTTTTAGGTTTTTTTTTCCCAGTGAAGCTAGATAAAAATGTCAGAAAAAAATATTGAAGACAAGCAATTAAATTTAAAGCTTCATAAATTTAAATTTGGTAACATGCAGTTATTTGACCAAGAACAAATTCTGTGTGTATGTCTGCCTGCTTGAGAATTAGAGAAAGTTAAGACAGGCAGTCCTCATTTTCTTCATTTCTGCCTCCTATGGAATCTAAGGAACTCATTTGGTTACTTTGCAACTTTATAAATAATAATAATAAAAAAGTTTAGGTTGTCCATAGAAGGATATTAGTGTTTCCCACATCACTGAAGTGTGAAGCCTAGGAATGTATTTTATTTGTGAGGTAGCTGAACATGAAAAATTAATGGGAAATATTAAGTATAATTATGCAGTGTAATCTGTAACTGCAATCTAACTATTGTTTACTGATATTGTAGCAGCAGCCTTCTATACTGCTACATTATGGGTTTTTTTAGTTTCCCTCCTGTGTTCTGGGACACGTGTGTTCAGTTGTAAGCATGCTAATTGTGCAGTCTGATAATAAGAAAATTCTTTAAGCCTCTGATTATATGTTTTGAATCTGTTGCATAATTTAGATAATTGAGATCTTTTATCTTTATAGTTCAATCATGAAGTAGATTCTTAAAGATATATTGAGTATTTTGCACTAATATAGAGGTTATGCCGCTAATATCACTTGCCAGATTGACAGAACTGTGACTGTTCATGTAGTAAACACGTAGTGTAGGCAGCTGAAACAGAAACAAGCTTTTCTGAATAGTCTATCCCAACTGGTTTCCATCCTGTTATGAATAATCTTATAGGGTAAATCAGACTACGGAAAAATTTACCTTTTAAATATTTGTTTCCAGAATTCTCCACCATTGCTTTATCTGTGATGTCCTTTAATGTGGTATCTCAATAACTTTGAAAGAGATTTGTGGGAACATAAAGTTCTTTTTCTCCTCAGCTTCATTGAAAAGATTAATTCAATATGAAACTCTGGGAAAACTACATTAAATGAATATACTTTATATTCTAATTTTGTGGTTATCCTCCCACACCAATGGCTCAATTTCATGTCCAGGCCACTTTCCGTAGGGATCTGTGTCTGAATATATTTCCAAAGTGTCAAATGAGTGACCTGCAAAGAGCAGTATTACATCACTGCAACCCAAATCTAATTGACAAATCTAATTGAGCTTGGAATCAGGTCCCCCAGGCAAACTCAGAAACATTCACCATACCTGGACGTCTGCCTTATGTCATTCTTGTTGCCTCTCTGAACAACAGGGTTGATAGGCTTATGACACAATTTCATTCACTTCTTTTGGAGAGAAAGTCATGTCTGTGGTGCATGGTAATGACGGAATGTCTGTAAAATGGAAAAGCTGTAAAAGTGAAGAGTCAACTTCTGCTTTTCACAAGCACAGGGGACCTTGTGGAGGAAAAGATTTTTTTTTTCTTTCCTGGATGCATTATAGTACTCTAAATTTGATAATGGTGAATAAACTAAAAAAGGGGAGAAATCTCTAGTCTTTGTTTAGACAAGATGTGTTTATCCTTAAACTGAAATAGTTTTTTATGGTCTGGCTTTAGACTAATGAAAAATATTATGGTATATAATTTTTTTAAAAATACGTATCTGATGGAAAAATATATTCTGAGAGTATCCCAGAGCAAAACTAAGCTTTGGGTTTTCACATCTCTGTTGGATGAACAGCATTTCATAGTGTTTTTTGGACTTTGCTCAGCCTCTTTAGGAGCTTTCTAATCTACTTGTTTCAGTCATGATTGGATGTAGTCCATTCCCCCTATTCTTAGCCACAAACAAGCTCTGTCCACCTCCCTACTCCATCCCTTCAGAGTAATAGCAACTGAAAATGTGACTAGAGAAATCTTTGGATATTTTTAGTTCTGTCTTGTCATGCTATTTTTATTGGCTAAGAAAGACCTAATGGCCAATCTGTTAATGTATTTTAATGCACAATCATTCTTTGTGCCTGCTGCTCTTCTTCTGCTTCTTTTCCTGTAATTTCTTTCATTGTTCTCATGGCAAGTTCCTTTGCCTCTGGATTCCCTTCCTCCACCAAATTCACTTTCTACTTGATTTTTGGCTTTTTCCTGTGCTGTCTGACCAGTCATCTAGCCTTCTCTGTTTTTTTTTTCTCCCTTGACATATTCTTCTCTTGCTTAAAAGTATCATTTATTCCTTCCAAATATAACTTCTAACTCATCATAGATTTTCTGGAAGATTGTCCTCTAGTGCTTTGAGAGTTCTGTAGGATAGAAACTGGGCACCTTTGCCCATAGCTGGAATTGATGAGGAGAAGCAGGATGGGTGGGCTGTGTGTGACCAGCATGTTCTCAGAGGCCTCATGCTTGGAGTGCTCAGTGGGCTGCAGCGATCTGTTAAACATTGCATGTCCAACCCTGAAATATCACCTACAAATGTTTATACAGAATACATGCACTAACCTTCTTTCTCTGGACTCATGTACCTAAATATTAAGATCTGAAGACTGTCCTTGCTGATCAACAGAAATAAGAGTACTCTAAGTACTTGAAGTGTAAAGCTTGTATAAATAGTAATGCACCAGAACAGGTTGAGCTGGGGAGTGTGAAGGTGGAGGCTGTGCTGTGGACATATGTAGAGTGTCGGTGTGAGACCCATGTGAGTGACTGCTCTTGCAGACTGTTATGGAGGCAGTTCCTGCTCATACAGATACTCTCATGATGTTTATTGGGAGTTTTTGCCTGAGTAATGGTCTGCAATTGCAAATTATGAGTGGCTATAGGTGAGCATCAAGTGTTTGAGAATATTTGAGCACAATCAGATAGCTCTTACAAAGCAATAATGTTCCAAAATGTAGGTTTGTGGGTTTTCCCTTCGATGGTAAAACCCAGAGATTTTCAAGACCAAAATGCCAAAAAATCAATATTGTTCTAAAATAACTCCTGATTTTTTTCCTGAGGTGTGTGAAATATGATGTCTAATAGGGTATGCAGTGTGTGTTAAACCAGCTTCTTTGCTATATATACTTCAATGGTAAAAAGTCTATCAATAACTGACTAAGAATTGATTTTAAATTTTTTTTTATTCATTTTGATGGTTATAAGTGAAATCCGATCAGGGAATACTCAGCAAAATCAGGACATAAAAATGCAAAGGAGAGATGTTTATTTTAAAATTCATTTTCAGTGCATTTAAATCTGAATGTAGAAGTTATCTGTCTTGCTGTTCTTGTGAATTTCATTTCTTTTCCTACAGAAATTGAGTGACAGAGATACATCACTGCATTTGAAAGGTGTCAGGACCTCTCCAATCACATTGTGATCCTTGGATATTTGTAAACTGTATGGTGGAGTTTAAATATTGGCTCTTGTAAGAACTGAGGGGGCATGGACATCAGCTGGGAGGGTTGTATCTAAATAGCTGTGCAAATGGATTACATTATTATCATGCTGGTAGCAGCAGTTAAATATATTCCTAGTAACAAATTTAATTGTTATTAAACACAAATGAATCAATTTTATTGATGTCTGTTGTTTTAATAAGTACTAGTTAGGTACACTCTTGCTCTCATGGACATTATATCACTAAAGACCTTTAACACTTTTCCACTTTCCCGACAGAGTATGAAGAATTTTGGTTAGAGCACAGTAATCGTAGAAATAGTAGCCAAAACACAGCTTCTTATATTTCCAGATAATGTACTCAGATAAGCAAAGAAAATAATTTCAGATGGTTCTTATATAATATCAAGATTTATTTAAACAGTTTACTTGAACAGCCAATTATATTTGCTTTCATGAGGAGTAGTTTTAGAACAACTTTGCGGGTGTGAGAACATGATGATGAACTGCCCAATTTCTCCATCTGGTAAAATGTCCTTATATTTATAACAAATTTGCATACATCTTCATTTTTACTTGTACTTGCTTTTTTCCCCTTACTCAACATTACTCTTACAACTGTGCTCTAACTTCAGCTTTATTTGCAGGTAGGTTATGCTGCCCTACTTCACAACTGTTTCTATATTTAGATTTGTCTGCTTAAGCCCTTGTATAAACATATAGGCAAATTGATAAATTGGGTATTTTATGTTCAGGCAATCTGCTTAGCCCTTTTCTAATGAAGAGTATTTTTCCATGAAAAATTACCCGTGCCATGTTGAAGGCATGTTACCCATCTTTTTATGATCTTCATTTTAATATCAGGATCTTTGATCTGTCTATTAGCCCATCCTTATGTCATCATATAAACTGCTCAGTCTTTCTCTAACTATGCAGCTATTCAAGACTATTGATTCAGGACTGAATTGTGGAACCCTTATTCTGTTGTTACTGATATGCCATAATAGCATCATGTTCTGAAAACTTATGTAGATTAATCTTTTGTGCCTGAAAAAGAAATTATTAAAGAAAATCCCACAAATCCACAATAAACCCTCAGACAAAAAATAAAAAAGATAATTGAGCCTGTAAATCACTAAGGAATCAGGTTCATATGGGTAAATGTTTTATTCCCCAAAGTTTACATTACTGAAAAACTGTTTAATGAAAACAGGGTAAAAAGATGTTCAAATTACAAAAGCGAAAATGAAAGAGAAGGAACATAAACATGAACAATTTAAGAAATTATACAAGAAAATAAAATAGAAGATTTTTTTTTTCCTCCTTCTAATAGTCTGTTAAATTTTGAAGTGGAAAATTCAGAACAGAGACAAGGAGATATGTGGGGATCTTATACAGCTTTTTTTTAGATTGGAATCTACTAAAGGATTCTGCTGAGTCAGTGTTTGGATATATGATATGACATTTACATAGGTATCAGAGCTCCAGATATCCCTGATGTTTAGTAATGATAACATTTTCAAGTGCATATATACCTAAGGCTTCGGAGTTCAAGCCAGTATTTAGTAGCTGGAAACATGGATGCACCCCAATGTGTGGCAACATTATTCTTATCTACCTACTGCAAATTCTTGTTTCTTTCTGTGAAGCAGCTGGTGGTGACTGCTGTCAGAGACAGGACCTTGGATATGATCCAATGTTGCAGTTCCTTTGTTCCTCAGCCTTCCCTAAATGTTATTTCAAAAACTCATGTCTTGTAGCGTGCCTAAAAGACAAATGCAATTTAGCTATATTGGAAAGTGAATGACTTTTGAAGCTCAATATGACTGTAAACACATTGACCAACTATATTTGATGAAAATTAATTTATGCAAGCATATGAGAAGAAAACTGCATTTACCTAGGTTTATAGATTGTCATTATGGGTCTAGTGGAGCACTTGTACACATGTTTATCTGTTAAACACATGTATGCACGTACTCACCTAACTACCTAAGGAGCTATCATTGGCGCCTATAGAAGTATCTATATAGGATCTTTAAAGTTGCATGTACAGATTGTGTGGGTGCCTTTTTTTCTATTTTTTTCTCCACTCATAAGTGCCAAGTTCATTTGTGTGTAAACCTGATCTAGAGGGCGTTGAACTCAGTGGGAATGTTTCTAGCTATTTTGGAGATAATATTTTTAGGTGAATAAGTAATGAAGTGCAGAGCTGACTGATTTTCTTCTGTGTACTTGGCTATGGCTTAGTTGTATTCATGTGCTCACATGCACGTGCCTGCTCATGATTGCAGGCACATCAATGAAGGCAGTTGGATTTTTGCCCCAGTTTCTGTAGTTGTCATCACTAACACAAGAGCATCATGAAATCTTACATTCAGTGACCTTGTGATTACAGGTTTTTTCTTGCTGGACTGGGGTGTGAAAAAAATCCAGCAGCTTGAAGGGCATCTGATTTTCTTTTTTTTCCCGCTTACAAGAAGCCTCAGGATAAGACTGAATTTTTATTACTGCAGTAATTTCTCAGACTTCAGAGATGGGTTTCTTCTTGTTATAGCTGAATACTTTATTAATTGTTCAGTCTGCTAAATGGCAGAAGATGCTGACGAACATTATGGTATACAGTTCCTTATCTGTATAATTTCAAGAAATGTAAAGTAGAAGATAATAAGCCACTTGTTACAAATTTCAGCACGCATGTGAAACGCATGTGTCAATGTAGGTTGTAATAATATCAACAAAATCACATACCATTAGCTGAAGTTTGACAAACCCTGAAAGTCTCTTCAGTAATTTACAGTATCTCAAAATTAAAACGTTTCCTAACCCAGGGGCTGATAGAAGCTAAAGAAATCTTGGAAAACTAAGAGGAACAGGTGTACTAATATCCCCACTTATTTAATAAATTGAAGAATTAGTTGCATGGCAAAAAAAGAAGAGAGCAGAAAGTGTATTTTTTTTTTTCCAAAGCTCTGTATAGTTTGGATGGATTGCAAAAACTCTAGATTGCTGTATAGAACTAAGTAACCTTACGAAATAGCCTAACTCAGTGCAAATCTTGTCTTTAACCACAGTTTGTTACTTTTGTGTTTTGAAAACTTCTGTTTTCTTTCTGATGTTGTTTCTTCTGTGTGTTTAACTTAAATCATAGCCAAAGTTAGAACTGTAGGTGATAAATGAATCTAGATTTGACTGAGGATTCTTTGAAGAAAGGTCTTCACTTGGCTTTAGGTACATAGTTTTCTGGAGTTGCTTGTTAAGGGAGGGAAGAAGAAAGATCTCTGCCTGTCATGAAATGATTCCCTTTTTACAGTTTTTAGATCCTTTGATCACTACGTTGAAGAAGTGGTAGAGAGCAGAGTGTAGGAGAGGGGTTTCCTGTTTTTTTTGAGTCTTATCTGCATTCTTGAGGATGAAACCCTTTTCACACGTGAAGTACAGGTGAAAATACAGAAACCTAGTTCAAGTCTTTTAGATGTTTTCATTCATAATATCTTTAATCTGGAAGAAGCTGAATTAAATATGAATTGTAGTTCTCGTGGATCACGGTGTGTCTACAGAAGTGAAATTGGAGTAAAGAGAATTTATAACATATGCTTCCTTTTGCATTATGGAAGAGAGCCAAACACAGAGATGCCTCCTTGATCAGTAATGTGTTTCTGGAGATATGCAGATCTTGAGGGGGCTAAAGCTAAAATGTTAAGAAAGAAATGCAAGCTACTCTATGGTGATTTAAATCAACAATGCGTAGAGCCAGGTAAAGTTAAAACAATCTTTTTCAACTTGGAAAAAATTGATTTTTCTTGGCTACTTTTTGAGTTTTTTAATAATGTGTCTTATGTGATAGAATGTTATATCACACATCAAATAAACCTAATTTTTTTTTGCTGATTCATTGATCTAGTTATACTAGGTCCACGTTTGTATAGGAAACCAGAGGTTTCCTGAATTACTTACATTTATATTTAAGTCCTTCTAAACATTTTGTTTGTTTTTCCTAATTATGAACAAGCTCAGACTAAATAACAGCTGTAAAGCAAAAATCAACAAAAATGAACATAAATAGTAATACTCAGTTCTAACTACATAATCTTATAGAAGAAGAAATATTTGGCCCTTGGTTTCTACTTACATAATCTGGCTTGCCTTCATTGACCTATAATATCCAAGGTTTTATCAGTGGAGAAATTCTCTTCTCCTTCCAACAAGCAGATGATGTGTCATCAAAATCAGCAAAGACCTAGACAAGACTTTGGATCCACTTGCAAGTGCTAAAAAAAAAAAAGTGAAAAACCTCATTCTTACATGCCACTCAGTTGTGATTCCTTTTAGTTTTATGGTGTTCTGGTATCAAAATAAACCCTTGCTACAGCTGACTGTCCATTGGAAAGGAGCACATTCAAGACCTGCTCCTGCACTGATGGAGTTACAGGGAGTACTTGCCCCACAGGTCACAGACAAACAGACACTGCATCTTTCCTTCCTACCGTCTTCATAATCAGTTCTGGATTTAGTTTTCCTTCCTGTTTGTTGCCTGAAGAGTCTCAGGTATCTGTATTTAAGGTCGGATAGGTGCTTAGGGAAGTCATAGAGAATTATTCAACATCACAAAGTGCTGCGTGGGTTATTTGCCAAGGGAAGCCAGGTAATCAGGTAAAACTGAGATACAAATGAAAGGTGAATTATCCCATGCTGAGCTCTCTGCAGCTATAGATAGATGATTTCCAGCAGAAACTTCTGTGAGTGCATTTCTTCTGCAGATCAAACTATTATTTAGCTGCTTCTAGGGTAGTGAGTTTTAATTAAAATAATGATACACATATCAAAATTCCTAGTGGTATTGTGTTCCAACCTTTCATTCAGTTAAACATGGATGAATTATTTTCACACAGACCTTTTGATTTTGCTTTTGCACTCTGCTGTGAATTGTTCTGTGGCACTTCCACCTGGTAAAATGCCATGGCTTATAAAGATGGTGTGTCAGGAAGTTTGTTACACTTCTTCTTTCTGTCAGATTGGTCTAAGACAAGATGGTTACTTTCCTTGCAAACTTGGAGTTTCATCTCTTTGGACTATCATAGCTAAAATAGCATTGCCTCTTATCCTGCCATGGGATATACAGGAGATGCCATAGGTGGGATGCGGAAGAATCTGAATTAATGATGTGCTACAGACGCTGGATTGTGGTAGGTGGGCCATGGTGTGGACTGTACAGCAGGGAACTGTGCTCAGGGCAGGGACCCACAGCAGCCAACGAAGGTGTTTTGTTTAGGTGTTTTTTCCCTTTATGATAAAGTAGTGTCTTCATTTTTTTTTATCTGACTTGTGTGTCCTGACATATTTATGTATTAATGCTAAATGTGTTATGTTTATGTCCAGCAACTTATAAGGGTGAATTCTTCACTCAGACTGCAGTTCCCATCAGGATCTCTTGTTACTTCTAATGAGAGGAATAGCATGGTGACATTCACTTTATTGAGGTCAGAATTTGAACCTGAAGAACAATTATATTTAGGTCATTTTACTGAGACTTATAGGAGGTGTATTTTTTTGTCAGTCTATTACAATGGAGGCAAAAGGTAACCAGCTAGTTAGGGTGTAATATGTTTTTTAGTGTTTTGTAATGTTTTAAAATATATGTATATATATACAGACATTGTAACAGAAGAATCTTTCTGAAGTGACATTATGCTAGACTGATTTTCAAGCATAATCAGCTGTTTTAAAACAAACAAGTAGTTGCTGTTCATACATAGTACAGAAGTAGGTAATCCATGCAGTTTAACTGGGCCCTTTGAATTGGATGCAAAGGAAAATTAATTTAAAAAGCTTTTGTTGTTGTTACCCCTTTGCAGTGGGAAGTTATAGAGAAAGAAGATGTTGTAGCAAGGGTGAGCACAGAGGAACTGTTCTGTGCTACGAGCCAAAGGACATCATTAGGAACGTTCCTATTATCTGGAAGCCTGACTTCCTGTCTCAGTTTCCTCGTGGGTCTCAATGAATGGCAGAAGAAATGGAACACTTTCCTGCTTGGCCAAAAACTCTGCTAAATTACTCCTCTGGCTTCACGCCACACTGTGCTCGGGAATAAATCCTGCAGCTCCCCCCTGAGTCTGGAGGGTACTTGCTGTGATTTCTTGGGGCTGGGGGAGCGAATTTTAGAAAGCCCAACCTTCCCATGAATAGTGTAATGCTTCAGGTGTCCTGTTGTACATTGTCAGAAATTCTTTTTGTCACAGAGAGCAACAGATGCATTGATGTTTGTTAATGTAAGCTTCCATGAGAATGAAGGGATGTTAAAGAACTGCAAGTATGTTAGGATTTTTGTTTATGGTAAACAATTTTACTACAATGAAAATAGTATAGCATGCCTTGCCAAAAGTGCCAAAGACATGCTTAAAATAAGATACTTTTAGATAAGCATTCAATTTATTAACTAATTTTCTGATCTTTTTTTCCCCATAGTTTTAACGGATCAACTAGTGTGAGCACCAAAGTTATAAAACAGAGTTTTACTGTAAAGTATAAAAATAAGGTAATAAAGATTTTTGTATATAGGATAAAACATAAGTTTCAGACATCCTATTAAGTGCAGTAGATGATGCATCTGTCATCTTCAATATATGCAGAGAATTTTTAAAAATTCTTTTCATTTTTTTTTATTTGTGATATTTGGTACATTTTCTTTAACATACCTATTAATCCCCAAAACTTTCAGTATCTTGTCTTAGCTCTGATTTTGATTAAAACCGCAGCACCAAACCTTTGGTTCAGTTGTTACTGTCAGTTTCTATAGTTTGTATTTTAACTACATTTGGCAAGTAAGAAACTCACATCTGAATCAAAAGAAACTTGGCAAAATGTACCCCGTTTCCCAATAGCCTTTCTCTATAATAGAAGAGATATTGGGACAGTGCTTAATATTTTTTGGCTTGTTTTGCATCTCAGTGGAAAAATATTCTTAATCCTCTGGGGATGGGAAATGCTTACCATAGTTAGCATTCTCTATGTGTCATCTTTCAAAGGTGACAAGCAGCAGTCCAGCTGGAAATTTTGGGCATATATGGAAAAAAGTACAGCAAATACTTAATGCCACTGATGTATTTCCACAAGAAAGTATTGATCAGGTTGTGGTTTGTTTGGTTTGCTTTGTTTTTTTGGTTGGTTTTTGTTTGTTTGTCTGCCCCCCCCCTTTCCCCCATATTGTTTGTGTCACTGTGTGTTCTCACTGTCTTACTCTGTATTCCTTGTTCAGGCTTTTCTGAATTTTAATGTCAACTTAATTGGTGTGACTTTCAGGGTGTACCATCAGAGAGGTCAAACAGTGCTTCTCCCACTGAGAGACCTGTCAGCCTTTTTTCACCTGTGTGGATGCAATCATGTCATACAGGCTTGATGTTGAGGTCACTGTTTTTTTTTTTCAGGGGGGTAGAACTGCTGGATTATACTCATCGTGTCAGCTCGTCCTTTGGTCTGTCTCAATCTCCTCTGTAAAGGTAGCTAAGTGCTTTCTGACAGGAACTGTCCCTGGCTGACAATCAGTGCTCTCAACATTGATATCAGTGCATTTTGAGGCTTGATACTCATGGAGGCAGAGTGGATGGCCTTTCCTGAGAGTTGGCTATGGGAGGAAAGCAGAGACTGCCATTTTTATGGCAGTTTTTTGGTATTAAGGTCCTGATTTTGAAAGCTGAAAGTTGGGAGATCTCATTTATTCCCACTGCTTCCCCTCCCTGCGCAGCAATACAGCTTTATCCTTTCTGTTCCCCCTAAGGACTCTCTCCCAGGTGTCCTTTTCCTATTTCCTCCTAATTCGGGGGAAGGAGGAGAAAATTCTATGTCTGTCCAGTTTTCAGAGGGACACTGGTAAGATGCTACCAACAGTTCATCATCCTTTTTGCACATGGCACAAATGTAAAACTTTAACTAACGTAGTGGAGAAATGTTGATTTGTATTGTTAATGTGGCTGTATTTCAGTGTCCGTAATTAAGGATTTCTGGATATTTTAAAAAGGTGTCATGATAAATGGGGGGGAAAAAAGCACCTTCTTAATAAGAGGAGTTTTTTTGAGGTCCAAGGAGAGAGAACATTAAAGGTGAAGAAGGCAGTGTAAATATGTGTGTCCAAGTTCTTTTGACTCTGTTTAATTTCTTTTAATTCACTGTATTTTTATTTTTATGTAAGAGGAACTATTTTCACCTTTTGTGGTTTAAATGAATTCCTGCAGTTAAATGTAGATGTTCTTTCTAGAAGAAAAGCATAAGCTAGCAAATTCTGCTATTGTATGAACAAACAGGACAAAATTTGTCTCAACTATCTACATTATTTTCATCCTAACTTTTAAAGCAGAATTTGGGTCTAATATTGCATGTTTAGCTTTCAACCAGTCTGGCCCATTATGTTTTACCAGTATTGCACATCATTATATGTGATATTTATCTAATGATATTTTATCACATCTATAGTTTACCCCAGAGGGTTTTGCTTTCCCAAGTTTGTGTTTGGTTTGTTGTGTTTAATTTTTTTGTTTGTTTGTTTTCAGAGAATTCTCCATGAAAAAAAGCTTGCACAGGGTATCTTCGTGTCAGTTTGCTGACGCTCAGGTAGAAGGATGTAGGTCTTTACTAGTCACAGAGTACGGCAAGTTTGTGAGAGGGATTAGTGCATCTGTATGTAGATTGGCCTATGGATATATTTGGTTTGAATATAGCTAGTAATAAAATGTAATATTGGTGCACCCAGTGACATGTCTGTGAGGAAATTTGTCAGTGCATCACAGGCTCGTATATAAAAATTGAGATGAAAATATTCTCAAGGAAGCCTCAAGGAGACTGAAGTTTGCCCTGACTGGAGCTGTCAAGTTTCTGTTCAATGGCAATCTAGCAGAGTACTAAGAGGCTGGGTAATTCTAAACTTATTATTCCAGTTGTTTCTTATATAAATGACATGGCATTTTAATTCTTACATATATGGGTAGATGTGGCAGTTTGAATTTTTTTAAATCATCAGCTTAGACTTAAGATATTTATTGTACTAAAACATTTGCAAATTTTGGTTATAAAATGTCTGCTTCATTTATGCTATTGAAATGAACATAATGTGGTTACAAAGTGAGACTTCACTCTCAGTCAGCTCCATGAGGTCCATTAAACTGAGGATGCTGAGACATACAGTTGCAGTATATGTTGACACAGTTTGATAGATAAACTGTAAGCTGAAAAAGTGCATGAACTTGGGTTTTAATTGCAAAGATTTTATGTAATTTGGTAATGTAAATGAAAAATGGGAAATTGCTGTAATTATGTGTTCTAGATAAAATCTTACAGAAGCATTTGCCACTTCACTGGTTTACAGAACAGCCTAATATTAAATTTAGAGTAGTAAAATCTGCCTGGGGGACACTGTGTTTGAAGATGACTTGCTTTAAAAGTTCACTGTTCTATGAAGTATGCATTTTTTTTCCTGGAAACAAAGTATGTCTATGTTTCATCCAGTTACTGTACTTGCAGAAATCTGTTTGTGGTATAGGAGCTCATTCTGAAGTGAACTCCAAGTACTAGTGAAAATGTTGATAAAGGTAACAGACATAACAGAAATTCCTTGGTCTCCTGAATATATTGGTTCATGCCTATTTCTTGCAAAGAGAAAATAAAGTCTCTGTACAGAGTAGCTGTACCATTTAACATTTCTACTGTTGCGTAATGGCTGAGTTTTGTCCTCAGTTAAGTCAGTGGGAATTGACTTAACATCCACTGACAAAAGTCTTGGAACTCTCGTACATTAGTAGTTTGGATGTAATTGAGTTGACTGCAAGGGAGAAATGAGCTGTCTCCAATATCTCATCCAAACATAAAACATGTTCATCTAGTAATAAAAGGAAAAAAGAAGGTTAGTGTTGAGCTAATGCACTGATGGACTATTTTGTGGCAAAATGAAAGCAAATTCTCCACTGAAGAGCAATATGCATCTGTCTTCAAAACCACATTTTCATCTATTAGTAAGACTGTGTCTGTGCCAAATTGTCTGCCCAAAATTGTAATCACCAGTTCAGATTTTTGCAGGCACTTGATGTGTATTAACTTTTGGTTTGATTTTTCCAGAGCACATTTCTTACATTATGCACACATAATAAAGGACAACTTTTTTTAACTGTGTATACAGTATTACACTCACTATATACATTTTTTTTGCTTCTGCTTTCAAGTGGTAGACAACCATGGTATTAAGGTCACTTTCAGCAAACCCTTGTGTGCACTGAAGCATTGAATATTAACTTTGGGCTGCTCAAAAATAATCCTCACCAGTTGGGCCTTCTGTTTATGTCTGAAGGCTGTTTCCAGTTGCTTTATGTCAAGCAATGTAAAACAGTGAAACAGCTGGTTGTTTCTGTGTCGTATCTGTCATCTAGGGTCTTGTCTTGCTCTTGGATGTAGCTGCACAGCTCTTAGCTTTCATGGGCAGCAAGCAACATGCCTATGCTGCCTCTTGCCAGTGCACAATGAAAATATTCGCTCTCTGGGGACTCCAGTTCGACCAGTGGTTAAGATGGCCCAAGAGGAAATCACCATAAAGCTGGAGTTTGGTGGGGACTCTGAGTTTGGCACTGTGGGAAGGCAATGCCTGTTGTTCAGCCTCTTAAAACTGGGGCACGAGAAAAGCAATGAGGACAGAGTAACATACTGTAGGAGAGTGAGAAGCTGGATGGAAGGGGGGAAAATGAAACGATGCCTTTGCTGTGCAGTTGTTGGTTAATTCCTAGAGAAGCTAGAATTCCTTATAGCCCAATTAAATGGTCCCCCACACAGCTGGCCACTCTTTGTGCATGTTAGGGACAGGTTTTTGGTACAAATTGCATATTCTAAAGAATATGGGTCCCTCTTGACCCATACTGACGTTTAATTGCTTTTCCAGATAGTTTTAGGTTCAAAAAGGAGTGTTACAGCTCCTCACTTTCAAAGATGCATATCTTGTCTTCCACACTGGTCTTCCTTTTTTTCGCTCAGGACAATATGTAGTTTTGTTGTTGCCTTTTTTTTTTTTTAATTAAAAAAGCCCATTTTTCTGTGTACAGATCCTTGTTAGGTTTGTCTGTTAAAAAATTTGGCAGAGATATTTAATGAATCCAAGGATTTCTGTCCCTTCATCTTTTAGGAGGAAATTGCCAGAACCCAATCTTTTATTTTTGCTTTTGGCGAATGGATATTTGGACAGATGAATTTTTCTGTTTGGTTTTTGCTTTCTTTTTTTTTTTTTGATCAGACATGTTCATTCCTGAACACTCTCTGAAAGCTTTTATTGCTCTCTCAGCCCATCACAGACATCCTTCCCAGGAGTGCATCTCATGGAGTCAGTCTGTTGTGCACCAGTAGTCTGAAACCAGGCATCACTTTTCAGTTTGCCCGAGATGCAGGCTTGTTAGTAGAAATGCCAGCAATAAAAACTTGAACCCTGACTTCTGAATAATCAGCTAAAGTTTGTTTAGTGTAGGTCTGACCTTTGCCATGAATACTACATTCTGTAAAGCAATAGCAGATAAGTTACTTTCATCTTACAAACCACACTTATCTTTGTGAAACAGAATTCCAGTGTAGCATCTGCCCTTTATCCAGTATTATTTTGTTTTCCAGTGGACTTCCCTTCTGGAGCTTGTGAGTTATAAGGTTGCCTCTGGTTTTGTTTGATATATTTAGAAAAGTTCCTATGTTATGCTTTTTGTCTTTTATTTTATTATTTATACTTGCTGGAAGAAAAAAAATCAAATTTTCATCTGAAGTTGAAATGTAATTTGGTGTGATTGCTCAGATTCTGATCTCACTACCAAAAGTGTCTTCTTTTAGGAGTTGATAAAAATATTTGGCTTTGTTTCACCTCAGTCACTCTTGGCAGTTCTTCATCTGCTCTTCTGGGGTTTCCATCTGCTCTTTTATTCTGCATTTTTTCCTTCAGGCCCCAATTCAGCAGCAACAATTGCAAATAAGTGAAAACATCACTGATTTTTCTGAGAGTATGGGGTTGGATGCAGGTGCTATTCTGCATCTCTGTCAGAATCTTCCAGTAGTTTATCTCATTGCTAAAATGGAAAATATGACAATTCCCTGCAGCTTTGAGTATTCCTTTGTTCTTCCTCCCTCACAGGTGTCAAATATTTAACCTAGAGCTGTATACATTATTTAAACTTGAAACCAACATGTCTATAAAATTAAATATATCACAAGGACTAAAGAAATTTTTTTTAATCTAATGAACATCTCAAAGTCAATTGAGTTATAGAACAAAGCTTATGAAGACATTTGACCTTAGATTTATTAAAAAGCTTTTGTTAATTTTTTCCAAGTAATTTATGCTTGTTGTGTTATTTAAGCACTTTTAACTTAGAAAAATAAATTCATAACTCGTATTAGGGGTTATTGATGCTGAATAATCATTTGCTCTCAAGTGATTAAGCCAGCACTCTACATTATAAAGAAAAAAAAAATCAAACATACATGACTGTCTGCTTACTTATGTATTTCACTTTCAAACGTGCTTTTCATTTCACAGGTTCTTTTATCTCTTATCTAGGAATTTTTTACAGGAAGCACAATCAAAGTTTCCTTTATCATCTAGCTAGTGAAAATGTAATTGTAGTTGTGTAGTGCTTGTGTACTGAAAGGCATATCATTATAGTGAAAATCCTATATTCGTTACTCATAGGAGACAGCTTGTCTGACTAAATGTAAAGCTTAACTGGAAGGTTTAGAAGGGAAAGTAACAGAAGAAGAAAGAACTTAGTAGTGAATACATGCATAATGAATTGGTTCATTCAATGCTTTCCTCTTTTTTTTTTTTTTTCACCTGCTCTTGCAATGTGCACTTTGTCATACTGAGAATTTAATTAATGGTAGGAAAAAAAAAAGTAATAGTCCCGTGTCAGCCTAGCACTGACATTTATGACAGCCTCCTATTGAGTTAGTGGTTTTTTTCATATAGAATGCTGACAACTTATCATGTAAAAGCTTTTTAATAACTTTAATAGTGAAAAAGATTATTGAACAAAAAAAGTGGTTTAATAAAAATCTTTACATTATCCATTTACTGAAGGATGCCATCCACAAAAGCTCATGGTTTCCTTTCAAACAACCATTTCATATATTCCACTAGTACTTTTTGTTCTCTCAGAACTATTGTGTAAACTAGAGAGATTTACAGCAGAATTCTATGTGAAAGACTTTTTGGTTTAAATTTTATCTTCCTTTCACTTTCAAAAATAGCCATGAATACAAATGTTGTCATTTGACCATTAAAATAGAATGTAATATTCAGCTGACTGTACTGGAGAGGAGGTCTAGGGAGCCTAAAACATCCTTTAAGCCTAAAAAAAGAAATTACTTATGTGTATTAGCAAATCAGCTATTCATGGTGTTTTCAGGCACTGTGATGTTATCACGGCAGACAAAACCAGGGAAAAGAAATGTTGCACTGATTCATCTTTCATTCCTTATCCCCAAATCTTCCTAAGTCAGCTTTTAATATTTCTGACTGACTCTGAGAGTTGAAGGCAGCTGGTTATTGCTTTCCCAAGTAACTGTGCCTAGTGTTCCTGGGGCAGCTGCTGGAAGAAACAGGAGTGCACCTGGGGGCATTGCATCAGCAGAGTTTGCAGACCTGATGGCTGTGAGTCTCTTAGTGCAATCTTTCTTTCTACTGTACCTTGTTGACTAAGTATACTGTCTTTCTTCTATCAATTTTAGAGTGTAAGAAGATACTTGGTATATGGAGTCTGTCTGGGAAGCTGCTTGTGTCATATTTTCCAAAATCAGAAGGGGAAAATTGATTCTTCCTTTGTCATAGGGAAAACTCATTCCCAGATTTAAGCCCTGAAGGTTTAACTTAAACTTGGCAACACTTGATGAGCCCTTAGTCACAAGAATCAATTACATATCCCTTCTGCATCATCATCTGTATTCAGAAGTGACCCAGTTTCCCCACAGTTGGCCCTCCCATAAATGGAATAATGCAGGTAGGGTCTTACCACTGCTGCCACCAGTAAGTCCTGAAAGACATCCATCAGCCCACTGATGTCACCATCAGCAAAGGCTGGTAGATGAACTGTTACCAGCATGGCCATGAGGAACAGCAGGTAGGGAAGTCATCATGGGGGAGCTTTCCCATGCAGGTGGCAGGGAAAAAAGAGTGGGGGAAAAAAAGATTCTTTTCCTCTCCTGCTTTTGGAGAAAGTATGGAAGTGGCAGTTTGAGTTCCTGAAGACAAAAGCTATTTGCAAGTCAGGAAGATGTTTTTAAGGAAGGCATTTGTATAAAGTCTGAATAGCTTGTATTACAGCCTAACGGCGTGAACCAATACAAAGAGCCTGCTGAGGCAGAAGCTCTGGCCAGAGGTCTGTTTACTACTTAGCTTTTAATCTTTGCTTGAAAGCTTGGAGAAACTTTACTATTGGTTTCTACAGAGCCAGAATTTGTCCTTCCACTCTTTTGCTTTATGTGTAACTAAAGAATGGTTGTCTTATATGCTTGTTCTGACTCAGTATAAAAATTTATGGTGCTCAGCATCACTGTTTGTAATATTCTGGGTGTCACTGGATTATAGTGTAAATCATTATAGTAAATCATATGCATGTAATACTCGTGAAATACATTGTTAGGCAGGTGGTAAAGTGTATCAGTGGAATTGTTTGGTTTTTTTGTGATTTTAACTAACTTTGTGGTTGGACAGCTGCTATTTATAACTTCGCAGTTATGTCTGTCTTGAGTCCAAGAAATTCAGTATAGTGGATGAAAGAACAATATTGGGAAGAGGGTGATTGCTTGGATAAGATTTGAAGGCTTAAAGGGAGCAGAACAGCTTCCCTATGGCTTCTGTTTTTGCTGTGAAGTATGTTGTCTGTAATCTTAGCCTAGTTATTTATTCTGTCCTATTCATCTTGATACAGGGCTAAAAATAGGACCTTTTTAAAACGGTTTTGCTTCTATAGTACCTGAGAGCCTCAAATGAAGCAATAATAAGGTGATGAAAAATACTTTATTCAAATACACTATGCACAATACACTGAAGAGCTACAGAAGATCAGTGCCAAACTCTGGATCAAACTGAACACCCACAACCACAGATGATACCAGAGGTGGCTGTGGAGCTCAGAGAAGAGCCAAAAATGGACTGGGATTTTTCCCTCCATCAAAAGAACTGTATTTCACCTATGTGCAAATCATGCAAGAGGTAATGAAACTTCTACTAGCTTTTTTTAATCTTTTTGCAGAAGTTTTATGATTGACTCATCTATAAGGGATAGTCTGCAGAGAGCAAGGAAAAGATTTCCCAGATGCACCAGGAAGGTAACGGTAGTATCGTATCTCTCAGCTTTCTCAGTTAATTTAGGATAAGATGGCAAAGTAGGAAAACCTGGGGAAAATTATGTCAAGTCCTTTGGCTATGCCAAAAGAATGTCCCTGAATACTGAGGCCAGCTGC
The DNA here is from genome assembly GCF_001604755.1 of Lepidothrix coronata. NCBI lineage: Eukaryota > Metazoa > Chordata > Aves > Passeriformes > Pipridae > Lepidothrix > Lepidothrix coronata. The sequence continues at coordinate 8,484,305 of NW_016690193.1, forward strand.
TGAGCTGCCAGTGTCTGGGCTAGTAAATTTTGTCTCTCTCCAAATACTGTGGCTATATCTCACCTGCCTACTCCTGGTCATGGGCTAAGGGTTGTCTCAACTGCTTCATCCTTCCTGGGAGTTGGTCAGGCACAGTTCTGGTTGGATTGGACCAATTTCACACCAGGAAACTTTTCAGCTGTTTGCTAGCATATCCAGGACTCTTCCATGCTTTATTTTTCAAATCTGTATGTAATTTATGGATTTTTATAAAGGTATTGAATCTACATAATCTGTAGTGTAAGTAAATGTTATCCATACGTCCCCCTGTGCTGTTAGGAAATCTGATGGTTGTTATTGATTACCAAGCAAGGACGGTGAGGTGAAAGGGGAAAAATCAAAGGCAGGAGAGAAAAATCTGAGAGAAGATAGGGCAGGGATGGGAGGTATAAAATAGGAATAAAGGGAAAGAAAAAAACAATCTCACTATTATGTTTATTGATCTGGATGTGAAAATACAAGCAAGGGAATAGAATAGTAAGGGAGAAAACAATAGATTAATGAACCCATCTCTCATATTTTACACAAATACAAATATCTGAAGAAGCTATTAAAGGAATTGGAAAGGAGGGTATAGAGTAGTCTGAAAGCTACTATAAGACCCTATAATTACTAAAGCCAACATAAGACTCAAAGAATCTTGAGACCTCCTGAGACAAACTACATGTGAAGGAGATGTATAGGGTTCTTTACAAGCCATATTGGGTTGTCTAGCAGCTGGCAAGGATAGTGTTAACTGTTGCAGGAGGAGAGGGGAAGCCACAGCTGCATGCCCTGGGCACAAGGACTGTCAAGCACCTGTCAGTGAAGGAAGTGAGGTGGGGCCCTGCCTCACTGAATTATGATTTTCTCCCAAGGCATTATAACAGGAGTGTATGCACTGTCACCCACACAGGCTTCTATTATACAGAAAAAGGCAAGGGCTACTGGAGAAAAGTTCGTTGTGCAGATTGCTTGTATGTGAAATTTGCTTTCACAAAGATATTCTTTTGTTTTGATTAAGCACAGACTGTGGCAAATGAAATCCCTTTTGCTAAATTACTTGCTGATGAATGCCTTTATTTTCTTTTTCTGTGTATGTTTTCAAGTGGTGCCTGGAAAAAAATATTAGTCTGTCCAGCTATGGCTTGCCTAAGTGGTAACATTTTAGTTCAGTGTAGTGTCATAATGGATATCCATTTCTTCTCATTCTACACAAGAATGGTTAAAAGTCTTTTCTTCCTTGTCATGCAAATACAACTGTCCTAACATCTGTTAGCATAGGGCAAGCTAGTTAGGAGAGAGTAATCAAACAAAGCCTTGTGTACTTAAACAGCAGCTTATTTTGGGATGGTGGTCCATCAAGCATTCTTTTCTCAGTATCCTTGAAACCTACACCTTTCTAAGAGGCTGCTGTAATGCAAAGGCCTTGTGTACACAGGAAAAGTGTAGTGATTAAATTAAGTAGGATTAGAGATCAGTTTATTTAGAGGCATTGCCTTCTTTAGACATTCTTGCTTCAATTTAAGAGCACCTTATGCTAATGTTTAAAGTTAAATCAACATAAACCATTCTTACACCAAAAAACTCCAGCAAAATTGGTCTGTAAATAGCATTAATTAGGCAAATCAGCTGGTAAAACAACACCCAGATACAATTGAAGGTTCTTATATGAAGTTTCTTCTCCTTAATGCTTTATCGTAGACACAGTAGAAAATTATGGATTAAGATAGGTTTGTTAGTTTTACCTTGATAGTACAACTAAGGGTTTGTTTGGCATGGAAAAACAGGTTGCTAGGCCTCTTCCCCCTTACCTGTCAGTGGTGCCAAGTGCTGAATCACTCCTTGTGTATTTATCTACTGAGGGGCTCTGTATAGGATGATAGGAAGACAAAGCATCTTAGAAGTTAATGAAAATGGTAGTAAACTGGTTGCCACTTAATGGCTTTAGCTGAGAGATGAAGTAGCACGTAATAAAATGTTATTTTAGCTTGTATAGTTTGGAAATTTGTTACTTCACCCTAATGCGAAGCACTAAGTGAATGTAGTGAAATCATAGTGACATCACGTACAATGTTTTCTGATAGAGAAGATTTTTCTAAAGTAGCATTTGTGAAAAATATGCTTATTTTTGTTTACCCAGTTGAATTAAAACGTGTCTCTTAATGATTATATATAGTTGCATTTTTTATAAATTATATCTAATTTACCACAAGCATTTAGTTTTAGAAGTTTTTTAAGTTGTAGAACATATGAGCAATTAAATGCATGTTGAAAATCCATTGGTTTGATTTGTGAAATACAGTTCTCAGCTGAACTTTATGTTTGAAAACATACTTACCATTTAGCACAGAGTTTTTTGAGAATAAGCCAAGAGAAAGTCTAAATGCTAGCATTGAGCTGGCCTGAGTTGGCAGAGCAGGGGACAGGCTAACACAGGTACTGCCTCCACTCAATTTAAATTATTTTGGGTTTAGATGGAATTAAATTATAAAGAGTGCATCTCAGAATTGAACTTTAAAAGCATGCTTACCAGACACTGATCTGAGCTTCTGTTTGGGTGTCTGATTTCTGCCAGTGGTGTTTCCATGTGTGGAATGAGAGGAAATCTGAATAAGGTAGAGTTTGTGAAATGTTAAGGAGGCTGAATTGGTTATACCAATCCAAAGAAAGACCACAGAAGGTAGCTGAAATATTTAATTATTAAAGCATCACATTTTATAAAAACTATAACCATGTGCTTTAAGTTAAATCTGTTATTTTGTAGGTACTAGAAACAAGTCTACTTCTTTAAATTACATGGGTACTTTCAGTAAGTCCCTTAATTTTTACAGTGAAGACTCTTGTTTGTCAAGCACTTTTTGATCCAGTTTAGCTGACAAAGCAGAAATCTCTACATGAATAAGGGCCTACTGAGTTAAGATATTTCAAAAATTTCTGTTCCCAACCACTTTAAATGGAGTTCATACTTGTATGTTTGCTAAACCAGAAATGTAATAGCTTGCTCTTTCGACTACTCTCCCACTTGCTCTGCAGCTGTACTCATATCTGAGTAGCTAAGGTGGGCCTGGCAAGTGCTGTTAAATAGAATTGGTAGGCGTGGTCCAGTTCCTCTGACTTTCTAAGCATGTTATCAATCAAGATAAGCAGATTTTTGTCTTGTGGGCACTTAGCTTGAGTCAATAAATAGAGCTTCTGTTGACATCCTTGGACAGTTCTGTTGGATGTTCTTGTAACTAAATATTTGCAAGATCACAGTTGATCTCAGTACATTAGTTGGATGTGCAGTGTTTGGTTCAAATAGTGATTACAGATCCCTCTCTTCATTCTGTTTCTCAGATCAAGCTTGAAGTTATCTTTGTTTCAGAACCTCTGATTAACAGCTTGGGGAACAAATTTCTGCAGTTAGTAGAACTGTAAAGTAAATATTTACATGACCAAATTTTTAATTTGTGCTTAGTAGGTGTATGATTTGTGCTTTGTAAGTATATATAGAGCACACTCTTTTTGCATATTTAGAAGATAAAGAGAGTATATTTTAATATGTGCAAATGTCAACAGAGTAGTCCGGAGCTTCAATTTTTTTTTTTTTTTTTGGCTTGGTTTTTTTTTTGTGTTTTGTTTTGTTGTTGTTGTTTCGTTTTGCATAACAAATTAGACAAAGTTGTTATTGTTAAATGGGTGGAAGGTAGCTTCTAATCATAGAATCCTAGAATAGGTTTGGTTAGAAGGGACCTTAAAGATCACGTACTTTCAACCCTCCTGCCATGGGCAGGAATGCCACCCCTTAGATCAGGTTGCCCAGGCTCCCTCTGACTGAATTAAAAGGTGAATAATAAATTAAATTATGAAGCTACAAATGGTCTCAAAATTGTGTGTCTTTCAAATTTCACTGAGGGTCCATCTCAGAAGGATCTGGTTCTTTCTGTGTCTCATCCTGCATACCACTCTGATTAGGTATTCACTTAGGAATAAACTTGAAAGGATTCCTGGTAAACAGGCTAGTGGATGAATTTTTTTCTCATGGATCCACATGATGGATTTTGACACTGATAATCCACACACGTGATTTCTAAGAATATTTTCCAGATTTAGAAAGTGCTGATCAGCTGTGATACTGGTAGTTTTGTGTGTCTAAGAGGAGAAATTGTTAATAATTTACAGTCAAGAAAATAATGTTTTGTTTTTCTTCACATAAAATTGTCTCTTAAATACCAGCTGGCACAGAAGTTGCCAGTTGCCTTTTGCAGAACGGATGATTTTCCACAGCAGTTACTCGATTCATTCCATAGCTGTCATTTTCAAGGAACAGATTACAATAAACATTCCTAAAAGTAAGGATTTTCTTCTTGACCCTTATCAGCACTGAGGTTGAAATGATGGAAACTTTCTGAGCTTGTTACCCATTGTGGAAGAGTTTCTGATTTCCAGTCCCTTTTGTTTATCACTCATGATACTGTTTGGGTTAGAGCGCATCTCTTCCCCTCTGCTCCTTTCTATTTCCCTTTAAAATGCATGATTAAATCCCGAAGACATGGTGAGCTTTCCTTATGCTTGAAACTGCCATTTCTCTCCAGTGTATGTATTATTTTTTCCTGGCTCCCTTCTCTCCCGCAGCTAGTGTCTCCATCCCGCGTTGCACGTTAATTCCTGGGCAGTCTGAGTGCAACTGCAGTTGTCCTTGAGGGAGCGCCTCCACCCCTCGCCACGCATGCCTTCCTCCCATTGATGCTGATGGGACTTAATCACGGAGAGCCTGGGTCATCACTCTGCCAGTGTACCTGATTGGCACGGGGTTTTTGTAGCTTGCCCCTGAATGCCTGCCTTTCTGTGCAGAAAGTGAATGTGGTGTCAGTTTTGCTAATATTGGGAGGGGGGGTGGGCAGTGATCCTTTTGATGCTGAGCTTCATGACCATGCCTTGTACCTTCTCAGTTTCCACTAGCTACAGTATCATTTTGTGAAGTCCTTGCCTTGATGGTTTTCTAGCTTGTTTGGTTTAATCTAATTTTGATTTTGTTGTTGTTTCTCTTTGTGTTTTTGTTGCTTGTGTTTTGGCTGTTGTTTTTTAATTATTTATTTTAATTCTCTCATTCCTGAAGCAGTAAGGATGCTTTGTTGCTTTAAGGTGCTAAAGATTATACTTAACTTTCCTGATTTTAGTGTTACCTTTCTTTAAATATTAGTCTCTTTGTCAATTATGCACTAGTCTATTTGCCTTTCAACTTGATTCTTTCTTTTCAGGGATTTACTATATTGTTGAATTAAGGTTTCTCACAGTAGATTGTAATGGAGAAATACAGTTAAGTAAGTTTGTTTAAGAGTGCTGATTAAGTAAATGTTTCTGAGACTATTGCCTTAAGGCATTGTTTAAAGTGGATTCATTTTCCATCATGTAGTTGAAAATGTAGTTTTATTAAACTCGGGTTTTTCCTACTTGATATACTTAAGAAAAAAAATGTAGTGTTAACTTCATTGGTCTTAATAAAATGGATTAATAAATTGTAAGAGGATTAAGCATTTTAGCTTCTGGCCTTTGCACTTAATTTCAGAATACCCTTCTGAAGAGAAAAAAACCCCAACATCCAGTGTTTTATGCTCTGCTTTGAAGTACTGAACTTCTGGAGATAGTTTCCAGGTAAACTAAATGGTTTCACCTACAAGAGTGTGTCATTTGAAAATCCATTTTCCTTTCGTAGGAGAGTGAGTGATTCTTCCTTGTATTTAGGCAAATTAGTACTTTGGTGGGTAGGTTAAGTTATTCTCTAAATTAGGATCATTGAACTTTTGCCAATTAAGACTTAGTGTGATATCATAATTTATATGAGATTTTGTTTTTCATCCAAGGATTTTAAAACAGTTTCTAAATGTTAACTAGGCTGAGCAGTGTTTCTCTGAAACATATAGCTCATTTTTCAGAAAAATATAAACTACTACTCAGAGATATTGAAAGATGCTTTTAAGTCTAGTAAGAGATACTCTTGAATCTTAAGCCCTGCTTAAACTTTGGCATAATACTGCTGTTCAGACCCCTTTTTAGAAGCTTTACAACTAAGGAATATGTAATTTTTGTCATCTTTCGGCTTCATAGGGAGTCCCAACATTGTGCTTTTGGGACAAATTGCTCATTGTGATTTTGTGTGTTCTTGTTGGTTCAAAGTACTTAAATAGTGCAAGGGCTGTACTGCGGTCCACTCAGGTGATGGGTTTTTATAGCATGAGAAGAAGGGTATATGTGGGTATACATTGCCTTCCCTGTGATGTCTTGGGAGAGGACAGGTGAGCCTCCTGGGAGATGAGCTGATGGGATCTGAATGCAGTTTTGTTGGAAATGGTCCCTGGAGAGAACATTTAAGAACATGCTTAAATTTTGTCTTGAAAACACCAAGTTGGAGCAATGTGAAACAGAGTGAGGGAATGAACTGACAGGGAGAATAGATAATCACATGTCCCGTGCTCATATTTATCTGCTCTGTTCCCCTTTTTGCTTAGCAATATAAAACCAGGAAGACCATGAGAGCACTATTTCTTAGTGTCGAAACTGCTGATGTAACTGATAAAATTTTTGACAGGCCCTTAGAACAAATTTGTCTAATGTACAGAGGTTTACATGTGGCTTAATTAATTTCAGAACTAACTCAAACTGAGAATCAAGATGTGGGCTTGAAATAACAACTACACTAAACTGTACTTTAAAGTAATTACCAAAAACTGAATAAAAGTAATGGAATTAACTGTGCTGCTTTTCTAGACTCAGTATTTTTTTCAAGTTTGTAATTGTTTGGTCTTTTACTTTTTAGGTAATTAGTCTAAGAATCTACAGGGAAGATTCTGTCCCATGTCCAATGTGGACTTTTGTTGCCAAAATTACTAATTACCAAAGTAAGTGGTAATTGCACAGGGGATGTGCAATTTTTGACAAAGATTAAGACATAATTTTGGCAAGCCCCTTTGGGGATTCAGGTTGCTGAGTAGTAGCAGTAATTATTAAGACACATACATACGTAAAAAAAAAAAGAGAAAAGCACTTGAAGCTATTGATTTGTCTCAGTTTCATTTCAGTGTTAGGTTAATGATTCAAAGTCTAGGAACATCATTTAAATAGACAAAACAGAGGTAACTTGTACCTTAAACAATGCAATGCAATTTTTTTTAACCTCAAAAATATTATTTTTGGGTATTTTGTATTTTCTTTTTTATAATTACCTGCTCATGTATGTATAATCTTGTATTTTCTGATTTGCATGCATGCTACACTTGCCTGGTGCTCAGAAGATCAGTTACATTGCCACTACCTCTTATGCCTTCACTGGGGAATGTATTTATGCTGAAACAAAGAAGGCACAACATTATGTAACCATTTTCTGTATTGCATCTGAAAAATACTGGGGAGGGAATGTGCTAAACCTTTAGAAATGGGGAAGATATCATTTGTCTCCCTTAAGGTTAGCCTTCTAAAAGACAGATGTTTATTTTAAACTGGCCATCTCTCATCCTGCTCTGATGAGTTGAAGAGAGATGTGGTAATATCAGTCAGTCACTAGATCTGCCTATTTTAGACACCTGAGCTAGACAAGGGTGCGTGGCCTTGGACTGAGATGCCTGTTTTTCTGTTTCTTCTCACTGGAAAAGTGAGTATAGACGTGTATGATCAAATGAGATGTGCTTTGGATACTTGAATTTGGAGGAAATATCAAGAGTTCCCCAGAAAATGATCGGGTATTCTATTTCATTAAAACTGTGCAATTGCCTGTTTACCAAGCAAATTCATGTAGCTGGTGTTGATTTAACACTATACAGACAGATATATTTTTGTTTTCTGAGTTTCCCTTGCAAAGGACAACCTTTTGGGAGTACAATTTCTGCGCTTTGGATGGTTCTTCACTATTGCGGGTTTGGTGACCCTTTTTTTCCCGGTTTTTACTTTTCCCTGGTTTTGCATGTGTGGTAGGTTTCGATATTTGCACATTGAAGAATGGACTACAAGAAATAAAAATGGTTTTGAGGAACCCTTTCTAAAGATTTTCTGTAAAATGTTCATTTTGAGAGTCAAGTCCTTCATTAATGAGTGAGATGAACTATTACAGAGCTGGACAGGTACTTTGAAGTTTGTCCAGTTACTGCAATTCACACAGAGAAGAAATGTTCAACTGAGGCATATCTGAAATTCCCTTTTCTTTCTTTACTTTCTGTGCAGCAATTCAGCAGAACTTTACATTAGACTTAGAAACTTTTAAAAGATGTTCTTAACTCAGTGGAGGTAAGTCCCGGCTCTGTAATCACCCTCACTTATGAAAAATACATATATTTTATTTTGGAAAGAGATAATGCTGTTTAAAAAAAGAATGCATAACAAATTTATTCCTCAATAATTCTCCCTTGTATTATCTATTTCTGCTTGAACCTGACACTAGCTTTTTCCTCTTAGAAAAAGTGAACATGCTATGTCAAAGCTAAACACTTTTTCTTCCTTCCAAAGAATGGGTATGTGAAAAACAAGCACTCATTTTCATAAAAATATCAATGTTTTTTGCCAAAGAAGAGAAACACCAAAACTTTTCAAAAAAGTAGTGCCGCCACCTCATCCTGAAAAGCAGATGGGAAGCAAAGAACTTTTTGAAACAGGTGATAGATTTTGTAGCCTGTAAGGTGTTTAATAACATGGCTGGTGAGTTGGGACTGTGGGATAGTCCACTTTGTGTTCAGAGCACTGGAAGGGACTGCAATATGGTAGTTCCAAAAGCTGTCTTACTAAACTATAGAAAGAAATAGGTAAAACTGTATACTATTCGTTTTTGGTTAGTGAATGCTCACTTTTTGTATGTATAGGCAGTAACAAAATGTGTTCGGAGAAGGCTTCCTCATTGTATGCATGTCAAACTTACATAACTTTGACATTACTTTTTTGCTATCAACCTTGCTTTTCTGTATAGTTATTGTGTACTTTCTGGAAGTTAGTTTTTGATCCACACTTAGTGCACTTAAAGGTATGTTTATGTAGTAGCTAGTAACTACGAAGTTCCCTTATTTAAAATTTATTTTGGAGTCAAGAAAGATGATAATTTGAAAAATTAATCAAGTGTATAAGTATCTATAAGTTTTCAAATAATTCAAGAAACCGAGCATTCAGTTCCAGAGTTTCAGAATAAAGAGTTGATGGAAGCACCAAACTGAGGCATAAAATTAAAATTGTGTAGAAAAACAAAGTTTACATAAAACAAATGTTAGGAAATAATGGAAGGTGAGGAAAAACATGTCAATTACATGTTACTGCTTTCAGTCTTCTCTGGGCATTCATAGCCTCATCTGCCTGTCTGTTCATCCATCCATCACTTACTTGGAACACAAAAATCACTTTGGGCAACAAAGACCAATCTATAAAATTTCTGTGAATCTACAAACACTGTGTAAATCACCAATTTACTTTATAGTTAGCATTTAGAAGAGAGTAAGCAAAGGACAGGAATTATGCTTACATTGTCATTTGTGGCTTAAATATGTGGTGAATACTTGTGACTTTGTAAGCAAAGTTTTTCAAGCTATCAAGTACATATAATCAGAAAGCCATGAATGAACCCACAATTTCCTCACAATTTTTGAACAAAAATTCTCATTGATAAATATTAATTACACTGTATTTCCAGGCTATGTACACAAAATCTATGGACAAATAAATTTCTCACTGTGGTTTTGTTTTATCTTAAGGTGTTTGGAAGTGGTATAGTGCGTGAAATGCCTTACATGGCAATTCTAGGTTGTTGCAATGAAGGCTCTGATGAACCTGCCAATAAAGCTGTCTGTTATTTGTAGTGTTAGCATGTGCCCATTGGATAGTGGACTGAACTTCACAAACACACTTCACGTAAGTTTCTTAATAGTTAAATAGAAATGTTGGCTGATCACAACAGGTGCTAGACTAGATTTTAACTACTGATTTCAGAACAAAGTTGGGCTTTGCTGCTAAAGAAGTATCCCTTGCACTGTCAAGTGCCCTAGTCTATGTTTTGGCATTTGTCCATTTTGCCCTCTGCACCTCATCTTAGAGTTAAAGAATGAGAACCACAATCCTCAAATATAAATTCCTACAAATACATTGTCTATAATTTTATAATTGGAGCAGATTACTATACCTGTATATAGACTTTAGATTGTCTTTGGTATTTTAAGATTCCTTTGAGGATGGGATAGAGAAAAACTATTACATTGTAAGTCTTTGAAATTTAGAGGGGGAAAGGCCCTAGAGCTACAAGATCACCTTTTCTTAATCTCATCCAATTTTATTCAGATTTAGTTGAGTTTAAAGAATTCAGACAGCCCATTTTCCTTCATTTGATTATTTTTCTCAGGAAACTGGTGTCAACCTGCCAAATCAATGCCTGAACATGGCTGTTCCAGGAAGAGGGTCCCAGGCTGCCACCAAAGCATTAGACTGTATTATGCTGTGAGCTGACAGCACAATTGTGAGTTGGAGGGAAGCAAGTTAGGGAAGTCTTACCTCCTATCCTTAGCTACATCTCTTCAGCCTCTCAGAATACCTCCTGGGAGAAAAGGTTCTCACAATTGCTGGGAAACTTGGAGAAGCAGTCAGCCTGGCCAGGCTTTCTCCATGAAACCATAGTCTCAATAACCCTTCTCCCTCCTTTGAGGTCACAAATATGTGGCATGGATCCCACCTCCAGAATGGGAGAAAAGAGTGGGATAAATTGAGCCAGGGCTCCCCTGACTGCTGTTAGAGTTAGAATTTAGCTCCATGAGGCATCTCCTGTTCTGAGATAAAAGCTTTCCTCTATTGCCAACTAATGCCCTGCATTTCAGCTGATAGAAGTCTATACTGTAATTTCAGGCTAAAAACCCTGATGATGGATGCATGGTCCTTGTTGCTGTCCCTATTAGAAACTGACTTTCAACTTTTTAAATCAAAATCTTGGAAATTACTTTAAAATAGCTTTTTTCTGCTTTGTAACAATGTATAGTAGAAGTATATTATGCCACAATCCTTGATGTTGCAAATTATTTTTTTTCCAAAAAGAATCCTATAGCATAAAAGAATAAAAGTGGCTGTATAACTGTTATTTCTGAATTTAGGTTTCATTGCTGTAAAATTTTTTTTTCCTAGTCATAGCATATAATGATATGAGACCCAAAGCAAGAAGCACAGTGCAGAACCTCGTTTACCTTTCTCTTAAGGTATTAACTTGTGTGAAATATCATGGGAGAGATGGAAGAACTTCAGTTCCTCCAAAAGATTTGTTTCAAATGGACACTGTAAACCAAGTTTGTTTAAAAGGAAAACTAAACATTACCATGAAGACTGTTGTATTTGAAAAACAGCCTTAGTGTTATATCTGTTTCTTAAATTCATTAGTTAAGGCCTTTTGGCAGATCTTATACAGAAAACTGTATGAGTTTTGCTGGTGGGATAGTCTTACATTTTATAGTGATGAAATGTCTGAGAATAGCTAGATACTTACCAGTTTCACTGAAAATTGTCTTAATGAATTACACTATCTCTTTCTTTTCAGAAGGAATAGTTTTTAAATTCAATTTTATCTAAATGAAAGGTCATCCTAGCATACAGTTCAGATTAATTTTTCTTCCAAACAAAATACCATTAAATTTTAGTACTGCCAGGTATTCCTGTCCATGTTATTGTGAGGAAAGGCAAGATGTGAATATTTGGATGTTAGCTTATCTGATACAATCTCTTCTATTAAGAGCAGAATGCACATTGCCAACCTTTTGTTATCCAGTTTCCCGACTGCAGCACAGTGTCAGGTTCTGCCAAACTGGCTTACGTTTTTCAAGTGTTCACCATTGACTTTAGTTATCTTTTCCTGGTAGTTTGCATCCTGCCACTTAGCTGTAAATGTCACACACTCTTCTTCATTCATGCTTCCTACGAAGAATTAGTTTTATTGAAATTGGGTACAAAAATATGGCAGTGAGTGGGGAGGGTGGGGAAATTAAATTTATTCTAGACATAGGTGCTGTTGAAGAGCCTTTCGTAAGGAAAAATTAAAAATACAATTCTTGATGGTTATACCCTGTCTGATGAGTGGAAAAAAGGGAAAAGATCCATAAATAATATCCAAATGTAGAAGATTTAAAAATTTATTCTGATACCTTAAAACAGTCAGTGTGGACTAATTTTTTCCCACTTGTATTTGTGTAGCATGTACCCAAATTTGGCTTTCATATTTAACCTACAGACGTTGATTATTCAGATGTAATCTGACCTTTTCTGCTGTAATTAAAAAGAGAGGACAGAAATAATAGAAATGGAACAGAAGTCAGTGTATATGAAATGCTAAAAATTGTTTCCATTTAACTGATTGCAGGATATGTTCCTTTTATATATCTGATAGGGTAATCTGCTGACAGATTAAAACTATGCTGTGAGATACATCATTAAACCAACTTCTTGGTATTTCTGTTTTGTTTTTTAAGACATTTTACTTCAAGTAAAATCTTGTTATATATCCATGCAGAAAATATGTAACATTAGAACAAAATGTTATTTTGTTCCAAACCAAGTGAAAGACAATTTTCAAAATGTTTCCATAGCAGAGAAGAAATTCCATGTGCTCAGGGGAAAAAAAAACAACTCAAACCAAAGCACTTTACCATGAAAGCAGACTGCCTTTACTTTATTCGGAAGAAAGTCAAAGCCATAAAATTCAATAGCATAGCATACCTACATGTGATAACTGTAGGTATTTGACTGTTAGACAAGCAAAGAGTGTAGATGCAAGTGTTGGAAAAGATGTGTACATAGCTGTACATTAGTGTACTCTAGCTAATATTTATTGGTAGGAAAACTACCATTTATCTTGGGTAGCTACTTATCACTAAGTATTTGTTATATTTTAAAACTTGGTCGACGTTTTTTCTTGGATCTATTTTTTTTTATGGCAACACAATTTCTGTTAAGGGTTTTCTTTTCTTTTTTTCTCTAAACTCAAGCTACTTTCCCTTCCAAACAAATCAGACCAAAGGCTCAGAGAGGTGCTTTCTCTTTTTCCTTCTGAGTGCTGACATGGGATTTTTGCTTTGTTGTATTATTTCTCTGCTGAAGATGAGGGCTCTTCTGCGAGTTGCAATTTCAGTAAATACCTTCTTCAGTCGTGCATTGTTAATATCGTTTGTACAGTGCTCCATGTTATAATTCACCTCATTGATTATCATAATACAGAATTGCTTCAGAGGTTTAGTTCTGCCCTAGCGGAAAATACCAAAGATGCCATTCCTGAAAGCTGCTTTGGCTTCACTGACAGATGACTTTGCCAGATCAAATAGGATGCTAGGAAAAACGCAAGTGAGCTGATCAAAACTGCTCATTTATCTGTCCATCATGTATAGCCAAGAGATTTATGCTTTTCAGATAACTTTACTACAAGTCAAATCTTATTATGTGTCTTTTTTGTGATTACCCTAAACTCAAGGATAATTAGATTACTGTGAATCTTTACTGTCATTTCCTGTACCATTCAGAAAAATAATGCATATTTCTGTCAAGGTATCTGCACCAACTGAAAGCAGATGCTAAGAATTTGCCCTGTCTTTTCAATTCAGAATTTATTTAGGTTTTTTTCAGGTATTTTGTAGGTCTAAAGTAGAAAGCAGTGGGAAGTATGCTGACCTTAACATGCAAAAATAATCCAACTGGTACTAAACCTGGTCGGAAATGGAAGGGCCACATCTTGGGATGACAGTTTTTGTTGTCAGCTGTAGCATGCTTGCTGAGTTACTGTGCCACAAATACCCTAAAAAGTTTCTGGATGAAGCTAAGTTCTGCAAAATGTCAGGCATAAAGGACAGCCAACAGAAGCCAGATCTGTGAAACATAGACTTATCTGCTTGGTGTGTTTATACTGACCTCTCACTAAGTAGTGAGAAGGAAAATGTTCTTTCAGTTTGTGTGTGCCAATTAAAGCATCATACGAAACTGCCTTGTGTGACTGCTGGGATTAATTTTCTACATTTGTTAAACATCACAATGTTTTACAACAAGAGTTTTTCTTTTACAGTATGGACAGTAAAGATAGGTTTTCTAAAAGCACTGGAAGGTCTATTTTTGAAATTAATATTAAAAAATTTGATTTGGTCAAATTTATCCTCTGAAAGAGACGAGAGACGTTCAACATTTTCTTCAGAGGTGAAGATTATTAGAGCCATCTATTATTTTGATTGCCCATGCTGGATTCATGTGTTATATCCAGCTTCCTTGAAATTGGGATGATTTCCTCATCCAGAACTTTCTTTGTTCAAGAAACTACTTAAGTTTTGCTGGCTGCTACTTTGTGTAAACTCAGAGTGATTTTGTTTTCTCATGGTCTCTTTTGTACTGCCTCCACAGAAAAGGAGAGCCTCTCTTTAGAACCTGTAGAGCAGTGACATTTGTTCCTCTTACCTTTGTATCTAGGGACTGGATTTGTTTCAAATGCAGTGTTTTGGACTGGAGTTCAGTAGACCATTATATCAGTATTTTGAATCGGTAATTCCCTTTCTGTGTCCATCACATCAAGCACTTATCCTTCCTTCTGACTGCCTACTAAAATTCTGTCAGTTTCCTTGCTTTCTGTTGTTTTAAGATGGCACGGGGGCTATTTGCAACTCATTTTTTCAGAAGTGTGGAATACAGTCTCATTCTCAGTGAACTTCAGGTGGTTAATATCTAAATTAATAAAACCAGTAATAATCCAGGGTAGCTCAGTAGTAGCTGTACTTTTTTGCTAAAAAAACCCCAAACTTGGCATAGAGCTTCTTTTAAAAAAAGAATCTACAGACAAAAGTTAATGAGGAGTACTTAGGTTATGATTATTTCTGCTCTGTAAAGGCCTTTCCATCTGCAGTATGCAGACCACCATAGTGGTGTGTTATGTCCCGTTTGATTTTTCCTGTTACCAATTTCTGTTAGCTTTGTCTTTTGTCATTTGAACTAAGAAAATCATTCAGTGAATAAACCTTTTCTCTATACTAGTTTATTCATGATCAAATCTTGTAACACTATTTCTGTTACGTTATATATACTGACTTCCACAGGTCTCTCACTGTACCCTGAAAAATCATTTGCACAAATCCTTTATGAACCTGTTCCATTCTGCTAGGAATCTGTTGGGAGAGCATATATGAAAGCTGAACTAACTGTTCTGGCAGTAGCCTGCTAAGTTTGTTTGCCAGTTAAAATACTTATTGGGCTTCTGTATCATATATCTGTTAAAATAGCTTATACTTTTGGGGCCACAATGTTGCACTGAAAATCATGTTTACCAGGCTGTTCACCATATTGCTAATTCCATGTCCTATTGCTTTGTGGGTCATTAGCAACTTCTCGTTTCTATCCAGCTGCATACCCAGTGTATACTGACCTTTTCCCATTGTTTTCCATTGCTTGCCAACTTAAGATTAGATAAGATAAGATACCAAGCAGGTTCTGTTTGATCTGTGTCCCTAATGCTTCTCTGATGAGGTGGACAGAGGTATAAACAGTGACAAGGTGGACTCTCAGTTGTCAGTGAAGTCAAAGGGATGCCCTGCTTTTTGCCTGCTGTTAAACCAAACCATTGGTTTTCAGGTTGTATGTCATGCAAACTCAGTCTTTTGGGGGAGTTTCTGTTTTGTAGGATACCGTCTGACTTCCTGTAATCTGACCTACATTCTTCATAGGTACATGCACCTGAGTTCACCTGTTCTAAACACATGAATTTTCTAGTATACCCCTGAGTTAGCTGTTAACTCTTGGACTGTTGCGATTTCAGTTAACAAGAAGTCCAGGCCACTGTATTTAAGACTTGTCTTTCTCATTGCATACAATTACAGTAGCCCTGTGCAATTTGTTGGTTTTTTTTCATGAATATTTCTCTGTGTTCCTCTAGTTGAAAAATAATTGCATAGCTTTAAGCTAAGACACAACTCGAGAGAAAAAAGATGCAGATGAATTACAATTCTTTGTATTTAATTATGCCTTCTTTTGTCAAAAGGCCATTTTAATCAATTTGAGTGATTTTGTCTAATGTTAGTAATATGAAGGTAATGGTTTCAAGTGTATATGGAAGAAACACTTAGTTTCTGACATCATCATGGCCAGTCTTCGTGAACGAAGATTTGGGAAAGGTCTCTACCCACATTTGTAACAAGTGCGCTGGTGATAGAGGGCTTTGCAAATGGGGTAAGGCCTTCGAGCCTGCACAATGGATTTTTTAGGTGAGACACAGTATGCACTGAACTGAGCCCACTCTTTAATCCTAAGGTTCATCTGCCGGGGCCGAGCAAGCTCAGACGGTGGCAGTGAGGGTCTCAGGACGTAGGTTTGTTTAGAGTGACCTTCTCTTAGATGGATTGCCTCACAGGGCTGAACGAGCTCCAATTGCCTGGGAGTTTCTGTCATAAAAGTGTGATATAGCTACCAAATTAAAGACAAAGTTAGTTTATCAATCTTATATTAACCTAGAGATTTAAAAGTGTTAAAGTAATTGTTTTTATCTTTGAGTGTAAGGCTTTTCTGATAAGTTGATTCCTGCTGTCATTATGCCTTTCTAAGAATCCACTTATCTTCATTACTTTGCTAATAATTTTAAGCTATAGCTATCTGTATCTTGCTATGCAGTAAGGCTTCGATAATTTTGATTTAACATTATTATTATTATTATTTGATAACATAAAGTATGTTATCAATTCAATGCTCTTAAAGAATTTTATTGCATGTTAGGAATTCCAGTAATACTGTCACAAAATTTTGCTCTCTGACGATATATTTTAAACTCATGCAATAGGAATGGCCTCTACATTTGCTTTTGTGGTATTGGTTTATGAAAATTGAGTGGTAGCATTAACACATTTTTTAAAAAAGTATGTCTAAAGACAAGTAAGATCAGCTTCAACTTGGAAGTATGACAGAAAAAGTTTTCGGTAGGAATAGTGAAGGCAATGGTTCTTGGTAAGTTATGGGAAGTTGCATGCAATAAGGTTGATGGTGTCAGCAAGAATCTGAATTTGGTAGCTCATCCGGTTACATATTTCTATATTAACAAAAATTCAAAGTAAAATCTTTTTATTGTGTTAAGTACTGTTTTGTTAGAACAGTGAAATTCTGGATGTTCTATGAAAATTTTGGTTGGATATATGATTGGACTTTTAATTTGGATGCAATTATAAAGAGAAACCAAAAGTGATATGGAAAAAATAACAGCTATATTAGTTCATAAGTTAGGTTATCATGTTTCATAATTTCTTCTTTCACCCGCTCACTGTTTATGTTTTGAGAGTCAAATAAAGGAAAATTCCAATAACACATTAACCAAAAACAGTGACTTTGATTTTAGTTCTATTTTTGAAGCGTGGAGAATAGGAAAAACACATTTACCAAATGAAACACTATGTAATCATTAGGAAGGTTATTTTCTTACTCCCATGATGGAACTAATAATATTCAATTCCATACTTGAAAAAAACCTATTTGTTGATCTAGCAACAATAGTCTAGTGGATATTTTCATGGTGGCACATGAAGCTTTGCTGAGACCAGGGGCTAGGGGTGCTCTTTACAACCGGCATTGTTTGAGAAATCCCCTGGGGCAGCTCTCCAGGGTGGTGTGTAAGATTCTGTGCAGTACTGGATTCTAGGAGATGGAGTATGGTCTGGTTATCACCATTAGTTAACAAGTAGTCAGCACCACTCTTTGGTCAGTAAAGGCTGTGGAATGAGAGCAATGCCAGTATCCCTGCAGAGTTAGCAGAGCATGTTATTTTCTTGAGACATTTGTCCCATTCTATCAAGATAACTTTAGTGCAAATTCAATAAATGCCTTTTGAGGCATCACAAATTGCCATAAATTGATGGGATCCTATACCTACACTCAGGTATAGGACTGGGAATAGAAGTATTGGTTTTAAAGACTCAAAAGCTTTTTGGTGTTTTCTTCCAAACGGATTGAGTTGTTGCAGGTGGTATAACACTGACACTTGTTTTGTAGGTTTTTGTTTTAATCTCTTAAAATCCATACTCCACAGATCTTTACTATATTTTCTCAAGATTTATAGGATCATTGCAATCCTTTCTATCCTTTTGCACTCTAAGATTCTAGCTCACTTTCTCTAAGTCACAGAAATGTGAAGTACTGTTTGCCAAAGCCAAACAGGCATTCAGAAAAAAAAGTCCAACCTCCAAATCCCTCCTACTAACTACAACTCTGATTCCTTAAGTTACTGCAGAATGCTTTCCTGTCCTGACAGATGTTCTTTCCATGTTTTATGAAAACAAATGAAGTCATTTTAGCACATGAAGATGTCTTCTGTTCTCAAACTTTGTGTTAGGTCATTTACTGCTCTCTGAATATCCCTTGTGCATTCATGATTTTCTAACACATTCATCAAAGTTAAAAGCTTTTGGGATGCCACAAAGACAGTTGTCTGGTATGTGCACAACCTAAAGCTGCGTTTCTTACTTTTGTCTGCCATGAAAAAAATTAAGTCCTGTAGTACAGGGTTTTTCTTTTTTCTTTTTTTTTTTTCATATTATGTCTTGTAGATTATATGAGAGTCATCTGTATATCTGTATTCTGCCTTATACTTCTTTAGGTATTTGTTAGTTCTAAGATTATTATATCAGTCCTTCAGTTGAAAGTGAGTATGAAATTCCTGAAAGATTATATTTCTACTGATTGTATTAAAAAGCTATATCTAAGTATTGTGGTTTTTTTCCTCTTCAGGGATAAAGAGAAATATACTTTCAGAACTAGTGAAAGAATAATTTATAAACCACAAATATCACTGATTTTCATAGCTGTGAAATTACAGATTAATTTTTATGTGGCATGTGGATTAATTGTTCACTTAAATGTATTTATATCAGAAATGGTAATATTATGATAATTATTTTTTTGAGCCATATTCTTGGGGAATAACTTATAACTTTTAAGTTTAGGTAATTGGTATTTCTTTCTAAACGTTGGGAGTGACCCAGGATCATTCACTTGAAATCTTATCAGTCTCAGAATACACTGAACTGTTTGAGCACTCTCATATCCAAAGACCAGTGCCTTAAACAACACTGCTTTAAAGTACTGGCTCAGCAAATCCTTCTGTTTTGTTCTTTACTAGAAATTTTATTTTCAATTACTCTTATGCTAACTCGAAGAAACACTTAAAACAAGTATGTGTACTACCACAATTTGTATGTGAGGAATGTGGACGTTTAGGATTATGATTTACAGACTAGGATTCATATGAGAAGAGATAGTGGGTAGAAAAAGGCATATGTTTTATATGCCTGGGTGGTTTCTTTCCTCCCACATGTGGAGCACAAATGTCTCAAATACTTACAGGAGTATGCCTTTTGATAATACAGGATTTGTCTCCAGCACTATGTCCAAAAGTTAAATGAAAATGTTTTATAAAAATAGTAATAATACATATGGTCTACTTAAGGGATGAGTGATACAGCAACGTGTTTTCTGAGTACTCTTTACTTGGTCAAGTACTTTCCTTTTTCTATATATTCACATGTATATCTGAATAGCTTGCTTTGAAGGCATAAAAGAATAAAGAAAGAATAAAGATCATCTGGGAGTTAAGGAACCTATTAAAATTCTCCATTTCCTAAAATGTTAATAATCAAGGAAATTTGCAATTTTAGACCCTTAATGCCATAGGCTAAACAGCAGTCTTCTGAAAAGATTAATATTTAATTTGGCATATTTGTTCTGAACATTAGCTATATTAAATATTTGTATTTTCTCTGAGCTTGAATGAAGCTTAGTATTTTCAGTATCTTGTGTAATTCCTATTTCCAGAGATACATTAAGAGGTTATTTGAGGTCACCACTGTGTTGCTGTCAAAAGACACAGCCCTCATAGCCAGCAGACCATGCTAGCCCAGGGTGAGCTGGCTAGAAATATTATGTTTGGCTCATGTACTTTGTTTCAGCTGCTGAATTGTATTGAAATTTATCTGAAAATACTCTGAAACTAATTTAGGCAGTAACATCTTTCTTAATGAAGAAACAAATCCATTTAAAAACATTAAATACTCAGTATCTATCTCCTTTGTATTCATGTAAACAGCAGCTGCAATTACGACTGTTGTAGTTGAAGTGGGAGAAGTGGTGTCTGTGAGTGGGGTGGCAAATGGACCCTGGTAAGCTGTTCCTGCTAATATATTGGCTGCTATTATAAAGCAGCATAAGAAATCTGGTGGTGAGCAGTACATAAGGAGCTGCAGTGGCTTAATGAAGGCAAGAAAGTAAGACTAATAAACATGCAGAAAAAGTCAGGATCTGTTATTTGAATTGGCACTTCAGTATTTCAGTTTGACATGCAAACTAAAATGCCTTATAAAATGAGATCAACATGAGGCTGACTTTCTCAAAGTGGAAAGCCTAACTGTTTTAAGATTTGTGAAATTCTTAAACCTTCACTTAACTACCATTTTACACCACACAATGGTCTATATTAAAATTCATGAAACTCAGGTGGTTTTCACCATTGGATTGCTTTTATCTTAATTTGCTTTTAGTGCCTTAGTCTGATAATCAGTTGTAAACAAGTAGCAAACTGTAAATCCATATGTAAAATATCACTGTAAATATGCACAATTTAACCTAGTCACTCTTGGGGCAGCCTGGGGGTGGCAATAGTGGTTGCAGCCTCACAGGTTTGGGGATAAGGGCAGTCTTGCAAAGAAACTATAGGGACAGAAGAAAGTTGAAGTTGTGTATTTTTTTACTGTCCTCTCCCTTACCTCCCCCACTTAAGTTCTGTGGATGATACTTGAATTACCAGCAATGCCAAAAAACTAGGAAGTGAGTAAATTTGGACTCGATGCAATAATTCTCTTCAGAATGGGGTGGAGATTGTGCTGGCTTGCAGCAGAGTACTTGCAAAAGGCTAATACTCTTTACTGTTTAAAAACAAAGATTTAAAAAAGTTTTTAGAGCCTATGCTGAATAGTGTTTTTCAAGAAGGAACTAATAAACGCAAAGCTGGAATGAGGTTTCATTGTATCTATCAAGAGGCAAAATATTACAATGATTGTATAATTTCTGTCTCAAATACTCTCATGGCTAAAATTGCTCAGAATAAGCTCTGTAAGATTCAATTGTGTGGATCATTATGTCTAACTAATAACTTGATATTAGGCATTGGATAACATCAATATTTTTCCATTGTGCATTTACTGTCACCTTGCTAAATCTGAGGATATTTTTTCAGTTTCTGTTTTACTTGCTGTGTCCAAAAAATAATCAGCAGCTGTGCAGAGTCTCTGTGGGAAAATAAAAACCAACCTCTTAAATTGCAAATGTTGAAAAAAAAAAATCTGTATTCAGAGACAAGCAAGCAAAATACTTGTGGTGCATGACACTCATCATTTCTGTTTTAAACCGTGACATAATTTGGATGATAAAGAGTTAAACAGTCATGCTTCAATTTTTATCTGTATCGACTAGAATTTGTACTCCAGTAAGAAAAAAATGTGGTAGAAGACAACTATTGAATATGAGGACAAGAGTATAGAATTGTCTTGATCCTACACACAGAACTCACTGTATTAAGCATTGGATCATGGCCAAAAAAAACAACATTAGGAGCTGTTTAGTCCCTTTCCTTGTCTTTTCTGCAGAGCCAGGTCGCAGAATGATGTGCTAAAAAATGAGATGGAGTGACTTAAGTGAGGTTCATGACAAAAATGATGGAAACAGGAAGCTGCAGCTGATAATGGAAATCACTTCTGAAGACTAAAATAAGGGTTTATTTATATACAGTTTAATAATTCTCCATGTTTAAATTTAAGATGATGCAAATGGAGCAACCTTTTTTTTTTGTGTGGTATGATGAGAACCTTGATCCTGAATGTCAGATAATCCCTCAGATATGCACTTTCTGTGCCATTTGGCTTTCTGTATAAATCTTTGGTTGCATTTTATGATTATTCAGGGATTTTCTGTTTTAGAGGTACTACTTTAGCCTACTTGGGATTTAAAGTCTGTGAGAAAATGAAATCCATTTTTTTTCATTTCCCAAAGATGAGGAAAAGGTACAGAAGGGGAGGATTTCTGCACAGATCAGTGCTGCTTTACTATAACAGTATGGTGACATGCTTATTACGTTCTAATGACAAGTTTTAAAGAAAGTGTAGCTGTATAAATATGTGGCCTTTTGTTATCACAGCACAACAAAATTATTAAGGGAGTTATCTCGCTTATTATTGAGTTCCTTATCCAGTTCTACTCCATACTAACAATCTGTAACACTAGAGGGAAGGTGTTATGGTTGTGACATTTCTTGGACTGGTATTGCCAAAGCGAGATATCTTATCTAGAGAGTAATTCCCATTTTTTTTTTTTTTAATTAACCTTTTTCTGTATTGCTCTCCCCAGACAGCTGCTGCTGCTTCTCACTCAAGGCTGCTGTGCAGTCCTTGTGCTCTTCTAGCCTGGACCATCCTTGTGCTGTCCTTGCACCAGGACTCTTCTAGGGGAACCGTTCGTATCTAAATTGTCTGGCTGTCTTTGGAAGCTGAAAGCCCCAGAGAAAACGTGCTTGCAAAGGCTTAAGATCAGGGAACCACTACTCTCCTATACTATATATAAATCTGATCTTTGAGCTTATCAGAAACAATAATTTTTGACCATGTAACTTACTCTGTCACTGAAAGGCTAGGGTGTTAAATTGAAGTTGTGATCAAAACTGGTTTACTCCACACTCTCAGTAGTCTATTTAGGTATAAGTGGTTTATTAATTTTGTTCTTCATCTTTGAAATGGATTTAGTTCTCTGAAATCCTTACTCTTCAATAACACATCCATTTCACTGAATGGGTTGGAACTTACCTTTTTTCTCTTCTAAAGTCTAAAAAGTGGAAAAGGATTTTACCTCTATAATCTGAAATAAAAAGATCTAGGTAAATCCTGAAATTATCTTGGGTCTTTCCAGCTCTTCCACCTCACTAAAATTTCTCTCTCTCTCTCTCTCTCAAAAAAAAAAAAAAAGGTTAAAATTCATTGTAGATGGCTAAAATTATGGAGAAGATTATTGTGGGAGGTATTGAAAAACACCTGAAGGACAACACAAGCACTGCTGACAGCCAGCACGGCTTCATGAGGGCAAAGCCCAGCTCATCAAACCTGATTTCCTTTTATGAAAGGGTAACCCAACTAGTTGATCAAAGGAAGCCAAGGGAATGAAACTTTTTGGATTTCAGTAAAACTTTTGATACTATCTCTCGCAGTTTGTCTTCTGCACAAACTGTCCATCATGCAGCTGGATAAACACATCATGTCGTGGGTGAGCAATTGGCTCATGGGTTGAGCACAGAGGGGGATAGTGAATGGGGGAACATCAGACTGGCAACCTGCCACTAGTGGGGTTCCACCGGGCTCCATCTTGGACCCTGTGCTCTTCAACATCTTCATAAATGACTTGGATGCAGGAAGGGACACTAAGCAAGTTTGCATAAGACACAAAATTAGGAGGAGCTTTTGACACTCTCGAAGACAGGAAGACCCTGCAGAGAGATCTCAACAAATTAGAGGGCTGAACAATGAACAGTTGTATGAACTTTAAGAATGGCAAGTTGAATATGAGTCAGCAGTGCCCTGGCAGCCAGGAGGGCCAACCGTGTCCTGGGGGGCATCAGGCAAAGCATCACCAGCTGGCCAAGGATTGTTCTGCTCTGCTCTGCACTGGTGTGACCTCACCTTGAACATTGTGTGCAGTTTTGGGCACCGCAATATAAGAAAGATATTAAGCTCCTAGAGAGTGTCTAAAGAAGGGCAGCAAAGATGGTGAAGGGCCTTGAGGGGAAGCCGTATGAGGAGCAGCTGAGGGCACTTGGTCTGTTCAGCCTGGAGAAGAGGAGACTGAGGGGAGACCTCATGGCAGTCTGCAGCTTCCTCATGAGGGGAAGAGGAGGGACAGACACTGATCTTTCTGTGGTGACCCAAGGGAATGGCCTGAAGTTTTGTCAGGGGAGGTTTAGGTTGGATATTAGAAAAAGGTTCTTCACCCAGAGGGTTGTTGGGCACTGGAACAGGCTCCGCAGAGAAATGGTCACCAACACCAAGCCTAACAGAGTTCAAGAAGCGTTTGGATGATACTCTCAGGCACATGGTGTGATTCTTAGGATGGTCCTGTGCAGGGTCAGGAGTTGGACTTGATCCTTGTGGGTCTCTTCCAACTCAGAATATTCTGTGTTTCTGTAAAATTAAAGACTCTGTTAGCTGTTTGCCTTCTGCATGATAATGATCTTCTTAGCAGCCATTCTTTCGCCTCTTTTATATCTTGAACTTTTGTGCCTTTTCTTAATGATGGGAGAGGAAGTATGGACCAGATTTGTAGACCATTTTTAGGTGGTCTTTGCTTGAAGAAGGTTTATCTCACAACTTTCCGCTTGATGTTGGTTTGTTCTCCTGGAAGCCGTTTTTGTATGACAGTCATACGGTGAATGTTTCCGTGCCTGTTGACTGGTCAGGATGCAGATGCCTAATTCCAAACTCCTTGAAGGTTTTTAGTTTACAGCTACCTAGTCTATAAAGTGCCTCTGCCTTCACTGGGTTGCACAATTTTTTGCTTAAGTGAGCTTTACTTGTAACATTGAAACCCCACTTTCTCATCACAAGTTACACTAATATATGTTGGGTTGAAGAGCACAACAGTTGCAAAACTATAGGAAGTAAACTTAACTTTATTTGCAGTGTTTGATGGTTTGTTTGATGATTGTGCTGTAGTTTCAACACTTCAGACAGTGCTGTTGCCTTCCATCTCTTCTGAAACCTCAAGTCATCAAACTAGAAATTCATTTGTGTTTTGAACAGTGTACTACAAAATAACATTTTTCCTGTCCCCAAATGCATTTGTGTAAGCTTCTAGCTCTGTTTTTACTTTCTGTTTAGAAGGAAAATAATATTTCAAAATTGCCAAGTAAAACAAGAAAATGTTTTTGCCTTTAATAACAATGCTGAGGTGATTGAGTTCAGTTTCTGGAACAAAGAAATCAGTGCTGTGCTCAAGTGACACACAGTTGTTTCATGATGATGAAAGTATTATTTTAATTTAAAAATACCTAAGTCTACTCTGAGCATAAAATATTGTTAATCATTTGAAAAAGTTATGAAAGCTGTGGTACTTCACTTCTGAGATGTAATTTATTTTGTGAACTTAGAGAAGCTATTTTGCCCTGAAGTTTAGACAGTATGAGGAAAACAAAAAGCTGTAAAACACCATCTGTTTTACACAAAATTCTGGGAAAAGTAGATACAGTTGATTAATATGGGTGTAAATGTAAAGAATAAAAGAGTTTGTTTAATCTTTTGGCTTATGCTATGCATTATCAGTTAGCTTGGTAATTCACTTGATTTGGTGGTGCCATTCTGTTTTCTTGGTGTTTGAATGAAAATGTCTGAGGCTTACCTCTTTGGGGAGGCCTTGTAGCGGCTGCTGTATCTGTCTCAGCCCTAACAGCTGTTTCATGTAGGTGACACACTCAGACTGACAACTTTCTTTCCAACAATTTTCTCCATCCTTCTCTATATGGCTTATTTTTGAAATTATCCATTTTCCCATTCTTTAAGGAACAGAATTACTTAAAATCTGTTCTTAATTTTAAAACAAACTTTTTTTCTTTCATAGTTTTATATGTTTATGGGTTTTCTATATTTAAAAAAAGATTTTACTTTAAGAGTGATCATTTTGCCTCACGGAGTCCATTCTTTCTACTGTAAGAAAGCTTAGCCATATAATTAATTTCGTAGATCTTGACCCTAAGGCTATTCAGAGGATAATGGAGTTTCAAAGTAAAATGAAGGTGAATATTATAGCATCATAGTGGTCACAAAGGACTAACTGGGGTAATTACGACTGTTGTGATATTATAGATCTGAGTTTCCCCCCGGTGTATTTTTCTAGCCTCCTTAATAAAACTAGCTATAGCAGAAGAAGTCAGCATTTGCAGGTGGCTGGGGACAGCAAACAGATCCTCGTGACCCATCAGCCTTCCTTTCTTTTGCCAGAAACAGCAGTCAGTTATCACTAAATCAAAGTTCAGCAATGGTTTCTACTAGGACTGACTTCCACCCTTTCCAGAAAGAGGGAGAATTGTTTCCCTCACTGACTCCGTTATTCCAGTGGCAGAAGGAGTGACAGGCATAGGAAAGGATGGTACTCTTGATGCGGTTTCATAAAAAGCAGAACATTTATTGTGTTAAGAAAAATTAGCTGTGATTGTCCTATGTTTCTGGCTATCATGGATCTTTCTGAGAGCCACTGGTTTCTTGCTGTCGCTTTCCTTTCAAAGAGGTTGATAATTGCTCTGAAAAAAGTCTTCTGTGTCAATTTTATTTTTTTTTTAACTTTTGATCCTTTCTGCTTCCTAAAAACTTGAAACAGTAGAAAATGATTATAGAACATATTAATAGTAGGATAGGCAAATGGATCTCCTTGAGATTATTTCTCTGTGGGTTTGTTTTGCCAATATCTGGCCTGACAGTCATCAGTGGGGAAAAGTTCTTGGCGTAGCTGCTTGCTGTGCCACTGGAGTGTGCAGACACCTTTACTGTTTGCTGAGCAATGTCCTGTGCATTCAGTTCAATGTTTAACCCATTTCACAAGGAATAGATTTTACCAGTTACAAAGTAGGTGTGGTGATGATGATCTTACTTAAAAAAAGAAAATAGTTACTGAAAGTCAGAAAGCTTGCCAGGTTGAGCAGCTTAACCAAGAATGAAACCTTTCATAGAGTAGCTGTTGCAATATTGAAGAACCTGTCCTCAAAAGACCTTTCAGTAGGTTTAGGAACGAAGTTTGTCCTTTTACCAAAGATTGGAAATTCTGTCAAAACTGTCAAAATCTTTTTAAGATTTTTATTTTTATTTTTTATTCTATTAATTGTAAAGGAATATGAAAACTCTCACTAAAAAATAGTAGCAGAAAAAAAAAGGAATTGAAAAAGTCACTACTTTGAAAGTAAGAACAAAGTAAAAGCTGAAGTTAGCTCCACGTAAATGGATATCTGTAAATCAAGATTTATGCTTTGTCATGAAGAAACATCTCTAGCAAAACAGTGTCCCTTCTCACAAAGATCAAGCTATACAAATGTCTCCTTTGGTAAGTGAAGGTTTTACCCTGACAAAAGGTGCTACAATTGTTCCATTTTCCTTTGAGTATTGTTTTATATCAGAGGTGTTTCCTGCTTTGAAAAAAATTGGAACGTGCCCCAGTACTGCATGCCACTTACCCCATCTGCCCATCTGCGTTATGATGTGATTGCCATGTGCTTGGAAGGGTTGTCTGGATCCAGTTGGCTCTATAGGATGGTTGATGCCTCTCCAGCAATTATTTCTCTTCTCCTGCCTTTGGTTCTACAGCTGTTTTCTCTGTCCATAGTCAGATCATACGTGGTTATTTTTCTGTCCTAGTTAGGTCAGTTTGTTAGTAGCTTCC
Source organism: Lepidothrix coronata (assembly GCF_001604755.1). Lineage (NCBI taxonomy): Eukaryota > Metazoa > Chordata > Aves > Passeriformes > Pipridae > Lepidothrix > Lepidothrix coronata. Next base: position 8,511,752 of record NW_016690193.1, read on the forward strand.
GGCAGAGCTTGGAAAACACTGTGGAGGAGCTGCAATGAAATGCTGCACATCTCAGAAGGGGCTCCACAAGTGTAACTTGGGAGCAACGATAGCGAGTTCTCTATTGTATGCTGTTTATTTGCCCTGTCTTGTTCTCATTTTAATGATTTCTAGGAAAAGTGTATTGCACCTGAATGTCTTAATAGGGATGTTGCCTTGGCAGCATCCTACCTATAAACGTGAACACATAGTCAAAGGAAGAAAGGAAGCTAAAAGTGTTGTGCATGGGGAACATAATTTCTAGGAGTGGATAACATGAGGCAGCGGTGAGCTGCCGGTAATGCTGTCAATGTGGAAACAGTGTAACTGAAGATTTGAGTGAATTGCATTAAAATTTGTGCTTCTAAGGCTACATCACTGCCATATACAAGCTGGCTAATTTCAGGATAATGTTATATGTGCCCATGTGAGCTGTTGTCAAGGGATGTCACATTCAAAAGAACGGAGGAATGAATTTCCAACTGGTATACAGTCGGGAGATGTTACAAGTATTCTGCCATCATTATTTTCTTTTCTGATAGAAGTGGAAATGATACATTCCTTAGGGAAAATTGTTTTCTGGTTGGGAGTTTGAAGTGGGAGTTTGAAAAATAGAATTGGTATGAATGTTGATGAGCGTCCTATTTTATATAATTTACTTTTACAGTATATGGAAACATGGATGCAGCCTGTCAGAGGTGTTACTTCTGTTTTCAGGTGTCTGTGTGAGCTTTTTCAAGTGTATCAAGCTGCTCTGCTGACGCTTATAGTCATGTGCAGATTTGAAAATGCTGCATGGTGAAATTCATGAAGAAGTTAACTTTCTGTTTTGATGTGCCTGTGAAAATAGACTGCCCTTGTCTTTTATTTAATGCTGTTAAAAGTTTCATTTAACTTTTTTCTGACATATTTTTCTTCAATGAAAAGTGAAAATTATTTGGATAATTTTAATTATCCAAATAATAACTTTAATTTCACAATGGGAATACAGAATCAGGTTAGTTATAGTAGCATTTGTTATTTTCCTTTTATTGAGGTGAAATTGTCTTTATTTACTTAGCTCTAATCTTCACTTTTTCCATTTAGAGTTAGAGGCAGTTATGTAAACTGTGAATGGATTGTGTGGAACAAAGTGACTCACCAAGATAGACTATAATGCACATAGCTGTGTTGTTTCAGGGAAGCATTCAGTGACTCAGCTGTGGAAGAGTCTGCTAATTAGAACTGCTGCGCTTGTAGGTTTAGATGAATATCTGCCCTGAAGCTGGGCCAGCACACTTTTTGGCACCTCTTGCTACATGAATTACTGGTCAGACTTTGAAATCTGAAAGCCTCAGATTTCAGTCGTGGTTTGCAGTTAACTCTTATGTTTTTTTGTTGGCTGTTCTTGGCAGCTTCTGTGAAGGGTATAAAGCATAAAGTTCCTATGCTTTCGGCTCCCAGTAACATACCAAAATTTGAGCCTTTGTTTTCAAAATGCCTTCTAATATTGCCTTAATCCTCTCAGTGGTATCTTTTCAGTAGAGGAGTAACCTCTTTGTCAAAACAGAACAAGAGAATACCTGTGTGGCTGATCACAGCTTACATTTCAATTTGAGAAAGTCTCAGTTGAACATGTGTCTAGCCTGCAGAGTCATCAGAACAAATCGGGTCCCAAAAGTGGTTTCTGGGTGGTGATGATCTCTGAGGGGGTTGGTCTCTGGGTGCTGTGATGGGTAGTCAGGTGCTCCTGACCTGCCGCAAAGCTGAACTGGTTTTATTCTGCTATGCTGCTGATATTTCTTAAGTTTATTGTCAGTCTTGCATTTTCAAATTAAACGAAAAATCTATCTCTAACATCAAGGTTTTGTGGTCACGGAGTAGATAGATAGGATAAGAGTTAATATGAAGCAACCTTAAATAAGTAGAGATACATTAAAGTTCTGTTTCAATCACTTTAATAGTTTTTCTATCCTTTTGTTTCATTTTTTTTCATGCCTAGTTGGTTGATTATCAAACTCTTGATATTTCTGGATGAAACTTGTAAATTAAATATCTATGAAAAATGAGGGAGACGAACAGCTGAACTGGTCGATTCTGTCAGATGTCCCTTAGAGGGAGTTAATAAAGCTCTTAATCCTAACATGCTTTTAACAAAGTCTTTAACATCATGCCTTGCATACCCAAACAATCCTCTGCTTGCTTTCTGTAACCTTAAGATTGGTTTGTGACATGATGAAGTATATGGACTGACTTCTCCAGATAGTTTCAGGCCATAAAAATTTTAAGGCAGGAGATAAAAATATGGTCTTCTCTAGTTACAAAGTAGTTTGACGCTTACACCGGCATTCCAAAAAATTAAAGGATTCTTTTAACAGTTATGGGAGATACTTTTTTTACTTCTTTTGATAATTCAGGTGGGGTTGTGCTTCAGGCTTTGAAGGGCAGAATTAATATTCAGTGGAGACCTTTCATTGGAAAGAAGATGTACTTTTAAAAAGACAGTTCTCTTTTTATCAGTTGCTGATTGCTTGGACTATATTGAAATTAAATGGCATCCAGTTAACTGTTTTGTCATTTGCTAGGTAAAGTGAAATTAATTCAGAAGATGAGAGGTTTAGTTCACTGAAAGTAAAGTGTCACTTATTAGATTATGATAGAGTCAAATGAGTTCATTTTATTAAGGTTTCTACATTACATCGTTTGTCATCTTCTGCAAAATAGAATTGTCTTGAGTAAAAAGAACCAGTGACCTAAAGAAAGTTCCAAACTTTCCATTATACTTTTAATCAAATGATCTTATATATTTCTTTCTTCAGTGTTAACTCATATTTCTTTAACACATCAGAGAATGTAGCTGCTATTGGTCATATTGTTATATTATTGTTTTTTATTATGGTTTTATTATTTTTAAACTCAACTTTGGCTTTGGTTGCTAATCAAAAGCTAGGTAATGGTCCAGATATTTAACAAAAATAGCATAGCTTTGTTTTCCTTTCTAACCCGACAGACAAAATTGTTACACATTGCCTGAACACTGACGTATATTTTATATATTTGCACACAAATTCAATACTTTTCTATCAGACAAATTCATCAGATTTAGTCTTTGCTATTTCTATTTTCTTCTTAAAGTGAATGTTACCACAGTGAGATGGTAAGTGATAAAGAAGCATCATCAAGACTAGGGTGAATATTTTCCACTAATTTTTTCTACTTTATTATTAGTATGAAGTTTGATTTGCCTCAAGTTTTCTTATTTATACATTAGTATTGCACACAGAAACCAAAATGATTTCTGCTAGTGCATTTCTGTCAGTGAGGTATTTTTTTGCATCATCTTTTGTTAATTTGGAATCTTCCTTTTGTTAACTCTTAATATCACCAGGAAAGAAAAATGGGTTTGTTATTAAGCTTTAGCACTTCCTCGAGTTTGGTGTGGACAATCTGTGTGACCTCTGCTGGGGCGCATTTTGTCTTTATAGACTGAAATGTTAATAGTTTCTTCTTTTAACCATTTTCTGTTCTGTTTGTTCAAGTTTACAGTCTTTCAGTGTGCTTATACAGTGGTCCCTGTTATGAATGACACTCAAGAGAAATCTCTAGAAGATGTTTATAAAAGTAGAAGTAAATAATATTTGATTCAAGTCAGACAGAGACTACTGATTTGTTTCCTTGCTATTCAAAACCCTGATAATGTAAGGGTATTTTTTCCTAGAAGCTTAAGGGAAAAACCCCTAAACCACCTAAAGCTGCCGCTAGCTCTGTCTCTATACCTGATGGTAAAAACCATCACTGGTGAGAACAGGCTATCTAGAGGAATAATGTAGCCAATGTGTCCAGTGTGAGGATAAGAACAGTAACCCTTGGAAGGATAGTGTTCTGTAATGCACCAGAAGTCACTGAACAGTTTTAGTAATGATCTTAAATATTTGTGGTTTCTAAGAAATATTATCTTGTGCAAAAGATAATATACATGAGAATATAAATATTTGGGAAGACATAAATTGTTTGTTATATTCTTAATTGGAAAGTTTCAGTTTGGAACACTGTGTAGGTGATCTGGGGGTTTTCTTAAAGTATTTTACAAGGCAGACCAAAGGCATAGACAATAAACTTTCTAATAGTTGCTTTGTTTTCAAGGAAAATAATGCAGATAGGAGGAAGTAATGTAAAATCTGGAAGTTCTTTAGAAATACCTATCTTTTTGCTTAAGTAAAAACTCTTTTTTATAAGGATTTGATTAAACACTAATGAATGTGAACATCAATAAATTAGAAATACATAACTTTTGCAGCAACATGAAACTACTGAGAATATTATCTGATGAGTGGTCTCTAAAATGTGACATAAAGAATAGAGAGAGAAAAAGAATACTAGTTAACAATAATGTTTAGGATAAGTTTGAATGGAAGATGACCAGAGAGACTGACTTGGAAACAGCTGGACTTTGGACAAGGGTTAGTTGCATGGAAGTGATGAAAACAATTTGCTTTAGAGCTGTAGTGCTGTAGAGCACTAACCAAGCAGTTAGTGATGTCTCCCCAGATGGGGGAAAGAGGGAAAGGAGTTGAAGATGACACTAAGATTGAACATGCGGGTTTTGTGACTCTGAGGGGACAAATAATAGAGCTATTGACAGAGGCAGTGGGAAAAGGAAGAATTTGGATAAAGATAATGAACAGCTCATGTTAATTGGTACATGCTCTGTTGACTTCATTCACAGCAATTGAGGATATGGCCTGTTAAGTTCATATTTAATGGTAAGTTTAAGTTGTCAGGGAGATCTCAGGATAAAATCTCAGCAAAAAATACGTGGAGATGAAGGATCGAGGTTGTAGGTCCTGAATTCTTAGAAGTGGGGCTGTATCATGGTCCACTGAGTTGTAGTAGCAGCTTAGGGAAGATGAGTTAACTATGCAAAAGTCAGAAGGAAAGAAACTGGAAGAAAACAGGAAAAGATAGAAGAAGGAACCCACCAAAAGGGCCAAAGGAAGGTTTGAAAGGGACTGGAGCTTTGAAAAATAAAGAATTTGAAAGCATCCAGATAGTGAGATTTAAATACAAAAGGAAAGTGTACAAATAATATGAGAGGAAAATAAAAAATAAAAGTGGTTTTTACTCAGTTTACAGAAAAAAGATAAACGTATTAATTATCTGAGGGAAACGTAATATAGAAAGTTAGTGAAACATAATAAAAATTCCTTCAAATAATTCCCATTTTCAGAGAGATGTTAGGAAACTTAAAAGTTGTGGTTTTCAGTATTGTATGTTTTTACTTCATAGTTCAAGTTTTCACGTCTCAGTGTCTTTTCTGCTTTACTGTATTTACTTACATACTTTATTACATGCTAAAATAATAAAAAAATATTAATAGGTAGGTATTACATTTAAATTATTGCATTTAGGCAATGTGCATAAAAACTAAATAGACTGTACGATTTTGAAACAAATTATTTGTCTCTTGCTATGTACTTTTCTTTCTTTCTTCATGTAAAAACATAGATCAGTAAGCAAATATACGTGATATATGTTTACCATATACTTTCCCAAAGGATGTAAACATGGCATCATATTCTTCAGATTGGTTTTATTGTCCAAATAAATTCTTTAATTAAATTGAGCTCTTTTTTATTTAAAGCTGTCTTTTGGGGAGATATTGCCTTAGATGATGAAGACTTAAAAATCTTTCAAATTGACAGGACGATTGACCTTACACTGCACTCCAATGAAAGACTTGGCCATAACACAGGTATGCTATTTCAAGCTTGTTTTAACTTATTTTTCCTGTTAGTTAATTCCACATAAAAGGCAATCTCTGTTTTAAATATGGAAAGTCAGTATAATGTCTTGGATAGCATTAATTTACACTTAAAAATATTATACAAGGAGTATAAATTTGCTTTAGGGAAAGAAAGAGAGAAGTAGAAATTTTAATTTTATTCTGGTATTTCTGATAAAAAATATCTTGTTGAACTGAGGAGCAGAAGCTGGTAGGAACCATGAGTGTACTCTGCAGGTGGTCCTGAGGGAAAGGAAATTGTACAAAGCTTTGATTTCTTCACTGAAAGTTCCTGATAGTGGAGAACCTATGGGTTATTTTAGAGACAAAACTGGGGACCTTGGATTATAATCCCTCCTTTTGCTTTTTTTTGTGTTTCATCCAGTTCTGTACCTAGATCTAGAAGCAGCATTAGAACATGTCATCCTTGCTATAATTTACCTTGTCTAAAAAGCAACTATTTATACAGCATTTTAGTATGTGTTTATTTGCTATTGTTAACATACAATGCACTATTCCCAGAACTGCAATCTGATTAACACAGGCAGCTGGATATTCAGACGCACAGATAAAGAGATATTATTTATGTGTACATATGTGTGCTTGCAAAAGAGAAAAAACATAATCCATATCTAAATGGATGTCTATCTAATGTTTAAAAATATTTATCCTTTCAGGATCTGATTTGCAAATTGATAACTGAGAATTTGTAAATTTTCAGGTTATGATACCATAAAAAGACAAGTTACTTAGGAAAAGTCTGGAAAAAATGCTATTAGAGAATCTATAAATGTAAAATTAAAAATTATTTTCTATTCAGCATGTTTTATATGGTCCTGAACTAAGATACTGTAACTTATTCCTGATATGTGGAAGTACATTTTTCAGGTGAAAGAAGCAATTTTAAATTTAAACTTTCAATACTGATAACTTTAAAAATATTTTTACTCTTCCTACGTAGATGTTGTGATTAGACTATTTAGATGACAACTTGAAAATTTATTTTATCTTTTTTTAAATCCACTTGTCTTTTCAAGGCAGGAACAGTGTTGATAATTTCTAGATCTAAAGTTGATTTTAAAATGTTAGAATCAGTGGTCTCCCTGCCTCCCTTCCCCCAAACGAATAGTTTCAATTGCCTTTTGAAGGTATTTCAGGCAATAGTTTTGTTGACAAAATGTAGACTAAGATCACTCATTTCCCCTTGGAGTAATGCAGTCAAGGGATTTCTTTGGACCAATGACTCCCTTTTCTTGTTTTCTTCTTGCTTTTGTATTTCTTCTTTTTAACTGCAAAGTTGTTCTTTTTCTTTTTTTTTTTTTTTTTTTTTTNGTTAATGGCTACAGAAACAATATACATTACTAAGCAGTTTTTAAATTATATTTAATATTATTTAGTTTTTCCTTCCTTACATGTTTTGTGATAGGCTCATTATCTTTTCTTGTGGATGGTATCCTATTCAGGATATCGAGTCACCCTGTCAAGAATTACTAACATATTTGGATCAAATTTTTCTATCTGTGCTGCACAAGACAAGTCAATCCAAATGAGATAGTCAGCAGGACTAAACTTTTGACAACAAGCTCTCCTGAGGTTGATGACTTCATAATTGCTCTCAGTGAACCCTCAGCATTCTTGCTTTTTCTAAAAACAACATTGGAGAACTCAATTTTGCACTGCACATATGTAATTTTTTTCTACATTTACAGCATTCTTGGTGCATAAACTTGGAATTTAGCCTATTTTTGCAAACTGCACAGCCTAGTATGCTTTTCTCCCCTTAATTCCTGAAATAGCAAATTGCCAACAACTAGCTAGTTGATATTAGGTAGCAACTGGAAAAGGAATGTAAAATGTCTGTAATATAGCCAGCAAAATTTTACCTTGGTTATAAACACAATTGCAAGCTTGAATTCTGAGCATCCTCTGTAGCTGGTCTTCACAAACTAAAGGTGACATCTGGTAGAAGGGTTAGATACTTGGTTGTGAACCATGAAGATGGAGTGGTGGAGACACACTTGTCATTGCAACTCTAATTAAAATCCTGAGGCTCACAGGCCCTGATTCACATTATGTGACTGCTCCTTTTGGGGAGGATTATCTGTCTGGATTTGTCAGATAATCTGTGAGCTTCCCGGAGTATGCCTCTTTTATTTTATTTTTCATTCCGTCCAAGCAAAATGCATAATCATTGTAAACAGAAACAACAATAGAGCTGATAAAAATTTTATGTGTATATTGAGTCCAAACTGCCTAAACCATCTACCTTCTCCTGCTTGAACTGTGAGAGGACACAGCAAACATAAATTTTTTTAAAACTTTTTTTAGGCTGTGTGGCTTGGCAAGACTTAATATTATTTATATAAGACAGCTTAGTCTAGCTGAGATACTTTTTCTTCTTTAGTTTTCGCTAAATTAAATACACAAGCAGTGGTAAGACAAAAGTGAGAGTTTTTTTTTTTCTAGAAATATAGTATAATAATTTCCTTAAGTAAATAATGGATTTTCTGGGGGTTTTCTGTTATTTCTGACAGATGATGCTTTTAAGGACTTTTTAATATTCTTTTAGAATCTTTAGCTATATACCTTATTTTATAAGATGAATGGTAGCATGAGAGACAATTACATTAATGATGATCAATGTTATATTCTATGCAGTATATGCTATAGTTACTATACAACTTGTTGGAAAGGAATGTATTACCTCATCTATCTAAAATGTTTTTAAAAATTTGGAAATTTTTTCTCGAGGGAGCCAGCAGTGTAATCCAAATAATTAGGCACATTGTTATTCACTGAGCAACCACACACTAACTTGCCTTTTATGGAATTTTCTCATGTGCAATATGATTTTAAGTTACTGTTTAATAAATGCATTTTCTACATATATGTTGAAAGTTTTCATAGGAATTTTGGAAAGGACTTTTTAATGGCAGTTGGAGGTGTCAATGATCTGTTTCCATCTTTTTACTTTTTCTGTTGTAAAAGTAGTTTAAAAATTCACTTGTCCTATAACAGACTGTGAATTGTAAAATACAACCTAGTGCAAAATTATGAAAATCACAAAACTTTCTGAACAATTCTGAATGATTTAATTGACTAGTGCAGTGTTGTCAGTGTTCTTGCTTCTGGTTTACTGGTGATTGAAAAGGCACTTGCAGCCACAAAAGGTTTATATGTGAAGGGTGTATGTGTCAGAATGGATGCAGTAAACCCAGAAATGTGTTTTATTTCTGTAAATGGGATGGTAAATGTTAAAATAAACTACTTCATAACTTAGATTTTCCTTGATTGCTGTAATGACACAGATATCTATCTATCTATCTATCTATCTATCTATCTATCTATTTATATGCCTATGAGGTCTTACTGCAATATACACCAGCTTGTAATGTTTCAAAGCCTTCAGAGTGCATTGACATCTATTTGCATGCTGGAAAAAAACCCCAAATCTTTCATGGTAAAATCAAAAATATTAAATTTGCATCAGTTTTGTTGGAGGTTTTTTGTTGGTTTTTTTTGTGTGTGGTGAAGGGTTGGGGTTTTTTTTGTCGTTTGTTGTTGTTGTGGTTTGGGTTTTTGTTGGGTTTTTTGGTTGTGGTTTTTTATTTCTTTTTTGTTAGTTTTTTTTTCTGATGAAACTTTGGCTGTTTGCTTTCTCTCTTTCCCTCCCTTGGAATGAGAAAATTGTGGCATGCACTCAGGAAATTTCTGTAAGGGAAAGCCTTTTAGCTGTCAGTCAATATAGCTCTGAGGATGTCAAGGTCACCAGAAACAAAAAAAGCTCCAAATAATGATTAGATGATGTAATTGTCATGACTTGCCTGACTAACAAAGAAATGTTGACTTAAATTCATGGAATGCATATTAGAAAATTTTTCAGCTAATAATGTGTTTTTATTGCATTGTCAAGAATACTTGAAAAATGTTTATGCAAATCATTAAAAATATTAAGTTGCCTTTAAGTTGCACTGCAGATTTTATGGGACATTTTCTAATTTCTCCAGGCTATATAGTTGCTGTAGGTTTAAGATTCCATGTTTTTAACTTTTGAAAATGTCTTTTTTTTTCTTTTCTTTTCTTTTAAAGGTGGCTTTGGAGAACATGGAATATCAAAAAAACACGGTGCCCTCTATCAGCTTATAGAGAGGATAAGAAGATTTGGCTCTGGTATTTTCAGTGTTTAAATTAGCAAGTTGCCTGATGTCATAGTGTATCATGAACGTTAATGATGATAGTATTTTAACACTTTAAAGCCTTCATGTATTGCTATTGGCATAAACAAATTATAAAATAAATAGTGCAAGAATAGTGATGAAGAGATTAGCTTTTTGTTGTTTTTTTTTCTTATATTTCTACATCAGTATCAAAAGCTAAAATACATAGTTTTAAATCTTGTATTAAAAACTGCTTAACTTTGTTGTATGGCTGTGTTCACAGTTATCAGCTCAACTAATATCCATACAGTGTCTTTTCATGGCAGGTAGGCTATGCTGCATAGCTACTAATTTTGTTTGTTTCTTTCTTTTTTTCTGGATCCAGGTGGGGCATTCTGATGATTCATACTGTGTTTGAATCATTTGTAGTGTGTTATGCCGAACAAGCACATTTTTATACTAATCATGCTCTTGTCTGTATAAATGTAGTTGAATTCAACAGCCCACAGAAGTGGAATCCCCAATAATACTGGTTGAGTTTACTCACTGTATTTAATGCAAGGAGACGTCACTTTAATATCATGAAACGTCAACTTCAAAAAGGAAAATATGTAAAACTTCACTGTAATCGTACCACATTTTGTCTAAATGTATCTTGCAAGGTTAACCAGAGCATGGTAACTGCCTTTGCAGATGTGCTTTGATATATAATTTTCATTCTTTATAAGAGATTTAAAATTTTAGTATTGCATAAATTCTTGTAGTCTTTCACATGCAATTTGGCATAAATTTCTTACCTAGAGTTCTGGAGTGCACTGATAAAAAGAATTTGAAATGGTAAAACATCTATGTAAACATCTGAAGTGGTTCAGTAATGATTGCATATTAAGTGTAACAATAGTTTTTCTGTAAAGTGTCTACCTGTTGTGTAGACTGTTGCATAATTCCCGTTTACACACTTTTTTAATTACAAGGATAAGTTACTTGTTTTACCTGAGTGTGTTGTTTTGGTGTTTTTTTAAATCTCTGGAATTTTCTGTATCACTCCTGATATAATTTGTTACATGCAGGTTGTTACAAAGACAGGCTTTTCTTCCTGTGTATCAAAGAGCTTTCTCCCTGCACTGAGCTGGAGCTTCTCCCCTTTCTTCCTTTTGCTGCTCTCTCAGCCCTGGGGCTATTCCAAGATTCCTTACTGTGATCCTGCCCGGAATCCTTCCTGATTCTGACATAGTCATTAACACTTTGGTGCACCTGGTGTCACAGGGGATTCTCACAGAGGGGAAGTGTGCTCTTCAATGAGGAGTAAGATTTCAACTGCACTGAGTAGGATTTGTTGATCACCTTTCAAGGGATCTGTTTTTTATGAACTGCTCAGATCTGCATACTAACCTATAAATTGCTTCAGAAGAAGCACCTGTTCTGGTGTGCAAGTCCTTGTCTAACTATCCTTATCCTTTTCTGTTGTCACTGTAGGTTTCAGCTGATTTAGAAAGATTTGACTGTAATGGAATGAATGGTGGTAATATCCCTGAGAATGGTAGATATTTTTTTCTCTTGTAAAGAAACTCCAGCCATGAGTAATACTTATTCATAGGGTCCAAAAGTTAGTTTATGAAAAATGTATGGACTTCTTTCTGCTCTGGTGCTTTTTCCGGATTGTACAATAAAAATGAAAGAGATAGTGAATGCTTTGATTACTTTGAGTCTGTCCAAAGACTTTCTTTCTTTGCTGGAAAAATACTAGTTTATTAAAAGGTCCAATATAACACTAAAACCAGAAAAAAAAAGAAACCCCAAAAAAAACACTAAAACCACAGTGTAATTTTCCAAATATTTTTATTAAATGAGAAAATTTAGATGCAATTATGCAATGCTCATTCCAGTTGATAAACATACATGCAAAATTATTACTTGAGATATGTTTAAAACATGAGGATTCAGACTTATTTCAAGCCTTTCTCAGAAAACTGAGTAATGATAGACTGTCACGTAAGAGCAATATCCTACTTTTAAAAGGCATAAAGAAATAATCTGAGTTTGACCTGCTGGAAAGTAGTTGTTCTCTTTTTGTGTGTGTGTGACCTCATTCAGTATTTTAATTATCATTACAGGTTTTGAGCAAAATAATACATCTAAAGGAAGAACTACTGCAAAATTCTCAGGGAAAAATGAGAAAAACCGATTTCCTAGAGCTGCTACATCACGAACAGAAAGAATATGGCCAGGGGGTGTCATTCCATATGTTATAGGTGGAAATTTCACTGGTAAGCTTTATGCTTTGGATGGAAAGAGGAAATATGATTTTTTTAAAATCACCTTCTTCTTCTTTTTTTTTTTTAATTTTTAGAAGTGAAGTCATACTATGAAAGTCAAAAGAAAAAATCTTAGTCTAATTAATTGTTTTCAAAGGCAAGCTACTTAATAAAAATGTATAACTACCTCTTATAGAGGGAAGGCTCTTTTTCTTTGCTTAATATTTCCTGTTGCATGTTTGTTTCCAAGAGCCAAAGTAACAGAATGTCAAGAAATCTGTTTTTTGGGGGATTTTTTTATTTTTAATGCAGGATATTTGGCACAAGTATATATCTAATTCAACTGGTGTGACATGTATTCTACTGAACTGATTTCACTCAACAAACTGACTCAAATGTGTTTTGTCATTCCTCAGTTTGGTTTTCATATGGGTACACACAGACGTTATATATGACAAGAAGAAAGACTGCCAATAGAATTCTTGGCAGAAAACTGTAGAAAAAGTTTAAAACATTTGTTATCCCTGAAAAATATAAATGGATCAATATCTATGAGAATGTAAGAGATAATTTTAAAGAGAATGGAGCAAAAAAACCCAAATATAATGGGAAAAGCTATGTAATAACATTTACTGTGCGTGATAATACAGGGAACTAAAAGAAACATGCAAATGCTCACACATTGCGTATATATGGAGAAACCATTAATTCCTTTCAAACTGACATCTACAGTCAAACTTCCAGTTTGTGAATTTACATAGTACTATACCAAATGTGACCTTTGCTTTAGGATTACTATCTTCTGAAATAATCATAGTAAGCTAAATGAAAGCATACCAGATTAAACATTTTGCCTTTTTCATAAAGAAAGTCAAATTCTAAAGCTTGGAAAATGTTGCTTAAAGATAAAGGAAAAGGGCAAGATTGGATGGAATAACCTTTAATTTTTAGAATCAGATATGATTTGAACTTGCCATTTTTACAAACTTTGAGGTTTTGTCATCTTTAAGTTTAAAAAAGATTTGATTTTTTTTTTGATTATCCTATGCTGTAACCTGCAAGATGGATATATTTCTGTTAGCAAATTCTTGCCAAATAATAATGTTCTTTTTGAAGCATTACAGCTATATTCTCAGATACTGCCCCTATGTCAATAAACTTTGTCTTTTGTCAGGCAGTGAAATTACATTGCTATGCTCTCTGAAGTACTGTGTACTGGCTGGCTTTGTGTTCTGTGCTGAGAGCTGGCCTGGCTGCATCTACATGTAGGGTATAGCTCTGACCTTTTCTGAATGTGTTTCTCATTTTTAAAACTAGTATCTATGTGCGCTTTAGCATTTTACCAAATTCTTAATTTCCCACTTTTGATATATCATTTGTTTTCTGAAAGATTTTGATGCAAAGAAGAAGAGACTTGTCCGTGTTGAGGTCAACCTTATTTAAATCAAATGCTTCGACTGATATGCCTATTTACATGGCTTAGATTAAAATGGTCTCCAGAGTGGAAGGCCAGGAGTAGGATTTTTTTTTTTCTTTCTTTCTTTCTATTAGATAGATAGCTAAAATCTAGGGTTCGTCACATTTCTTTGTTTTTTCCTTTCTGGTTTTCTTTTCCCTCAAGGTGATTTACTTGATGTTCATCTGGGAAATTGCTTAGCAAATATTATGCCGATGCAGGCACATAAGCAACACTGTATTTCTTCTGTCTTCCTCTGGTGTAAAATAGTTGTGGTTTTTATTGCAGGTTTTGTATTTACTAGAGTGTGTCAGGCAGTATCAGTTCCCTTGCAGGCACATATGGTATGATGAGATGATGTTCTGAGTATGCCTTTAATTGGAATCTGGCAGTACATGGGACTGCTGGGACACACAGGGCTTCATGATTCACTGACTCCTTCCAGGCCTATATTCCTGGTATGGGTTGTAAGGAGAAAGATGCAGTTAGAAAAGTCTCTTATTTCTTCTTGTACAACTGTCCTTCCAGGCACCCAGCGCGCCATGTTCAAACAGGCCATGCGGCACTGGGAAAAGTACACGTGCGTTACATTTATCGAACGAAGCGATGAGGAAAGCTATATTGTTTTTACATACAGACCATGTGGGTAAGTGTGAGTGTGTGGTAACAGATACTTGTGCTTTCAACATTTCGGCGTGTTTCTCAGCTTTGCAGTTATAAGGGAATATATTCTTCCCAGGAAAATGAATAGATAGTTACTGCATTTGAGTGATACCCATGTTCTGCCTGACTTTTAAGTTCATTGAAACCAGTATGTGTAGTAACTTTGTGAAGTTACATCTCTTTTGTCTATTTCTAGATAAAATAATCTTGCTATATATACCCAGATATGAGACTTATGTTTGGCTTTCAGTCATACTTCTAGTATTTATATGCATTGTTCTAAAGGTGTTACAGGTTTGTCATTTGCTTATTCTTAGCTTTCTCCATGTCATTGGTGAATTATGTATGGACATCTATCCCGTATCCTTTTTCCACCTTAATTGTTGTTAACTGTAGTTTTATCTCTCGTATCCTTGCCCAGATTTGTTTAACAATCAAATTCATGACGATTTTGCAAATTCCTTTTTCTAGGTCACTCGTGTGTAAAAGTGAACAGAACAGGTTTTATTATTCATAGGCGCAGCTTTCCATTAATCACCATGTTCCATCTTCAGATATTACTGCTCATTAATGCCTCAGTCAGCTACATTAGTTATTTATTCCACTCAGAATTCTTGATTTCATATAGTGGTCAGTGAACTTCCTGAGTGGACCATGTGTATTTCCCAAGAAGAGTGCACGCTACCTGTGTAAATTCTGTACTTCTGACAGTCACCTCCTATTTGGGTTGTAGGCTTCCCAGTGAACAGTTCTCCTGTCTTCCTGACTTCTTGATCATTGAACCCTTTGTATGCCTACTTTTGAATTGTAATAGGATAGGGAAGTGAAAAGAAGTTTTGGGAGCTCCTTGCATTGTAGAAATGATCCTGAATGTATTTAATTTATAGCCCGTAAAATTACATGTAGAATTATTTGTTTAAAGTACTCGTGATGTTCTTCTTAAGGCATAGGACAACATAATAAAACCCAGCCCTAGGCTATTTTAGAAAGGGATCACCTTTGGCTCTGAAATTCTCTGAGCTGCAGATCCTTGCAATTGGGGAGCTTATTCTATGGTTGCCTGTCATGTTCTTATGCCACACTAGGTATGCTGTAGACCCCTAGACTGCTGTAAGAAACAGTGCCAAATGAAACAGACTTTTGTTCTGAGCCAGCATGGCTATTATTTTAATTAACACAACCCATAAGATAGAATTCACCCATAAGATAGGATGCTGACACACAGCTGCAAGAGAAATGGGAAGCGGAGAAAAGTCATGATGGTTCCCTTGTGCTCACAGAGGCAGAAAGTAGTGTAAATTTAAAGAGAAGAGTGTGAAAGATATAAGTGGTTTCAGTCACTTTAGAAAGAGAAGTATGAAGATATCTGCCAAATGTAAATTCTACAACTTCAAAATACTCAAAGCCAAATGACAGAAAATCTCTCCAGCCAAAGAACTGGTTGATGCTTTATGAGATCAAATCACTTTAGGGGGAAGTCTGGATTATAACCAGTTTTAACCAGAAGGTTGGAATATACTCAGTATCTACTTTCAAAGTCAACATTATCCTTTACCAGTAAGGTTGTTTTATTGGTGGGTACTTTGCAAAATACAAATAATTTACAAAGTCTGTAACAAGTTTAAAGTAAAAACAAAGAAGAGTGTGGCTATTAACAGTGCATCAGTGATGAAACAAAACCAGGTCAAACAGAAGGGGCAATTGAATGTGGTTTTTTGGTTTTTTTTTGTGGTTTTTGTTGTTGTTGTTGTTGTTTGGTTGTTTTTTTGGGGTTTTTTTGTGCCCGTAAGTCGTTTCAGGAAGAGCCAGATAAATAAGAGCCTATATTTTCTGGGTGAACAGGAACCACTGTGCACTACCCACCAGCATACAGTGCTGATGCAGGATTTTCCACGGAAAGAGCCCAGACTAAAGCGACACCAAACCAACTGCAAACACTTTCTGCGCTACATGGCCAGTTGCGTAAAATTAATCTCAGTTCTTTCCCATAGCACCCTGCTGTGTTGTTTTGTTAGCACATTGTGTCATTATTGTTTGTAGTACCAGGGCAGCTAACATTCACAGATGACAGAGATTTTATTGTGCTTAGGACTGTTGAAATAAAAAGCTACATGATAAACCCTGCCCCAAAGAGTGCACAGTCAAACCATAACACATTTAATGAAACAAAGTGGACAGTCATATATGCAGAAATTCAGGTGTCTGTATCTCAGATGTCTCAGATGACAGCACTAGCACACTAGCAAGGGAAGTGTTACTGAGCCATTGTAAACATTAAGGATAGTTTGGAGTGTAATGTATTACGTCTTGAAACAGTTCATGGGAAGATCATCCCAGAAGGGCAGTGATGGAAAAAGCATATTTGAAACATAACAGCTGGTTATCAGAGATACGTGACCTTCCTAAAGTTGAGTGGTTACATATCATCAGTGAACAAGAGATAAGTTTTGATTTTTGAGTCCCATAGGACTGCAAGGAATCTCAGAAAGTTCTCTAATATATTCTTAAGACAGAAATAGCTATACCTAAGTAATTGCTGATACGTGCTTGTCTAACTGGTTTTCTAAAAACCTGCAAAAATGAGTATTTCACAGCCTGTTAGAAATTGTATTGCTTCAGCATCTGTAATATAAGAAATGTAGGAAGTTGAGGGCAGTAGTTTTGGTCATAACTAAACCAGATATTTCTTACTGCAGTTAAAGTACATTAACTTATTTTTTCTGCTCATTATGGCCATAGAAAAGAAATTATTCTTTTTTCTTTTCAAAGGAATCTGTTACATAATTTGAGACTTTTTTTATGTCCACCCTCAGTTCTATTTTCTTTTCGGCCTAGAAAACACCTAATTCATTTAATCTTTCCTGATAAATAGTGTTTTCTACGCTTTTGATCACACTGTTTTGTTCTTTGAGATTCTTTTCAACTAATTCACATCTTTCTTGAAATATAGGACCCCAAAACTAGGGCATGTTTGTCCAGATGAGTCATTACTTCTGCTGAGCCAGTGCGACAGATATTCATGTATCTTGTAGCCCCTCCTTCCACTTAGGTACCTAAGCACGATGGCTCCCTATTTCTCAACAGCTGCCACGCTCAATATATGACTTTTTGGAGTCAATATATAATGTGACTCCAAAAAAGGGCCAGAGCTCTTTTTGTAGCTCTGACACCCCATCATTAGTTCCAGTGTGTACCATGATTTGCACATCTTAGGACATCAAATAATTCCATATTTACCTTTCCAGATCTCTTCTTTAAGTTACTATGAGTTCCAGGTTTGTCTTCATGATATTTAGCAGTCTTTTCTTGGACTGCAAATTTAAAAGGCATCTTCTCTATCTTAACTTATTATAATATTCGAGCTACCTTTATACCTCCCTTGGTATCAGACTTCTCTGATTTGCTTGTGGACAGCTTGTTTGGAAAAATGTCAAAAGCTTTACAGCTGGGTCCCTCCTTCCCATCAGAATAATTTAATCTGCTGAAGTCTTAAACTGTAATTATTTATCATCATGGGTTTATTTAACTTGAGTTTGATAACAGCTAATTGTTGAAGTATAGTTTTGTAGTACAGATGAATCAGTACTATGAAATTTTGTAATTACTGATAGTCATTTGTACCCACGACCTGCAGATGTGAGAATAAGAATATAGTATTAAGATATTATGGTTTTGATACTTCTAGCAAGCAAGCAGTGTATACTGCCTTTAATATCTATTACAGCAAATATTTATGCACCTAGTTGAATAGGGCAAATGAAACTCTTAATTGGTAACAGATTTAAAATACCCTTTGTTCACTACTGCTTCTCTATCCTTGTGTTTTTTCCTATCAAATTGAAAGGGCCTGAAGACACAAGCAGTATACTTCTCTATATGCAAACCTGAAAAAGGGGCAGCAAAGTGGGATGGCCTCAAGTCACGTGCTCTTAATAAATATTAGAGTACAAGATCAAGCTTCTTTTTATATAGTGAAAAAAACAAAAAAAAAAAGCACAATTAGTCATATTGTTCTGGAAGCTCAGCATGCCTTTGATCTCAGTTTGTGGCAATTTTTTTTCTCCACTAGAAGACTTAAGCACTTTTTATGACAAAATTTAGATGACATTGCAATCAATATTGTATCCTCTTGTATGAGTATTTGACAAATACATCTGAGATAGAGATTTGATTTTTCTGTTTCATATGCTTCTCCAAACATTGTAAACTGAACAGCTTCTGAATGTTTTAACCTCTTTTGAACTTGTTATATTATATAGGCATATAGTATATAATAAATTGAATAGGCATAGCAGGCAAGTTGGTGAAACAGGTTAATTCATTGCCCGAGGTGCACTTTTGCAGCATTCTTTAGCTAAAGAATGTGTTATAAGAGGTGCTCAGTAATTTTTAAGAAATGAGAAGAAATCAGAGTTGTGCTAAATAATCTGTGCACTGGGGAAGGCTGACTCATGCTCTCAGGTGTTGATTAACCCTGGCAGCTGACACTCCTCCTGCCCATAGCTTCCCTGCTGGCTGTGACGTGGCCTGCAGCCTGTGTGTGAGCAGGGGACAGGTGACTGGTTGCCATAGTGTAAAACACAGTGCATTAACTCTCTGAGGGATGATTTATGTTAATACACTGGAATGGGCAGCTGTTAGCTGAGGGTGGACTCTGTTGGTTGTTTGTTATTGAGCAGGTAAAAAAGCAGTAGCCACTTCTGCCATCACTACAGGTCCTCTTAGGGCAGTGAATCAGAATATTTAGTAACCATGATTGTATCTTGATCCCTGACAAAAAGCAAATTCATCAAGCCAGGTCATAGCCAATATCTACTTTGTACGGATCAAGTTATGTTTGTAATTGAAAGAGGTGTTTTCACCAAGAAAAAAACTTTGCCTCCAGAGTGAGATTTTATTTGGGAATTTTGTGAACCTCTTTCTCTTCATGTAACATAGGTGATGATATGCAGTACTGCTATGCTTACAAAATTCTACAGTTTTTCATCCACAATTTGATACAGTCAGTGACATGGCAAGATGATGTTGTGGTCTATGATGATTTTTATATTATCACATTCTCAAGAATGCAGCTTTTTTAAAAAAGTGCAGCATTGACCCTACCAGATTCTTTCTTCCTTCATATTAATTTAAGAGAATGAGTATGTTGTTCCAGTAGTTTCGCTGTCTCTCTGTCATTTATTTCTCATTGCTCACCATCATTGATCAGCTAGACTGATTAAATGGAATTAGAGATTCATAAATAGTTACTGTCTCCAACTGCTGTCTAGTACAACAAAGATTAAAGAGATGAGCTTTAAAAGCTGCCAGTTGATTCAGTTTAAGTGGTGTGACAAGTGCTCAGACAGCACAGAGGTGTCTTTATCTTTTGCCAAACACACCTGGGGTCAGACCCATAATATAGCAAATTAATTTACTTCGTAGATTTTTTTTTCTTAGTTTCCCTTACTCTTTTTCTCAATGCAATTATTGAAGTGATCAGAATCTTGTAGCTTAATTGGATGAATCTGTGTGCTTGACATGACACTCAACCTAACAAATCCTAATGAACCTCTATAAGTGTGCACTGCTGCTATTTTAAGACTTGTATTAATTCTAATTTTCCTTGGCATGTAAAGAAACACTCAATAAATAAATTTCTTTACATTTTCTGTGAAGTACTTTAAATCTATCAAGTAACCTGTATAGGGGAATTACCATAGTCCTATGGCTGCTTAGTTTTTTGGAGGAAACCAGCATTAAAAAAATAATTTCCAATGTATTGGGGCTTAGATGTACAACGTTAGACAACCTAGAGGAATACTATGTAAAAGATTAGGGTTAATTTTTTTCTTCTGAAAAGAAAAATCTTTCAAATGTGTCAGATGAGGTATTCTCAGTCACTAAACACATTTGATAATGCACAACTTTTCTTGTTTTTCACTGCTGTAATAGTAAAATGTCAAATTATTTTGTCAAACACCCAAAAATCTATCTGATTTATGAAATACCACTAACAGCTTTCAGAAGTGATCCAAAACACCTCCACTTTCAAGAAACAATCGTCTTCTTTGTATTTTTAATTGTATTTGATACTTTGGTTAATTAGGTATTTATTTACCATATTTTCTTATTTATGAATTGTCTCAATAGCTTACTGTTTTGTACTGGCCATTTTGTTATTTTGTTTTTAGTACACAGCTGTTGCCTGACCTTTTCTAAGATACAGTGCAGAACCTTAAAAATTTGGACTCTCTTTTGTTCTAAAAGAAGTAAAAAGGACAGAAAGAAATAGACTGTAGTTAAATTCTTGCTTTATTCTTTTGCCCTAGTTATGAATAGTGTCAATAAAAGCAAAGCAGGAGACATCATAGAGGGTACTATTTAGAATTCTTTTTTTCTATTCATCCCCAAAGTATCCTGTGCGATAATTATATTGAATATATATGGAAATTTTTAAGCCACCAAATATGTTTTTGCTAGCTGAAGTATGTAGTGTATATGAATTCAATGACATAAATATGTTAAAACTATTGAAAATGTGTTAAATGTTCTACAACTTACAGTCTCAATAACCTTGATTTTTTTTTAAGCCATAAGTAATGATTAATGTTCTTTAGTTCTGCATTGCAATTTTTCTCTAAAGAGTTTCCACACAGTGGTAAATATGAAGACTCGGCAGAAGTATTTAGACTATTTTAAACAAAAGAATTCATTCTGCCTTTTCATAATTATATTGGTTATCCTATCTTTATTCTTATCAATCTCTTGGACTGAGATCATGTTTTGTATTCAGATTGTAAAGATTTTTAATTGCAAATTACATTCCAGGATTTAAACAAATGAGTTTAAATCTGTTCAGTCTCCAAGGTGTATTTTGCAGGATTATAGGTGAATGGAAAACTAAATAGGTTAAAATTGGTTGTGTAGTAGAGCTTAGAGGGTTGTGGTAAGACTGTGACTGAAAGTGCAGTACCACAGGGGCTTATTCTGCAACCTGTCCTTTTTAACATCATTATCAATGACCCATGAAGAGCTGAGAGTTCATGCTCTCATCAGCTTTGAAGATGACACCAAGTGGGGAAGGGGGGGCAGATGATAGCCTCAGTAGTAGAGCTGCCACCCAAAAGGCCCCAGGCAGGCTGGAGGAACTGACCAACAGGGACCATATGAAGTTCAACAAGGGCAAACGCAAAGCCCTGCACCTGGGAAGGAAGCGCAAGATAGGTCAAGCACTGCTGGCTTGGGAGAAGCTCTGTGGAGAAGGTCGTGGATCAGTGAGCTGGGCAGAAACCAGCCATGGGCCCTGGCATAAAGGCAACCGAAAGCATCCAGGACTGTGTGAACAGAAGCACAGCTGGTGACTCAGGGGAAGGGATCATCCATCTTTACTCACTGCTTGCTAAATTGCAGACTGACCCTACATCCAGTTATGGCCCCCCAGTATAAGAAAGATATTAATAACCTGGAAGGACTTAAGCACAGGGCTGCCAAGATGCCCAGGAGTTGGAGCACTTGCTCTATGAAGAAAGGCTGAAGTTCCAGTGTTTGCATGGTTGGAGAAGATGTGGCTTCAGGGGGACTCAGCAGTAGCCCCCAGTTCCTACAGGGAAGGCAAAAAGAAGAGGGAGCCAAGCTTTTCATGATGGTCTTTGATTGGAGAACGCAAGGCAACCGACATAAGTTGAAGAAAGAGAAAATCAGAATGGGTATAAGTAGAAAATATTTTACAGCATAGGCAGCCAAGTATCAGAGCAGGTTGTTCAGAGGGGTTGTGCTGTCTCCGTTATTGGAGGTTTTCAAAACCAGATTAGATAAAGACTTGAGCAACCCTGGTCTGCCTTCATATCTGACCCTGCTTTGAGCAAAAAGATGGAGTGGAGACCTTAAGAGGTCCCTTCCAACTCTAATCATGCAAGAATCAGTGTATTTTTATCCATATTTAGTAGTCTGTAATGTGTCTTTTCACAGATTGCATACGTTTTATGGATTTCTATTTTTTAAACAACCCTTAAGCATTGCAGTGCATTTTATCTCTGCACATGTTAAGGTAGGTATAGCATAATTACCATACTGATGTATATGACCTTGACATAAGTAGGAAGTCCTAATCCATTAAATTCACCTAATATGGTGATGGTGACACACTTTCACAGAATGCCAATTACTTTATCTGATTGATTCTTGAGTTTTCTACCAAGTTGGCTTCTTGTAGACTGCCAATGCAAATGCCATATCTTAGTCCTTACTTCAAAGTGTTGAATATTGTGTGAATATAGTGTGGTCACTGCAATATAAAAAGACATGAAGCTATTAGAGGGTGTCCGAAGGAGGGCCACAGGGAAGGTCAAGGGCCTTGAGGGGAAGCCATATGAGAAGTGCTGAGGTGCTGAGGTCACTTGGTCTGTTCAACCTGGGGGAGACTGAGGGGAGACCTCATTGCAGTCTACAACTTCCATTGATGTCCGCGGTGACCCAAGGCAACGGCCTGAAGTTGCATCAGGGGAGTTCAGGTTGGATATTAGAAAAAGGTTCTTCACCCAGAGGGTGGTTGGGCACTGGAACAGGATCCCTAGGGAAGTGATCCAAGCCTGACAGAGTTCAAGAAGCGTTTGGATGATCCACTCAGGTTCATGGTGTGACTCTTGGGGATGGTCCTGTGCAGGGTTAAATGTTGGACTTAATGATCCTTGTGGATCCCTTCTGACTCAGGACATTCTGCAATTCTGTGAAAAAAAGATAAGGAACAGTGTTTTCTACAAGATATGAAGTCTCAGACCTATAGCAGCAAATGGGAAATTCTATCCTGGGGATAGAAGGTCTTCAATGGCTTTTTGAATGAATGAACTTTACTGAGAATGAGGAGTTACTGTAAGTTCTACTACCTTTAGCTCAAAGTACAGTGCATACTTCAGCATTCTCTCTCTAGTTTGATGGGACAGTAAATAACACTGTGTAGGAGGTTTAAAAAAAAAACCAACAAAACAACAAAAAAAAAATACCCAAAAGCTTCTTAAGAATGCAAACACTTTTCTCTCCAGGGTGAGTATGAGTGAATGAGACGGTATATGAACTATGGTAATATCCTTATTGTACAAGAGAAGCATATTCAAATAGTTGAGTGACCAGTGAAAGATAAAATCCTGTGTAAAAATGATAGTAAAAATATTCATAGTGCTTTGTTTATGTTTACATATTCACCCATAACCATAATATATATTCTGCAGGTATGCAGTCTGAAAAATATATTAAAGCAAAACCATGTCAGGTGCAAAGGTGAAACCCACTGTGCAATCATGAGATGAAATGGTTTAGCTGCTTTAAATTTTTATTTTAACCTTTTTTATCATCTATGCTGTATTTTTAGGGCACATCTTAAGGTAGTTTTCCCATTGCTATTATTCTGTCAGTGTTTATAATAATATTTGTATATAATATTGTAATTAGTAATTTTGTGTTAATACTGTTTGTATTCAGTGAGGGAAATACACAGAGCAATACACAGGTGTTCTTTATTTCCTTTTACTGTGATGTGGAAGAGTAGTCTGTAAACGTGCAACATTGATGATGGCACAGAATTATAGCAGGGAGTCTAAATTGCCATTGTTTTTATTTACCTTGAAACGAGCTATTAAGGGAAGATACTTTAAGAAATAAATTAAACATGGTATTGCATAACTCTAGCTCAAGTACTGAGCATAATTCAGAGCTTTGACCTAAAAAGTTGGAACTATCTAAAGCAGAAAGAAAAGAGTTAATTCATATTGAGGGTAGGACTACTTGAGAAGCAGTTGAAATAGAAAAGAATGATTGTCATGTGAACAATAATTTTTCCCAACAGTAATTTCCTATTGCAACTCTGCTAAACTGTTGTAGTAATATTTTCCCTTATAAAGTAACTTGTGTGGCATTTTT
Source organism: Lepidothrix coronata (assembly GCF_001604755.1). Classification (NCBI taxonomy): domain Eukaryota; kingdom Metazoa; phylum Chordata; class Aves; order Passeriformes; family Pipridae; genus Lepidothrix; species Lepidothrix coronata. The sequence goes on from NW_016690193.1 coordinate 8,535,956, forward strand.
AATTTTAAGATAATAATTTTTTTGGTATTTATATGCTTGGTTTTAGCTATTACTGTAAGCTAAAATGCTGTGGTTCTACTTCTCCAATACCCATATTTTAAAATTTTATTAGACACTGACAAAATTAAATGAAGAAGACTAATCAAGACTGACTGACTAGCCAGCTAACCAAAGTGAAAAGTCTGTTTGCCACCATAAAACCTGAAAAGGGGAAACAAGCAAATGTTGCCTGTAGAATTTAATCTGCTATCAGTATTGCTCCTGCAGCTGCTCTTCCTTTATTGCCCAAGGAGGCATCCTATCCTGAAGGATAGGATCATTCTCCACACTAGCATTGACCTGCTCAAGGACCAAATATATCCTGCCATGTAAATGTTGCATCAGAAGCATGTTTTCATAGAAAGCAGGAGAAGGGAAAGAGTGGAGGTGCTCTGGTCAATACAATTCCATTCCACCTGACAGACTGCAGAATTCACAGAGCAGACATGGGAAATCAGGCTTCTATTAGGGAATATAGTGCTTTGCTTGCTTGAAATATTTAAGGTCTTCAGAGGTGCCAGAGAATAAACTTACGAAACCTGAAATTATGTTCCGTTTCATAGGATTTTCTTTATTCTCCTTTCTTTCCTTTTGCTACCATAGTCAGCAGACCTCTTTTTCTAAGGAAAAAGAAGGTATCTCAGAAAAATGCTGATGGTATGAATGCTTTAAAGGACATCTCTGTTCCATAAGTTTACATTGGAAATTTTATCATGAAAGTGCAGTGGAACAGGAATCCAACATGAGAGCAGTTGCAAAGTAGGTTTTTGGATTTTTTGGGTTACGTTGTTTTTTTCTTGTGAAAATGTAAGTTTCTGTGACTGAGGATCCTATTATAAAAAAAACAGGAGTGTGAGAAACAAAACAGGAGTGTAAGAAAACAATTCACAGATATTCAGAGCATTCAACTTCCTAATATCCTGCTGTTGCAAATGATATTGTATATTACCCATAGCCAAAGAAACAAAAAATAAAAGGAATTGCACAATGGCATCACAAGATTCTGCATCACACTCAGGATATCTTCCTTCTGTATTTTCAACTTCATTCTAAGTGAGTCTTTTAAAGGACTCATATTATTTTACTTGCGTCATTTCTGCACCTTTTATAGGTGGATGTCATGAAGTACGGTGATGTTTCAGATAAAAATAAAGCAAACTTATCAGAACTGAGTGACCGAGAGACTAGTAAGTTCTGTTAAGGTACAAAGCAGAAGTAAGGCACAGAAGAAAGCTTGCCTTTCCTTATTCTTTCTGCTTCCTTCTGCATGCCTCTTCAGTGTGCTGGGGCAAGAAAGCAGTGATAATGAATGGGTGAGATAGTACTTCCAGTCAATTTAATTTATTGATTCTTTAGAAGAAAAGAAGTTCCTGTATCATTCTGTAACAGGCTGTCAGAACAGTGACAATTCTGTTGATCATAGCTAGCATCTTTTAAGAATACCTTGAATAATAATAAAAAAACCCATTCATGTGTCCCTTATTAGGTGTTTTGAATAATAAGTTGTTCTTGAACAAGATCCGGATTTGTGAGACTGCCAAAATTGCATTGTGCATTATTCTGCTGAATCTTTATATGTTATTTTCCGAAGTTTTAACTAAATTTGCTATGTGGTTTGTAGAGATATATATGAAAACATTTATCTTTGTTTGTGTTTTAATTACAGGTGCTGTTCTTATGTGGGTCGAAGGGGAAATGGTCCTCAGGCTATATCTATTGGCAAGAACTGTGATAAATTTGGCATAGTTGTCCATGAATTGGGTCATGTGATAGGTTTTTGGCACGAACATACACGACCAGATCGTGATGACCATGTTACCATCATTAGAGAAAACATCCAGCCTGGTGAGATATTATGATAAGCATTTTGGAAAAAGAAAATTGTCTGCTTATTTTTTGGTGTTTCCTTAATCCACTCAACTCTATTAAAACGGAGTGCTGAATAGAAATGAGCCTTTTTGCCTTCTATTCCTCTTAGCTTGACTGATCTCAAGTTGATTCACAAATAAGATACTACAGTTAAAATATAATATTTTCCAAAGGTCTGGCCAAGTAGCAAGCTGTTAAATAGAAGGCTAGAAGGAGCAAATTAATAATCATGCTCAAAAACTTTGAAGGAAATCCCTGCTCTTAAGGCCCTTTAAAAGTCAGGTTTCTGTGCTTAAGAAAGGGCATTTCTTGTGTAGTCTTTACAGAGTGATAAGTAAAAATATGTCAATTAGTTTTAGCTGCCCAAGAGGATTAGATTTGGGATGTAAGGACTTTGAGTCTGTGACAGACAGGCACAGTTCCTGCAGTTCACACATTACTCACCTCACTCTCTAAAGCTTGCAGCTTTAGTCAGTGACCTTGGTGTTGTTGAGACAAAGCATCTGAGGAACCTGAGAATTTTAAACTGTGACTGTCATCTCTTTCACTCTGCTTGTTGTACCCTCACTTGTGCTGGGTAGGCAAAATGAGAGGAAATTAGGCATGTTTTATTTGCAATTTTCATAAATGTGTATGGTTTTTGAGAAACACTGATTTTGACTTACAGGAATTCTCTGCTCAAAAAGGGGTGAAATTGTACAATTATAGCTTGGAGTATTTGTCTATTCCTATAGAAAATATTTTAAAACAAAATAGATTTGTGATGCAATGGAATATATGAATTAATTTGAGATGCCACTTCATCTAGGACTTCAAAGAAAACTATAAGCTGATACACACTCCCATAAATCTCTGAAGTCCTGAAAGGGCATGCAAATTTGAGCCTTCTTTCTCTTCTCTCTGTGTTATTGACTTGTGTAGATGCCATAAGTGCTCTTCCCCTTTTCTTTTTCTGTGATAGCGAAAATCAGCTGGAGTGCCATCCTCAGCCTCCTGCTCTCCCTTTCAGTTGTCTCTCTAGTTTCTGACTGAAATCACTTCTTGTGGTGTTGCTTGAGCTTGAGGATCACTAAATGGGATCAGGAAGTCATGACCACCGAGACAGTTGGGTTTTTTTATATTATGCAAAATATATTGGTTAATAATGTTAATGTCACTCCAGTTTGTTTTTGCAAGACTCCAATGGGAATATGAACTGGAGTTAGAGGTGCTTTGTACTCTAATACACTGATGAAGACAAAGAACTTATGCTCTGTAATTATGAACTAAGTATAATTCTTTTGTTCCTCTTCTGCTTTTGTTAAATTACAAAAACTGGCTCTCGAAAATTTGACTTTGTGTCTTGTCTGTATTATATGGAGGCTCAGAGAGTAGCCTTTGCTGAAGCAGTCTCCAGTATTCAGTAGTTTACTACTGGATTTAGTATCCAGTTAGACTCTTAGCATCCAGTCTAATGAGTCTACAATGAGGAGGGTTCTTCTGGAGTCTTTGCTGTCAAAACAAACCAACATTTTGTATAGATTCTACACGAAGCACAAAACGGTGTGTGGGCCCTTTATGTGCTGGTTGAATGAGATTAGTCTTTCTAAATGCCAAATATAGGAAGTTGATGTGTATTTCAGAAGACGTCTGCCCTCTCGGTTAAGAGGGCATAATAAAGTCACACAGTTACTCCCAAATGTCAAACGTTTATGAATGTCAGTGAGTAATTAGGTTAGGATCTTTGCTGTTTTTCTTTTCCTGTTTGGTTTTTATCTTTACAGAAGATATTAAAGAATCTCTAATTATCAATCATTTGTAGGTCAGGAATATAACTTTTTGAAGATGGAGCCTGGAGAGGTGAACTCCCTTGGGGAACCATACGACTTTGACAGCATTATGCACTATGCCAGGAACACCTTCTCAAGGTTGGAGTCTCAGGTTATACCTTTTGACTTTTAATTCTATTCCTCTCTGTGAATGCTAAGAACTATCCTTTCTGAAGTATTTTGAAATCACTTAAAAGGTCCCTTGCCATATAGTATTCCTACAGCAGTCAAAGGACAGCTTGTTTATTTTGTCAAAATAATTTAATTATATTTTAAAACACATTTCTTTTCTGTTCAGTTTCAAAGCAGCCTATTCATCCTGCTTCAGTTCTTTAGATTTTCAGACAAGATAATCTGAAAACATCACTTTACATAATACTCTCTTTCTGTGTCCACAAAAATTTGAATTTAGAAAGATCAAATGAGTGACATGGTTAGGACTGTTCATAGTAACATGATCTGTTCTCAAAAAGAGAAATTTTATTTGATGCATATTGTTTTGTAACTGTGGATTATGGAGTTAGAATACATTATGGTATTCAGACATCTACTACACAAGCCACAGCCTTTGCTAAGGACTGCAGTCCACCATTTCTAACAGAGGCTGCAGCCTCTTTTCTGTTGTTTGTACAGATTGTTACTGTCATCAAAACCTTACAATAAAGAGTTCTGCTTGTTTTGCTTTGTCCTGTTCCAGGCTGATCTGTTCTCAGTAACTCACGTGGGGCTCTCCCTGAAATGCTGTAGGGTTGTGGGGAGCTGTACAATGAGCTGTTCCCGTAGGCCAGCCCTACTCGAGAATAAGTGAGGAAGTCTTTCACTCAGTCTCTTATTATATTTCATACCAAGTTACAGTTCAGTTAATTATTCTCTAAAAATATCAGATTAACATAAAATTAAAAGAAACCTCCAGTAACACACAACAAAAATGCTAGTGTGAAAAGTTATGTGCTAGGTGGGTTTTTTTATTTTTTCAATTCATGCATTTTAAGGCAAAAAATACTAGACATTCTTGACACTTTGAAATAAACTGAAGACTGCCAGAAAACTCCCAATTCTTTGCAAATTTGTTAGGCTTGTTCTCCTCAGTATAAATCATATTGAAAAAAAAAATCCAACGAAAGGCTATATTACTCAGCATACACATAATTCACCCCTTGGAAGAGCATGGGGATGAGCCATATGAGATAAATATTAGCCACATTGCTTAATCCAGTTACACATACCATTACCTTAAGGAATAGATTAGAAGAATCTATATAAAATAGAGTAATTTAACAAGATGGAACCCCCACGAGTCCTCAGGCAATGAAAACATCAAGGTAATTTGATTTGTTGGCCCTGATCTCACCACTTTCCAAGCTGGCAAAAACTGATAGTGCCATGAGTAGGCATGTCCTTCCCCAAGGTACAAGAGGTTGTTACTTCATACTGTTTAAAAGCAGCCAGCAAACCCTTGAGGTCAGATATTGATTTATACTAATTCATCATTGAAGCATGAGTCATGCACAGTGTGGCATATTGCCAGCTGTTTGTTAGGCAGTGCTCACATGGATAAGTTGTAGAAATCACAAAACATCATAAAGTACACAATGATTTTGTTTATGTACTGTTACTTTATTCAAATGCTAAGGCATTTAAGAGAGGATTGTTTTCATAGTTTTACAAAGTATGAGGAACATCAGTTTCAGGTTGTACTGAAATTTAGTGGAAAACGAAATCATAATTTATAGATGCAAACACTTTCTAATGTGCCTTATTTCTAGAAACTGATTAATGCCATAAATAGTTTATTTCACTGATTAGGGAAACATCCTGAGATGATTTTTTCTTTGCAAAATTTCTAGTGATGTCACACAAAATCTGACTGGATAAAGAGAGTAGTATGTGACTGCAATACTCAAAATGCTTCATTTATTATAATTTAAAAATATGTATGTATTTATAAATGGTATTCTTAACTACAAGGGTCCTTACTGTTCACTCATTTTTTGACCTATTTTATGTCTAAAAGTACTGGTTTCGCTTTTCAATAAAAGTCCTACAAGTATACAAGAGAGTATAAAAGAATTAAAGAATAAGAGAACATAGAAACATATTCTTCTATTAAATTCTGTTGTATGGAATTTGAGGGCTTTTCAAATTCTGTAGCATGATAATAGAATGTAGTTTTGTCCCCTTACTCTTCTAATATTTATTTGAACTACCAAAATATTTCAGATCATGTTTAAAAACTGGGAAATTTTGAATAAAACTGCACATTTTTAACAAGTGTACTTCTTTATAATGCCTTGTCATTTAGGGTTATTGTTATTAAAATCACATATAGTAAGTTGATATATTTTATTGTAAAGCAGAGAGAGGCTGGTGAGTGAGCATTTCTGTTTCAAAAGCAGCAGCAGCAGCAGCTAGAGTTAGATCTGTTATAACACTGGACAGAAGAATGATTGGCAAGTGTGCCTGACTTTACGTGCTCTTACATATGTAAGTTAGACTTTAAGACTTCCCATAAAAACTTTGTTAGAAGTAGGAACTTTGTGATTAAGAATTTTGTGATAGAGACTAATTTATGTATCTTTATATAATTTTATAATTATTTTATTCAATATAGGAAGAACTTAACAGCAGTGTCTTTTGCCTGTGTAGTTTTAATAGTAGTTAGAGATTTTCCTCCTCTTGTCTAGCAGAAACATAAAAGCTAATATGTTAATTGATGTACTGACAGAATATTCTTTTTTGGTAACTTTGCATAAAGTTCGCCGACCTGAAGAATTTTATGTCATGTTTTCTATATTTAAAGTTCTGCATTTTACCCTCTTATTTATGCCAAATGTAAAAACTAGATTTAAAAAGCAGTATTATGCATTCATGAAACTCAGTTTTATGACAAAAATCTGATAGGGGGTTTTGGGGTCTATTTTTATTTTTATTTTTTTTAGGGGCATGTTTCTGGATACCATTCTCCCTTCCCGTGATGATAATGGGATACGACCTGCCATTGGCCAGCGTACTCGTCTAAGTAAAGGAGATATTGCACAGGCAAGAAAGCTGTATAGATGTCCAGGTATTGCACCACAAACAAACAAAACCCACATACTGGCAACTGTTTGACTTGTTGTTCAAGGGGAATGATAAATTTTTTGAGTCAGCTGCTCAGTAGTCTGTTTCCATTTTGGCAACGGATGTAGGCTGATCAAGAATCAAGTTATAAAAAAATCTTATAGATAAGGTTTCTTGACTTGAAAGGACCTAAGGACAGACAAACTGTATAAAACAACACTTTGTTCCATGACACTTCAATTGGTTTTCCTTAGCTGTTCAATAACTAGAAAAAAAAAGGAAATATGTTTAATATCACTTCTGGTTTGTATACTGACTGGAGTCCTTTATTTGAATTTAAGTAGAGTGCAGAGGAGCAAAATGAATTATTGCAATCAGCTCTAAACATTTTATATTTTTTTTAAATTTGACAAATAACAAGCTAGGACAAGTAAGTTGTAAACTCTTTTATGAATGAACTGGTTAGATCTTAGTACAAAATTTCTACAGTTTCAACAGATCCATTTAGTTATTTTATTATCTTCTGCCTAATTCTAGTGTCCTATAATTTTAATGCATATTAATTATTGTTATGGTAGGGTTGCTGTCTGTCTCAGAGACACCAGCAGCAAGCCTGGAGTAGCCCAGAATCAACCCTGGATTCATGTTGTTCTCTAGTCCTTATTCTTCACTAAGTACTGCCAGAGTGGTGGAAATCTCAAAGCAAACGGTTTTAATTTCCTTTCTCTAGTTATGGCTAATACAACTGTTAAGCTTTGGTGTCAACCAAAGAAGTTCAGAAATGCCACCTCTCAGCCAGAATTTGCCAGCAAGATCCTTGTGAGAGGCTAGACATACCAGCTCTGTGTCACATAGGTTTTACAGCTCTACTGCTCCTCATGGGAATTAATGAACTCTCAGTAACAGTTTTGAGTTAGATATGAGGCTGCTTTTAACCGGCTGATCAATACAGAAGGACTAAAGACAGGGATCAGGACTAAAGTAAATTTGTATCAGCAGCAATGGAATCTACTGAAGATCTGGGGATTCTGATTCTGATGTGCATTTGATGTACACTTTACAGCTGAAATACGCCTTTGTGCTGTAAGTATGCTGAACCATAGTCTTCTATATACTGAGAACATGCACAGAACTTCTGGGCCTACTAGAGGAGAAACCATTCTAATATATTGTCTTCAACAACTGCTCCTTTGGGAACAATTTTTGCTCTTTCCTTTTGGTACAGGGAGTGTTTTAATAATAATGACACTCTTGGTGGTATTATTTCTAATGAAAGTATACAGAGAGCAAAAATTTCACAAACACAGAGAATACATATATTTTGATAAACGAAAAATTTTGGAGAAAAAAGTAGTCTGTAGAAGTAAAACCACTGTGAGAGTTGCTAGTATCTTATGATCATATTGACTTAAGAAAGAAAAAAACCCAGTTACTACAGCCTAGGCTGTTTAGTGCATATATAATACTCTAACATGGACTTTCAGTCAACTGTAAAAGTTGCAATGTGCTTTCTGAGCTAATGCTCAAATGGTTCTTCAGAACAAATGTGCTTTTCATAAGGTAATGAAAATGTGTACCGATATTTTTCAATGTCTTGAAAGTCTTGTTGAAAGTTAGTTTCACAGAATTGTAAAACCACGGTTGTGCAGCAGCAGCGTGCACTTTAAAAGAAAGCTATTTTTTGAAGCACCGGTGAACACGGGTCAAATGGATAATAAAAATGAACGATGGTTGAAGGATCATGCTCCTTTTCTGGCACTTAGCTTTGGCAAACTTTGGGATAAAAGACATTGGTTTTCCACCCTTACTTAAATGAGCCATGACATAAAAGAAAGTGAGTTTTAAGAGAGAAAAAAAGGCAGAAGGTTTTTCTACAAATGTTAAATAGCATACTATTTAAAATGCTACTTTTTCAGTTAATATTTTTAATAGAAACTTCATAGCTGAATAACACAACACAAACTTAAACATCTAGTAGAGAAAGCAAGTCTATGAAAGTTGTATAGTACTTGTGTTCTAATAAATTTTCCAGCAAATACTGAGACTAAAAATTCAGACAGACATAAAGCTTTTGGTTTTATGTAAAAAATCATGTGATCATTGTAGTATATAGCAATAAAATCCCTGACACTGTGTTGCTTTTGGAGGTATGTTTTATTTCCTATTTCAGACAAAAGATAATAATCATTCATTAATAATATCTGCATTGTTTAATGTGTTCATTCGTGTTGCTTTAAATGTAATACAATGAAATACAGAAAATGATAGCTTAATCAGTATTTTTCAGAGATGCACACTTCTATGATAAAGGATTTTGTGGTATTGTGCATGTTTTGTTTCAAGTTCTGATTATTCCCGCAAATAGTTTCTGGTCCAAGGCGTTTTCTAGGTCCTATGAACATGAAGTTGAGCTCAGGGCTGCTGGTAAATAGAAATGATCCTCACAACAGTGAGGCACCTGAGCCTTCCAGAGTCTTTTAACTAGTCAAGATATTCAGGGTCGTTATTAAGGAAAGGGTTTAGTGACCGAGAAGTTTTGAGACTGGTGAAGCCAAGGCATGAGATTTGATAACCGGCCTTTTAGCAGATAAGTGCCAGGACTCAAAAAACTAGCAACAGCAATTTTGGTTTGTTTTTAACTTTTTCTTAGGATTTTTGTCAAAGGAAAGCATAGTTGCTAATAGGGATCTGTTACATTTTCATACCAAATTGTATTGTTACACAATGGAATAATAAGGAGAAAGAAATAAGTAATTTGAGAGTCATTCCTTTAAAAATCTATTTTGAATTTTGAGTGTCTTGGTATTGGAGGACAGAACTTGGATTTCAAGGCTGGATGTATTACAGTGGAGTCTAATGGAGTGAAAGAATGTGTTTTCTTCTGATGTAGCTACAAAAATGTCAACAGAGGTCTGCCTTTGTAATTTTATATAGAAATTGTAGTTGATTTAAAATTCATATGTAGTTTTATAGGAGCAGGAGAATAAGAAAGGCAAATGATGGACAAGGATACTCTTATGCAGAAAAAGAGGACAAAAAGTAAGTGAGTAGAGTGGGACTGAGTAACATATGGGAAAGAAGTCTCACATTGGTGGGAGAAGGCTGTTTAGAGGAAGAGAAGGTGGATGGATGAAGTTCACCAAATTTACAAATTGCCTGGGTCTGTGACAGTGTGTGCAGAAGAAAGCAGATGAAGGATACCTAGCCTGTCTCTTTTTTTGTGCTGTTCTCACTGTTCCTCAGTCTTAACTTGCTGCCAGCTCTCTTGACTTTCAAAAGTCATCTTTTATTTGCTGTATAAGGAAGATTAAGGTTTTTAGGTTAAGACCATTTCCCTATAACTTTAAAGGGAATCAAGTCAATTGTAAGACACTGAGTTGTAGTAGACTGATTTAAGTTTTTGATTTAACAAGTACATGATCAGCAGTAGATATTTTTAGGGCTCTGTGGCAGCTTTATATGCCATATATGTATAGTTGTACAGACTTGTGTCTAAGTAGAAAGTGTTGAAGATCTTATTTCTCTTTGGAAAAAGGTAAGCTTAATTAGCCATATATGATACTATGTATTTGGTAGTGTTATGTACAAAGGAATGAGAATTTGTTCCCCAAGTGTCCTGAAGGATCTGGGCTTCGTCATTTACAGATTTCACTGTAATCCGTGATGGAACTTTACTGCGTGTGTAGGCCAGCCCAGAGAGGTGTTATACATAGGCTATGTGATTAAACACTGCTGCAGACTTCACTGGTGCAAATTACTTTGTATAAGCATGTAATCTACCTGCTGCCTGCAAAAACTCTTATCAGAAATCTAACTTTCTCAAGCTGTAAAATAGAGTGAAGATCAACTTTTTTGATTAGTCTGTGTGTGGGAAGAATTAAAGTGGCATTTCTGCAAGTGGTCTGGCCTAATAAAATTGATATAAGGCATGACATTTGAAAGGGGGGGAAAAGCATCAAAGAAAGGATTGGCAATGGTAATGATTAACAAAGGAATAAAAAACGTACGAATGCTTTATAAAGCAGAGCTATATAAGATTGAAGTTGTAATTGATATCTTCTGATGTGAAATATACTAAGATTAGTTCTTAGGAAATTTAAATAAGTGGCCCTTACCACTCATTTTCCTTCCACATTTCTTTCCTAGAGTGGATTTTGTTACTAGTGGACTGTTACAGTAAAAAGTTTATAATATTCCATTTTATAAGCTTAATGATGAATACTACAATTGCTACAGTCCAAATACAAAGAAAACCTTTATATTCTCTAGCGATAGAATTTTAACTGTTTCAATTACCATTGACCGATTGCAGAGAAATTTGCTTTTCTACAAAAAATTAAAAAATATTGCCCTGTCTACAGAAGCTCTGCAAGCCAGACTGGAACTCAGATCCCATAGATAATTAATTCAACTATTGATTGGTATAAACTATTCTTGTTATACTTCCCTTGAGTAATCAGAAATTTTAAATTAAAAAATAAATATGGCAAAACACATAAAGCTTGAGTGTATTTTATAAATTCTAATTGTGTTAATTCTCAGTAGAAGTTATGTATTCAAAATTTTTCTTATGCTTCTGTTAAATTTACTGTTACATATTACTGAAAATTTTGATTTGATAGAGACCTCCCAGGCATTTAATATGGATATAAGGTAAAATGTTGTATTAAATAGTTTTGTTCTATAACACATGAGGGAAAAGAATGTTCCATAACTCCTTTTGCAACTTAAAAACCATAGTTCTAAATTAAATACGTCTTCTGTATATGGAGCATGGAGTGTTTCTAATATTCTGGAGAAAACAATCCTGCACTCTGTATAAGAAAGAAGAATTCTGAAACATTTTTAAGATGTAAAGCTATTATGCTTGCTTCATTCATGTTTTTTTTTTTTTTATACAGAGTAGTTTAGAGACTTCAATAAAGTAAGAGGTCTTCCTCCTGTCTTCTTAGTAATTGCAGGGATGCATTTGGATAGATGTCTCACATGCTTGATAGCATTTTGTTTGGTTACACACTTCATGTTAATTGAAAAAATTTCAATGTGAGCAGAAAAGATCAGACAAGTAGCATTCCCCGTCGCTCAATGTGTCATCTGCTCAAGGCTTGCTTAGTAGTGTTGGTGAAATAGATAAAGCCTGAGCAAAGAGAAATTGTACTAAAGCTTGAAATATGATTGTATGCCTTGTGAGAGTACGTTGATGCAGTTTTCATGAAGCCATGCACGGGGGGGGAAGAACAAAGAGGGCTCTAAAAGGGGTGAGGCTCTCTTTTACTCCTCTATGAGACAATAATTTTACTCATGGCTTTCTCCAAAGTGCTCTACGTATGCGCTGTAAGCTATGACATAATTCACTAGCACTGGGGAAACCCAGTACAGGGCTCTGCAATTTATTTAAGTTTGCATTCATCACTGTGTTAAAAATAAATTGTAGTTAATTACAAATATTGCCTTTTTACTGAAAAGGCTTTGTTCAGAAATGTCATTTGCTGTGGCTGCCTGGAAAAGAATATTTTTTTTTCTATTTCATTCCTAAAGGACTGAGTAATGGTGGGTTTAGTCATTATATTTTTGGAGGGCTGTGCCAGTCTTTCCTTTCTTTCCTCATCACGATAACCATTTGAGCGTCAGAGAGCATATTTAATGCCTTGAATGTAATTTACGCCTGATATTACAGTGTAGTTGTCAGATTACATCTTAGATGCATTTTAATAAGACAGCCTTTACAGCTGTGTTGTCTATCTTTGTCATAAAAAAAAATCCCTTCCTTTGTCCCCTTTTATTTAAAGATTTTCCAGATCATTTATAATTCATTGATATTTTGATGATACAGTTGTTCACCTGCTGGTAATGGTAGCACTGTCATTTGAAAGCACTGCAGATCTGATTATGCTGTCAGTCATGGGATAATATTCTTGAATTCATGTCTTGTATCACACCTGCAAAATTAGTGGGTGAAACAATTTGCTTAAGGTCAAAAAAGATGACTGACTGAGGTGTGACACTGTACCGAAATCTGTTTTAATGGTGGAGAATGGCAGGACCTTCCGATGTTATATTTTAGTGTGAAGAGACTTTATTAACCAGCTAGCTAACAGCAGCCAGCAGCATTATTGACAGGTGAGAGATGGGTGCTGAAAGCTTCAACAATAAAGAATATAAAAGCGCTTTGGTATTTTAGGATTTTATATTTCCTTTGCTTTTAATACTCATATATCTACAAATCACTCCTGCAAGAGACTTTGTTGAATACAGGATTTAGTTTTCTATACCAATATAAATGAGTGAGTTTAGGTCAAATCAGTCTCTCATGTGAATAAAGTACTAAATTAAATGAAACCACTGAGAAAATTTCAATGTGGTGCCAATCATGCTGTGCCAGTGTTTCTTTTAGTTCCTAAAGGATGTGTCTGTGTCCACCTTTTTTTTTAATTACCAAAGTAGTTATAGGTACAATGTTGCAGCATTGTTGATTGACAGCAATGATATTTTTGAGGCTGCTGTAATTTTGGTTATATCATCAGACAACACACAAGTGAAATAGTTCATGGAATAAAAATATCCTGTGTAAAATGGAATGAATGTCAGACTGGCTTAAAATCATTGCTTTGAATAAATTGTCAACTAACTGGTTTGTTTTCCATTCTAAATCTGCAGTGAATTAAATGTATTCTAAGTAGATACTGGAAAGACGCTTTTTTCTCTGTTAGGCACGTTATATTTCATTTTCTTTACTGTAATTTGTTTCTTTCAGCCTGTGGAGAAACGCTGCAAGAATCTACAGGCAACTTTTCTTCTCCTGGATTTCCAAACGGTTATCCTTCCTACACACACTGCATATGGAGAATCTCTGTGACCCCAGGAGAGAAGGTATTTTAACATTTCTTTAGTTAACACAGATACTATTTTCAGAGTAAAATGTTACATTTCTTTAGCTTTTCATTAAGTTTAAAATATGAATAATAATTGAAAATAATGGTATGTCATAAAAAACAGGACCATCGACTACGTACTATTGACTTGACTTTGATCTGTGGCGTTAGAACCACATCATCTATTGAATGGATGTCCTTGTGAGATGAAGATATGATTTCAATCTGCTATATGTTTGCATGATGAAATCCCTTCAAAACTGGCTCCTACTTCAGTTTGTGGTTTGGTGTAAAATGGAAGAGGTGGTTCAGGCTACTGAACGTTTGTTTTTCCAGCATGGGCTCAGGGAAACTGGTTGAGCTGTGTGGGGCTGATAGCTGGGCTATAACTAAGGAAGCTTAGTGTGTTAAATAAGACGTTTCTAAAATGAACAGTAATAACATGAAGTAAAGAAAGTGTCATTGTAGGTGTTCCCTAGTATTGATTCTAGTGCATATGGTTCTACTTTCTGGGATCAGTTTTACAGGAAAAAAAGTGGGGAAAAAAATGGGCTTGGGGAGAGAAGTGTGCCGTCCGAGTGAAAGCAAAAGCTGTTATTCTTGTGTACACTTTCAAAATGTGCTAACTGAATCTTGTTTTAAATTACCGGCTCAAATATCAGGCTGCTTCAAAATAAATTAGGATAAAGGGAGTGATGAAAAGTTTGAGCTGAGACAAGTTATGCAGGAAAAAGAGGTGTAAGTTTCATTACATGAAACAGTGGCTGATATTAAGCAGTCAAATACTATAGACTAAAATATAGACTCTAAGGAACAAATACAGAACCTAACATGAGACTCAGTACTGAAAATTCCAAAGAGGAAACCTAGCATTTGCCCCCATATATTTCAGTCAGTTTTTTCAGTGGTCTTCCACTATGTATATATCAGACATAGTTTTCTCCTGATCGTATTACTTTATTCCATGTTGCTTTCAGGTCAGCATCCTGGTAGATGCCAAGTATATATATTCTTGATGTTTTAATAGATCCTAAGGAGCTGTAGGAGCATTTGCCACTGTGGGGTTTGAAAGTAAAATTATTTGGAAAGTGTTTGCCGTCCTCTGGGCAAGAACCAGAGACAGGAGGAAAAATAGACACTGTGCTGGGAGGGCGTGGGTGGCTCTACAGGTTGTCAGGAAAAAACAAATGAAAACAGATGAATAAGCTACAGGTTGCACAAAGGATGCAAATTAGTCTAGATAGGTCATTTTATGTTCCCACTATTTGTGTTGCTTCTTAGACATTGTTGGGATAACAATGAAAATAGCTTAGGTTTCTTTTCCATTCCTCCATCAAAAAAAAAAAAATGTTCATCTACAATTATTTGCTTTTGAAAACAATATTAATGTATGAGTTAGTGTTCATGCTTAAGTATTCATAGCATACTCCAATTTTGTGTCAGCCTATCTGTGGACACTAGTGTAATTGTAATACATTTGTGTTACCATTATGTTTGCAACCACCACTGGAGCGCTATTATATTGTAAAAAAGCTTAACAGGGGAAAGCCCCTGTCTTGAAGACAGCAGTATAAAAGAGATGATTCCCTTTCCATCTTACTTGCTGCTCCAAATGGGGAAAACACTAAGCAGAATTTTCTAACTGAAAATTGACATGACAAGTTGTGTCCATAGGGCACTGTTATGGTCTCCAGCTCTCATAATCTCCATATAGTTCAGCAAGAACGAAGTAAATGATATTTGTGCTAGAAAGTCTGTTTTGTCCATGCTATTCCCATAGGATATTGGCTGTCTTGAGATAAAGAACCCAACTTGCAGCCATGATGTCTAAATCTTAGCTAATGCATATGTCACAGTACTTTGGATATGCATTATGCTTGATGTCAATTTTTCTCAGTAGATGGTGATAACACATTCACATAATGAAGGGAAAATCAAAATATATTTAAATTTTTCTTGCTTTGCTGCTTTGACCCTGTTAAATCTCAGGAATGTTGTGTGGAAGTTAGAGTACATATAAGTACATCACATCATGTTATGAAATGTCAGTGAGCACTTTAGTCACCTAAAAATAAACTGAAAAAGCGTTGTCTAGCTCTTGTCTCTTATTTATTGAGATTTAGCACAGATGTTTGAGCATAGTTCAGAGGGCTTTTATGCATGCTTCTTTCTGCAAGTAAGGACTCTTCTGGTCTTTCATGGCCAGAAATTTAATGAAGGATGGAACTGTGGTGGTATGCATTAGCTGCAGAATTCCTTCTACTCATAAGACATCGTAAATTGCCAGCCCAACCTAAAATGTGTACGTTCCCATGAGGCAGTCCATTCACCTTTTACTTTTGAGATTTAAGACTATATGGTAAACAACTGTACACAGTATATCTATACACAGAAAAATCTCTGAGGAAGGGTGTTGTTAGTAATGCTGTATGCCGTCCTCCAGGGCAAATCCCTCCTTCTGGTATGTAGAAATTTTATTGGCATAGGGAGATGCAACTGTGCCAGTGTCTTGTTTGAATCTGCCCTTTTGAATGTTACATTACTTTTCAATTTTTCTTAAGGTTTTACATGAATGATAAAATAGGACAGAAAAATCTTAGATTGATATAGGGAAAAAATGACACCTACAGAAAACTTAGTACTACCTGGTATTTTCTATATATTTTGTGCTTTCTTATCTCAGGTAGTAGGAGTTATGATATATTCTCTCCGAAGCTGCAGTAGCACAACTGAATCTGCTGTGTAATCAGTAATTCTTTAATTGTGCTGACAAATACCCATTGATTGTTTTTCCTGTGGAACCCCTTAGTTGTTCTGTCCCCTTTAAACAAGCTCTGCCTTGTCTGTAGCTCTGTTTAATACCTTGCAGAATCGCAAATCAGAATCTTATATATATTTACACTTTTTTGGTTCCTGACCAGAAATCATGCTGTGACAGACTGGGGGTTCTGCCTATGTACAGGTAATGCATTCAGGTCAATGTTAAGAAGTTGCTGTATCATCAAATACCTCGGCATATCAGAGTGAGAAAAGGCTGTGAAGGTTATTTCATGTAGTTTCAAAGGTGGGGGCTGTCGAGGAGGCTCATGAAATTTTAATTATTTCCACTTAGATAGCAGCACTTTGAGCATTGACATGATCACACCTAAGTAAAACCATCCATTCCCCAACCCATTCCTAGCAACTAAGGTTTGGAAAAAGGTAAATTTCCAAAAAAGAATAGAGAAATCTGATGTTTCAGCTGTTTCACGGAAAACGGCAAACTTGTGGCTAGACTGATGAGAGACCTTCAGGCTCTACACAGTTGAAACAATGGAGGAGGTATAGGTTATGGCTTCCATAGCTTGCTTCCAACAGAGCCGGCTGGGTTAGCTTAACAGCTCTGGAAGGTGGCCTGACTTAACCCAGCTGTTTGCATCTCATCTGGGCAAATAAAAAGACTCCCCCTTGTGAACCTCTCTGACTACACAGTTGGGGTGAAGTCAGCATGGGTGAAAAAGGATGAGACTGATGAGGTCAGTAGGTTTTTTAAGTAATGTGGCTAGATACAGAGATACCTACCTATGGTTTGAGACAAAGAGAAGGTAAGAGTTTAGAAGGAATCTGAACTGCAAAGTGGATGATCTTAGGAGAAGAACAAAAGTTTTGTGGTTGGTGTGGCCTCTATTTGAAGGACAAGTTAAAGGAGAACAAGTCTGCAAAGGACAGCCAGAATTGCTCTGTGAATGAGATAATGAACTCTCTGCCATCCTCCGAGGTAGATTCAAATAGCACTTGGAAATGTAATAAAAACTGAAGCAGAGTAAAACCTATGAATGTTTGTACTTTTAGCCAGATCTGTAATATTTCTCATGGAGAATTACATGGTAAGTAGGTGGTTTGGGAATTCTGATAATATTTGTGCATTTATTTCTTCAATACATGTTCCTGAAGGATTGACTGAGTAGTAAAGGCAAAATGTCCCATGATTTAGATATCTGTGAAAGGTTGCATGTAACACAGAAGTAGTTTGAGAGATGGAGGTAAACTATCCTGTCTGACTGTCTGGAACTGATTGTACCATTTATAGTGTTATATTTTTAACTTGCAGCTGGACTAAGGGTAAATTCCTCTCCTTTCAACTGACACTCACAGCTGTTTCGTAGGCTGCCATGGAGATGTATTTTTGCAGTGTGAGGTATTTGCCACTGTGCAGCAATTCATGTTTGTTCTATAATGGCAGGTTTCAATTCTGAGTTCCTAGGATCAAAGCTAAAAATAATACCACTTCTATGCTCAAATGTGAATATGAAGTATTTTAGTAAGGTTGAAATACTTATTTATACACACTGAGGAACTGATACAGAAGAAGATGAATTCTTTTTCCAAATACACCTAAATCCAATAGAAAGGTATTTATTGGAAATGATCTTATAATACAAAATGTGAGCAACTTTGACTCTTCTTGTTTGGATTTCTCCCTATAATTACAGGATATGATGGTAAGACTATACCAGCCAATGAGGGTCTAAACTGTAGATATTGTATCAACATGTGATCAGGATGAATCCTATTCCTGTGTTAGAAGTGTAAGTTCATGGCAGTTTAGAATTAGTATTTCTAAAATAGGAATACTGTAATTCAATGTAAGGGTTGTCCTCATAGTAAGTATTGAAAATATGCCTGTTTAGAGATGTTTTCAATAAAATTGGAAGACCAAGTTCAAAAGTTCCAGAAATTTCTCAGATTTCTATATAAAACTCTATGTAAACTCAGATTTCTATATAAAAAGCTTTATTACATTTTCATTAAAATCATTAAGGGATTGTATACCATTTCTTTTTAGTGATCTCGCTTTCAGAATTAGTGTTGATCGTTGTCAATATTTACATATCTAAAAATAAAATATCATGTCAAAACAGTAGTGGAAGGAAGCCCAAACTAAAATAAAACAAATTTTATTTTTTTACAACTGTCAGTGTTGATTATAGTCAGAATGTAATAGAAGAGGAATTGGCAGAATTATGAAGTACCATACTTAAAGTTATATTAGCAAGTTATTTTACCTTATTAGCATTCTCAATTTTTTGTTTCTTAGTGAAAAGCTCCCCGTGAGCAATTAAATGTGAGTAGTTTGTCTCAAATCTGCTCAAGTATGTAAGATTAAATGAAAAAAAAAACTTTCCGTGTTCCCAAGCAACTTTTACTTACTAGAAGAAATAATTGAGGAGTGGTTAATTAAGTGTCTAAATAGTTGGAATCCTGTTACAGGTGACCACTCTGGCTTCAGTTCTGCAGAATGTTATTGTGATTGTTTTTCGCACTTGATATTAATCGCACTTGATTTATTTAGATATTCTCCTCTGATTACAGATTGTTTTAAACTTCACCACCATGGACCTTTACAAAAGCAGTCTCTGTTGGTACGACTATATTGAAGTAAGGGATGGCTACTGGAGAAAATCACCTCTGCTTGGTATGCAACTCTTAAATGCTGCACGGTCTACTGTTACCACACTCATTGGGCTCAATGGATTTGCTGGTGAATCTGCAACAAACGTCTTGGGTTTTAGGTGTCTATAATGTATCTAAACTTGGGGATGGGAAAAGATTCTCTAAATGACCTCAAATAAGTTGCTTATTTACTTCAAGCCTTAAGCCTTCCTTTCACGCAGCTGCGTGGGAGGAAAGATGCGAACTACTAACTGTGTAACTTTTTCCTTTGCTCATAGATGTCAAAATAAGAAGCTGCCAGAGTTTGGTGCACAGAAATGGGGAAATAGTTTACAGACATATCTGTAGAGCATGTAATGCTAAATCCATGGATCACATGATAAGCACATTCACTGTGCATGAGAGCACCTGGTATAGAGTTGTGCTTATGAGCTCTGTTTCTGTACTTTTAAAATTAAGAATAGAAGATTGTTTCTATTTCTACTTTGTATGTCCTTCCCTGCTCTTTTCTCCCATTCCCTATCACCTGGACAAACAGAAATTTCACCTATGCAGAATTGAAGAGGATAATGTAGAATACGGTCATTTAGATGTTAGTTTTTAAATCTCTTTGGTCCTTAGACACAATGAGCAGTATTACTGTGACCTAGATTTTGTTCCTCTTTTAAGATTAGTTCTCACTTTCCCTTCCATAATGCATGTGTTTGTGTGTATAGAAACAATCTCTAACAATATTATTTTTCCTTGATTCCCCTAAGGTTTTAGACTTGTGAGCCTGACTGCAATAAAAAGAAGTAGTGAAAACTTTATAGTAAAATCTTTGTGTATTAGGTCCCGATCTGCAGAAACACATATGCTTAACTATAAGCATATGAATAGTTCCACTGAGTTGGTTCTGCCACTTCTGCTTATAATGTTAAACACTTGTATAAATGTTTGCAGCATTTGGCTTCAGAGGCGGCAGAAAATGCAGTTACTGGTTGCATGTTTTTAGGCAGGTTTTGTGGTGACAAACTGCCAGAAGTCCTTGCATCCTCCGACAGCAGGATGTGGATCGAGTTCCGCAGCAGCAGTAACTGGGTTGGGAAAGGTTTTGCAGCAATTTATGAAGGTAAGCTTCTTATAGCATTAAAAATGACTTGATTATGGAAGAAAAATATTAACTGGATACCTTGGGATATTAAAAAACAAAACTAGCAACAACAACAAACCAGAATGAAATTTGTATTTTATTACTGAGACAGTAGATGTTAACTTTCTAGACAGCGCATTTTGAAGCTCCTCCTGTGATCAGATTTCAGCTGAGCTCTTTTCCAGGGAAACCACTGATAGTATCCATAAGCATTTTTTACCAGTTGTTTAATTAACTAAATGTGCATGTTCTTGTGCTTAGTGCTTGGAAAGATTTCTTTGAGTACTTTCTGTGTATTCTTCAGAAAAATCTGACTTATATTTTCCATGTGCACTGGGATTAGTTAATAGAGGCACTCTTGCACACCGAGTATATTAGCAAGTCAACATTCACTTAATTAAAATAGAGCCTGTTTTCTTAAATACTGAATCTATGGTAGTAAATGTTATGATTCAGTTGATACTCACAGATATTTACATGATTATCAGAATCAACCCTGAAAAGTGCATGTACTTCTTATGAAAATATTTTTTTATTTATATTAGCTGTTTCTTCAAATTCAGACTAAGGTTGAAGTGATAAACTGTAGGTTAAAATGCATAGACCGTTATAAAATATGACATTTTGGTTTCTTTTGTCTCTTTCTAAAGGTTAATAAATATTAATGAATAATGTTTACTTAATATGTTTCAAGGGTGAACAAAAATTTAATTTATTTTTACTTCATAAATATATTCTGTAAAATGTATAGATTCAGATCATCCATGATTACAAAGTCTTCCTGAACACTGTAGACATATTCAGAGCTATTAGAAATGCTGATATGTGCTAACTGAAATATATATGTAATGGTTTAAATGGATTCTATTTCCAGTAACTTGTCCCTGGTAGATTTAACTGTTTTCCAGAACAATCTTATTATTAGTTTTAAAATGAGAGCATATAATACAGTTTGGGTGTGGGGAAATTATTGACAACAAAAATTTTATGCTTTTATCAGCTATCTGTGGAGGTGAAATCCACAAAAATGAAGGCCAGATCCAGTCTCCCAATTATCCTGATGACTACAGACCAATGAAGGAATGTGTGTGGAAAATAACAGTGTCAGAAAACTACAATGTAGGATTAACCTTTCAAGCATTTGAGGTAAAGCTTTTTAACTAATCTCAAGAAAGCATCTAGTGGATAAGTGACAGTAACATTTAAGGGAATACTTATTAAACCTGTGAACAAATTTAAGAATTCTCTATGAAAAATTAACTCCAGAATCCATGAAACCTTCCCTTCCGCAGAAATTTTCAAGATTAAAGTTTTTCATGTTTTCTATGATATTTGAATGACAATGTTTAAAGTATTGAAAATAGTCAAAGTTTACCAAATACATAATCCAGTTCAGCAGGGCTACTTTAATATTCTGTTAAATAACCAGGATTTTTTATCTTTGCTAAATCTTATCGTTAAAAAGGAATATATGTCTGGAGAAAAAACACTGTGTTTTTTGCATCTGTTTTGAGAAGAAAAAAACCCCAAACTACTTATATTCAGACTACAAACCTGTATTTAGTGAGGGAAGAAAAAAGCCATGGTGAATCATACTAGTATGTCTTTAGTGTACATCTCTCTGAGTATAACATTGCTAAACAGTGTTAAACTATTATATAGCAAAGAAAAAGTAATATTTAATACGTCTTTTTTATCCCTACACTATACACTGACTTGAAGTTTGTAGACAAATTTAGTAAAACACTTTAAATTTACTTGTTTTTTTTGAATATAGTTCAGCAGTAATGACATAAGGCACACTTTTTAAAAATC
The DNA here is from genome assembly GCF_001604755.1 of Lepidothrix coronata. Taxonomy (NCBI): domain Eukaryota; kingdom Metazoa; phylum Chordata; class Aves; order Passeriformes; family Pipridae; genus Lepidothrix; species Lepidothrix coronata. Next base: position 8,557,984 of record NW_016690193.1, read on the forward strand.
TAAACTTTTTGGCTTTATGGTGTACATAGACAGAGGTATAGTAAAGATAGCTATAATTTCTAACCTGTTATTTTATTCTTACAGACAGACTTCAGGGTTATAGCACACTTTTGCTATGAATGATGAAAGATCTGAGCATGAGAGAGTAAGGGTTTGGGACTTAACAGCAATTATGAATATAAAGTATAGAAACTTTAATAATTTCACAGATTCTACTTAATTTACCCTTTTTTTAAAATCCTAAATTAATGTCAGCTCTAATGCAGATAAGATCAGCTCTCCCTGCCCAAACAGTTTTCCAAATGCCCTTCAGAGTCTGCATGACTGGGCTCAAGATTGCTTAACATAGTATGTCAGTCTCTTTATTTAAGCACTTTTAAAAATAAACAGTGTTTTCAATAATTTTATATAATTTACTGACTAGATATGGAACTTTTCTAGTCTTCCAGTGGTGCACAGTACTTTTTAGTCATCACAAGGGAAATGGCACTATGCCTCTGCAAAAGAGACTTACTGCAATATTTGATCTCCATGCAGTTGCTCAGCAATGGTTTGCACATGCAATACATTATCACTTGAGCTGACCTCAATTCAATATTTCCTCTGGGAGAATTAAACTTACATCTCTCCTTATCTTTCAGGACCTTTTTCTAATCACCAAATTGTGGACTGTTTACAGGTGCGAAGGTGGCATGCTCATGCCTCACCATATAGGCAGTAATTAGAAGCAAAGGACCAGCAAAACAGCCCAATTTAGTAGGCAAGTGGGTAAGGACATAGGAAGAAATGTCCAGTTTTTCCCCCAGACTATTTAGTATTATGGCACTCTCTAGAGGAGAAACATGTGGACTGACACCTCATAAGAAGAAAGAGGAAATTGAGCAGAAGTACAGTTCAACAGTAATCTCAAGCTGGTGGTTCTTCTGCGTGTGTTTTGAAAGGAAAAAATAAAATTTTCCAACAGTAGGGACTTGAAAACTACATACTTTTCCAGGGAGAGTCTGAACTGTAATTCCAGAGTGGCAAGATGCCCTTGAGCATCAAATGAGGTGCCCCAGAAAGGCACAAGACTGTTATATCTGTCCTTGCAGTATTTCTTACTGACTCGTCCACGAGGCTCCCCGCTGAGAATGAGAGTTGCTTTGGAAACTGCTCTGAAGTGCTTTGCCTAGACACTCACCATTGGGTCTGATTTCCATTTCAGCTCCAAGTGCTTGAACATAGGTGTTCTGTTTTTTGATACTAAGTCCCTCTCGGGACTGAATCCTTGGTGTGCTGCCTAGTAAAACAAAAAGTTGTTTAAAAAAATCACAGTTCTTTGTGCCAGCTGAGACTGAAGAAAGCAAATGTCAGGCCAAAGACTTATTGGAGTGTGTTTGTGGGAAAATTATTTCTCTGTCCTTTGAAAGGTACAGTTAAGTAAGAGGAATTCTCATTATCCATATGTAATGCTAGAAAAAATAACTGTATAAATAACCTTCACTCTGAAAGGAAAGCACTAGGGAAGCTGAGATTTCCAAATTGTATCAATGAGTCATCTTATTTTGCCTGCTGTGGGCAACGCATTTTCCATTGAGTGTGGGATTACTCTTTCTTATTTAGCTACTATAATTTCTACTGTCTGCATGGCAGTAGAGATGTTGGGACTGGTAACTCCATTTTTTGATTGTTATAGTCACCTTTATAATACTGATCTTTCAAAATTAGCAGGTTGGTTTTGTTTGTTTGTTTGTTTGTTTGTTTAAAGAACTTTTGTTAGCTTGCAGTCTCACCAGCTAAAGCAATCCAGAGGGTTTGTAGAGCTGATCCATATTAATCTGCCTCATTTGAGTGGCCTTGTTAATCTTGGTGCAGATAGTGTTCATTTAAATTATTTTTACATAAGTCAGGGAATAAAATTTGTCTGATCTGATTCCACTAGGCATATAGGCCACTTTTTATGATTAAAGTCTACAACCTGAGGCAGATATGTTTACCTGTACTGCAATTTAACTCTATGAACAAATAAATTAACAATGACAAAAAGTAAATGGAAGATTTTTCCTGAAATAGAATTGCTCCCAGATTTGCTTTTCATATTCTTTTCTCTCTTTTTTTTTTTTTGTTTGTTTTTGTAAGTTTTGAATTCTTTTTTTAATTTAAATTTTTTACCTTTTTTTCTTTCTGTTGGAGGAGTGCTACAAACAAAGGTGCTCTGGAATTTTGAACTAAATATTTTAGTCTAAAGTCATTTGGTTTGTTGTGGGTTGGATTTTTTTGTTTTGGTTTGGGTTTTTTTGTGGGGTTTTTTTGTTTTTTGGTGTGGTTGTTTTTAAACCTTGAACTACACACAAGGAGTTTTCTTTTCTTTTGACAATGAATATTGAGAATGTCTCTGGCTTGCTGTTTCTCCAGGAGATTTCTTACTGTTTTCCTGCACTTTTGTGCCTGTCTTAGGAGTTTTTCAGTAATTTTTTCAATTTAGTTCTCTAATGCCATTCAAATTTAAGGTTTCCTCCAAGGCCTTCAGGAGCCAATGGTATCTTTCATTTTCCTATAGGAAATGCATTTTTCTGTAAATCATTCTTATTTATGTTTTTTTTTGAATTTGCTAACATTTCACATATTTCTTCTCATCCACGTGTAATATCAGTCTTGTGAAATTTTAGTGTTCCAGTAAGTAAGGTTTATGGAATCAATGCATTTACAACCAAACTCCCTAGGAGTCTCTTCATTAACTAGAGGAGATATTCCTCAAGGAACAAATAGGAAGTAGGAAGAATAAGAGAGAAAATAGGAAGGATAGAAAGTATAGGAGAAAGTAGGAGGAATAAGAGACTGTTGCAAGTATAATAGATCTTTGTATAGCAGTGTTCCCAGATGACAGTACCACGACATCTTAAAACCTGAGGTATAGATAAGAAAAGCATGTTTTATACTAGTCCTTTTTCGTTGGTTACCAAGTGCCTTAACACCAGTTATAATTTCTCAAAACCACAATACTATATATAACGTGTGTTATATATAGGTGTAACACTTCAATCCCTTAATATAATAATGTTGATAATAATAATGGCATTATTTGCACTAGTAATATGCTAAAATTAAATAAATATGTTAGAATGGCCACCTTTTTTTTTTTCTTTTTGAAAATCAATAGTACTTTGTATGTTGGTTGATTTTTATAGTCTTAGGAAGTTTAGAAACTTACTGCTATGCAAAATGTATTTTTAGCTGTTGTCTTCTGCCCAAAATAAAGTGATCCTCTGAAAATAAACTACTAATTCACCTCAACGGGAATTTGACACGTGCCACTCAGAGCCGCACTGGGCCGGCGAATAATAATAATTTCCATATTGCCCATAAAACATGGAAACATAATAAAAACTGATGTTTGTTAAAAACCTTGAGTAGTGAAATGATCATGGAGCTGGCGTGAAAATGCACAATTCCTTCACTGATATTAGTGGTCTTTGGACCCGTTCACCTCTTTCTACATCAGAGTGCGGTATGATTTTTACATATTTTACATATTTTACATATGATAACAAGGAGACTTTGTTTCAAAGTGGAATATGATATAATGTGTTTAATCTTTATTATTTAGATTAATGAAAATTTGGAATTGGTATTATCAAAAACTTACCAGTGCTCAGGTAGATGAATTCCTGAGTGCGTTAGTTGTAAACATACAATTGCCATTCAAATAAGGAATAGGTAGTTGCACCACAAATCTTCATGACTTTTCTCACTCTCACTCAAGCTCTAGCCCAGGGCAATTCCTGAGGAAACATCTAGGAAATTACAATAAATGGCAGTATGGTTTGTGCCAGAGAAGTAACAGGGAGAAAATTATGCATGTAAATGGTTAAAGAATTGGAACGTTGGAAAAAGAAATGTTAAGTATAAGTGCCATTAAATTCCAATGAAATCATACAGTCCCTTCCCTCAATTTTCCCTTTTACATAAAAAAAGCAGAAATCCTAGCATGCTAAGTGAAAGCTCCTTAGTCTGTGGTGGTTACTGAGCTTAGTGTTGGTCATAATGCACAATAAGAGCAGACTAGCAGCAAACACTTGCACTAACTGTGCGGCTTAGGTGGAAGAAAAACTCTGGAGATAAAATGTGGATTTTTACGGGTTTGGTTTTGAATTCGTTATTGTTTTAACAGAATTTGGATATTCTGAATGAAATTCGAGGCCTCTCCAACCCCTTTTTACCTGACTGTGATCCTGCTGCCCTGCCCATCCCCCTCCATTCCTAAACTTGCCTCATGATTCAGCTAGTTAGTTGAACAATAGTATTCTTAGAGGAATTATTTTCGAATGCTTGGATCTAGTTAATTCTTTTATAACTAGGATGCTATATTGCATAAATGACATAAGGTATTCTGGCAGTAAAACAACCCAGCTCATGAGGGTTTTTAATTCTGTTGGGAAAGATACTCTCTCAGTAAAGATAAGCATCATAAATTATCTGGGCTCCATGTAGGGTCGTATTTGGGCTGCTACTGCTTTCCTCGCTGGTGCTATTCCCTTTCTGACTGACTCTGCAAATACTATTATGTATAAAGAGCACAAGGTTTGTTACTCAAGTAGAATGCACATATGCCCACTCACATATTAGTCTGTGTTTGGATGTCATCCAGCAGAAAGTTTAAGTGAGAAGGGAAATTTTCAAGTGTTCTGTTTTCAGTAGGTTTCTCCATCAGTACAGAAAAGATTCACTCATTGACCCAGAAAGTCAAAAGATGACACCTGAAATCAGGAATCCTGCAATGGAAACCAGACACATCAGCTGCAGAAAAATTATGACCTTTTTTTTTTTTTTGTCCTCTGTTCTGTTGACTACTTAAGAGTTGATAATTTTACAAGTGTGTTTGAATCTAATCCTACAGATGCCTCCAACTCTTTAGGCACAGCAATTTTTCACATTTTCCCTGCAACATCAGTGAATAGTGACAAATGCAAAATTTTTAACTGTGTGGAGGATGAAGAAAGAGTCTAAAAATCTTATCATATTAGTAAAAATTAAGCTTTTTAATATTGAAAAAACAGTAGATATTTATGACCTGTTTAGTTGTTGAACCATTAATCTTGTTGAGTGTACATGAGAAAAGAGGACTGGGGCTCAGAGTAGAAATTTGACAGAACATTAGGAAGCTTAGAGGTGAGAGTGTCTTTTTTAGTTACTTTTTTCCAGTTAGACTGCTGTGTCCTTTGTAAAATTTCAATAATTTTTCTTGTAGAAAATAAGTAGAGTTAAAAGAAGTTCGTGATACTTGTTCATCTTCCTGATGTTTGAACCCTAAACAGGGATACTAACTTTAATTTTGAAAAATTCCTGTTCTGTTTATTATCTGATTGATATTTGATATTTATGGTTCAGATGGGTCACTTTGATAATTATGTTTTACAGATTGAAAGACATGACAACTGTGCATATGACTACTTGGAAATTCGAGATGGAACAAATGAAAACAGTCCTTTAATTGGTCACTTTTGTGGCTATGACAAACCAGAAGACATTAGATCTACCTCTAATACCCTGTGGATGAAGTTTGTTTCTGATGGAACTGTTAACAAAGCAGGATTTGCAGCTAACTTTTTTAAAGGTAAGTGTTAAAGCTTATTGGGATTTGTGAACAGCCTATCACTTTTTTTTGTACTAGAAAAATTATTACAGGATTTTAAAAATATTTCTCAATCTTTTTCTACTAGTAGTAGTTCTGTAGTCTCTAGCATATCTTTTACCGAGGATACAATATAATCAAAGCAAAACAATAGAGGTATTTGAATCTCTTTGTAAAATGTATCCAAAGAATGAAGGAACATAACCATTGCAACTTTCTACTGTCTTCAGGTTCAGTTAATCAACTTAGTTTTGAAACATATCTAATCTTGTGAAAAAGTGGCTTTTTTTGACTTGTATTATCAAATACAAACATTATAATTGCAAATGGATTTTTTTCTGTTAAGGGTTTTTTTTTTGGGGGGGGTGTTTCTAAATTATGTGGGTTTTTTCTAATCCATTTGCTACATTAGACTGCTTTATCGATTTATTACTTTCTGTAAGCAAGAAAAAAAAAAAAGCTGAGAAATCGTAGTGAGCAATGACCTCACAGTCTTCCTCCAATTTTGAGTGACTTTTGGGGAGAGGAAGGTGCCATACAACTGCAGCTATATCTGAAGCATTTGGTGTATGGAAAGTGTAATTCCCATCCTGTGCTACCCATGGCACGATTAAAGCCACTGGCAGTGGTGTGGCCAAGATGACACCTGAAATACAGGTCATGCCATCGGAATAACATTTTTGCTTTTTTGAAAAGACACAAACTGTGACTTTTCTTCCCCTAACTGACAGTTTTCAGTGTAAACATTATAACTTTGAAGGCTATAGGCATCAGAGGGGGAGCTCTGTTTTATTCCTAAGAAATTACTTGTCCTGGTGTAAGGAAACAATATTTTAACATCTGAGGAATATTTTAGCAGTGAATCTCATGGGTATACTTCAGAGCTAGTAGAGAGAATACACAATTCCTTTCCCTTCCCTTGCCCTGATGCATCCTGTTCCCTTTAATATCAGTAGAATGAAAACCTGGGATTTGAGGATTCTGTTAATCTGTTTTTGAGTATGAATTCAGGATAATGCACAGATTGATTCTGTGGGAGATAAAGTGCCCTTCAAGTGACCCTACTGTGGATTTTCTGTCTTTCTTTCAATACTTTATACAACCTTTAGATTATGGCTGTCTGAATTGCTGTATGCTGCCCACAAAGTGCTTACAAATTAGTTCTGCAGCTGTCAGTAGGCATTGTTAAAAAAACCAAAAAGCAAAAAAAAAGCCAACAACAAAAAAACCCAAAAACAAATGAACAAACAACCCCCAAAAAACCAACAAACAACCCCTCCCCAAAAAAACCACAAACCACAAAAAAAAAAAAAAAAAAAAAAAAAGCCCAAACCAAAACACCCAAACCCCACAAAGGACAAATTTTTATTTTTCCCATTGCGGGTCTCCTAAGCATTTGAAAATCCTCTAGTCAGCAACCACAGTGTGTTATGTAGTGCACCTTACAATGGCATGCATACAGCTTTCTGGGTTAATATTGATACAGCAGTTACAGCCAAGGAAGGTAATTATTTAACACATTTTTGCATTCTTCCCTGTCTTGGTAGAGGAAGATGAATGTGCCAAACCTGACAACGGTGGCTGTGAGCAGCGCTGTGTAAATACTCTGGGCAGTTACCAGTGTGCCTGTGATCCTGGATATGAACTTGGTCCTGACAAAAAGAGTTGTGAAGGTACAGTGTGTTGCTGTTCTGTGGGCTCTTTAAGCTCTCAGGGTACCATTGCTTGAATGAAATGCTACACATTTTATATGCTTCATCCTAGCAGGGCAGACCTGTGCAATCCAACTTGGAAAACCAAGTGCTCCCTTTTTAGCAGTGGTGCCAGAGTAATGTCTGTCTACAGCAGTCATGTACATCTGATGTCTGTCAGCAGTTTAGCTTTGCGGATTTTGCTGTTAGTTGATCAGGAACAATGCAAAGCAGGACTTCATACTACTTACTACATTATTCATAGTCACTAAAGCAAAGTCTACCACTGTGCATAAGGAGACAATTAATTACCAGCAATGTGCCACTGTCTCAGAATCAGAGTATTTAACAATCCCCCTGGCTGGGGTGTGCCTGGGAAGTGGCAGGTCTAAAAAGCAGGATCCATTAGTCCACCTCAAAGTTCTGCGAAATCATTCTCACTCCTAATCAGATTGTGGACTTTTCTTGCTGGAAACAAATTCTACTTCTCAGGGTGAGAAAAGTGTGTTCAAATAATCATTTGGAGAAATAAAAATCTGATAAGTGGAAGTCTGTAAACATAGGATCGAACTTTTGCATTCTGTGCATATTTCATATGAAAGGAAAGAAACATAAGCTCTTGATCATTATGCACCAATTATTGTTGGATTTTTATTCATAGACACCAATAAATTAAGGGATACCACAAATTTATTCTTAGCTTATCTGTTTGACTCGTAAAAAGAAAACAGAAAAGGAATACCTCCCTTGTGCCCAAACAGTAAAGCAACTCTAGCAAAAGAAGTCCCTTCAAGCACTGCAGTGCATTGTAGAGCAAAAACCCTGAGCTATCCCTTAAAGTGTATATATGATTGTTCCATGTCAGGTGGCACTCATTGTATATAGATAGTACTTGGGACTGCTGAACTAAAATCACTATCTAGTCACACTGAGCATTATGTCCGAATTATAGTTTAGGCCTTTAAGAAGTGAGCTAGATGTATTAATTCACACATGATGCCAGAGTAGAAGTTAGAAACTTTGCCCTATGCTTCACTGAAGTGTCAACAAGCACAGAAATTTGCTTGATGGTCTTCTAATCCAAATCTCCCCCAATGACAGCATATTAGAAAGCTTTAACTTTTGGTTTGGGGGTTTTTTCCCCACCATTGCCTCAACAACCTATAGCACTACGTTCAAAAGCAGAAATTGAAATCTGGCAGTACTTGTCCTGATCCAGACTATATCATTTGAGGGGACATCTTGTGTCATCTGACTGCAGCCTCTAAATCTATGTCTGGTCTTTTTGATACGCTATGGTGTGACCCAGGGTCTCAGTCCACCCACCCCCATCAGATTACCTTTACATGTATACCAAGAAGCATTCTGCATGGAAAGCCAGGAGCCAGTCTGAGTTGAAAAAATGAGCCTTGACACAGTAACTGGAGAGTTCTCCCAGCTGTGTTAGATGAAGTAGATGCAGTGTGTGAGATCATCAGCTAGATAAGAATAGCCAGTTTGTAAAGCATTCGGTGTTAGCATTCGGCTCTTTGGAAAGAGATTTGTGGATGATTTCCAGTGCTGCCATAGTGCTGTAATGGTATCAATGTAGCAGAGTGTGATCAAGAACCCCTGCAAATCCCATTACTTTCCTTTTTTATGTAAAAAATTTACACAGATGGAAAAGATAAATGAGTTTATCCTTTTCTAGCTGAACTGCATTCACAAACATAGTACAGTATTTTTCTGTTGTATGGTTGTCTCTATTTGACATATATTTGAAAATAAGGGGCATTTTCTCTATTACTTGAACATCTGTACTTCAGCAAAAGTAATTATGACTGAAGTGTACGTGACTGCTATTCCATAGAAGTGACCCTATGTAGTAGATTATGGGAGGCATATACAGCTATATGAGCTGAGACAGGTAAGGCTGAGTCTGTATCAACAGTCAGAGAGAAGCTGGGGAAATGCGAAATGCATCTTAAGTAGTCTGTCTGTCAGAAGAGGGGTGGTCAAGGTCCTGGGGAGGGTGGTGAGGTCAGAGGACTTGCATGGGAAAGGCTGTGAGAGAATAACCAGAGTCTCTGGAGAGAAGGGAAAAGAATGAATATGATAACGCCTTGTATAATCCTGAAACTTATCTCTGTTCACAAACCTGCAAGCTGTTCAAGATAGGGGCTGTCTCTTTCTCCTTGTTTGCACCACGAATGATAAAACAAGGTTCTGATTAGTCTGTCTGGGCATTACAGCACTATAAGTAATGAGAGGACTGATTCTTCTCAGAGTGCTTCTGTTTACAGTAAAACATGGTTTCAGTCAAGAAATTATGCTCTTTTAATTTTACAGCTGCTTGTGGAGGACTCCTGACAAAGCTAAATGGGACTATAACCACACCAGGGTGGCCCAAAGAGTATCCTCCAAACAAAAACTGTGTGTGGCAGGTGGTCGCCCCAACGCAGTACCGAATTTCAATGAAGTTTGAGTTTTTTGAGTTAGAAGGAAACGAAGTAAGTAACTGTGTACAAAGAGCTGCGCAATCTGTTACATGATGAAGAGTTTTGCAAGCATTCGAAAATAGATATCGTCTTATAAAACCCTTGCTGACCTTTCATATACTGACAATAAGCATAGATATTCTTGTTTTCATTTTGGGACTGTTTCTGGATTCTTTCAAAACAAACATGGGGAGAATAGCTCTCTTTTACATATCATCTAAATGTATATGCATTACAAGAAATTTAAAAAAATGTTCTCTGCTGAGTCTCAGCTGACTTTTTTTATCAACAAAGTAAAACAGAGCAAATGGGGCTGAGGAATATTGGAAAGAATTCAAGAGAAGAAAATCTGGAGAAACCAAATCATCTTTACAGACTGACTACAAAGCATACACATAAGATGTGTAATGAAGTGAGGGAGCATTTAAATCACAAGTATCTCAGTGGGGGAATATTTTAAAACAAGCAGTACCAGAAATAAGGCACAATAGAATAGCAGCAGTTTTTGAGCTGATCAGCCCCAAGGCATGGGGGATCTTGTCCCCAGGTAGCAGGAGGGACAGGGCAGAGCCCTTCATCTAGTAAAGGATGCTCCTTATAGCTTTAAACAAAGTGGTAGGGGTTACAGTGGGTTTTTTGGATGAGAAACATAAAATACGGGTTTCAACATCAACTTTTAAGCTTTTTTTCTGCTTAGTAGACACTTCTCTGTCATAACATTGAGTTCCCTTGTCACAATCCAGCCATAATGTGCTGTAGCCATTGAGTTTCTATGCATGTTCTTCACATGGCATTAAGGATGCAAATCCCAGGACATTATTTCTGACTAAACAAATTTGTAACAACATATTTAGGATAAAGATGGCCTGTCTTTTGGGCATGGGATTTAAAGGGGCAAAAGCTGCAGTTTAATTTATAACTAAGAACCAAACCAGACATGCCTTCTCCAAAATACATCAAAATTATTTGCAGAGGCAGCAATGTGAGATTTTTTTTTTCTCTAGTATTTGGAGTGGGTTCTAAAGACCATGAAATTCCAACTTTCAAGGATATATATGTTCCACTCATGCCCTACTATAATTATTACTAGAACTGAAAGAGGTGTAATAAAAACTTAAAAATTCCAGAGAATTAAAATTTATTTACCATTTGAACAAATCGTAATTTTTTTTCCCTGCCCTTTCTTGGTACTTAAGATTCGCAGGGAAAACACCTCGGGTATGATGAAGTTAAATCAGTTTTCTAAGGTCATACAAGACATGTAACTTAAGCAGATTCAAAAAATTTGAATGTTTTTCAACATTCAGAACTTCAGTTTGATCATCATCTGTGCTACTAAATCTTAGCTTTATACTGTTAAAAGGTAGTACTAATGATGTGAAAATCAGAAGAAACATATAATATCTGGAAAATTCTAATATATTATCTGAGTGCAGACAAAAAGTATACATTTATCAAGTACTCTAATTATTTTTTTCTTATAGGAGCTCCATTTAAAGCCAAGTTTAATATGCCTTTTTCACTATTACAATTTTAATATTTTACGTTTACATTTTACATTTACCTTGTATAATTTTTTTCAATACAGTGTAGTACAGAGGAAATTAGACCTATCTGAAATTACCTTTACCTGATCTAAAGCTATGAAACCATAAAACCTCACCACTAGTATATTGCTGAAATTACTGGGATTTATTAAAAGTAGTGAGCTGTATTTGAAAATCACATGCATTATTATGAATTTATCTTCCAGTAATATAAATCAGCATGTATCAGTAGCTCAAGTTTTACGAATCTTTGTGTTTTTCATATTGTATAAGAATAGTTGCGACTGAATTAGTCACTTTCTGACTCTGCAATATATGAAAATTATTCCAATAAAAATAAAAATTTAATCTATGTCTTTGGTGTGTTATATTAAAAGCAATTGGAAATGTTGACAATTTTTCCTAAGGAAAGAGAATAACAAATGCCAAAACCTGCTTTTCAATTGTTCCCTTCCAGCTCCTCTGACAATTCTTTTTTGTCTGGAAATTGTGATTTATCAAATACAACTTGGATTTAATGGACAATATAAGCTCTGTATGAATCCTCCTGGCCATTGTTTTTTCTTAAGCTATTAATTGCAGACAACTGGGACATTTTTGATTAAATGATTGATAGTTGAGCCTAAGAAGCTTAGAAGTTTTTGGGTGGAAGGCTTTAGGTTGGCCAAGGGATTATGCATTGAAAGTATTATCATGAATAGTAGGCCTTGCATAAGGCTTTTTTATTACATTATTTTACTTTATTTTTAACCTTTTAATGAAAATGGCGTGTATCATGCATTGACATTATAGCTAGGCTACTATTAAAGAACAATGTACTGTTTTAATGGTGCGAATTCATATATTTGTAAATAAATTCATAAGTTTTAAATACATTATGGTAGAAACGAACCTTGCAAGTTTCTAAGTGAAAATTAATATTTTTTAAAAATCTATGAAATGCAAGCAGTAGAAAGTTTGTAGGTTCAAGGTATGTCGTTTATAGCAAACAAATAGGTATAATTTTTAGGGTGAATGGTTCCAGATTTTAGTTTACTGTCAATGGAATGTTTACTTTTTAGATTAAATAGAAATACTACTAAGCATCTTGAAATTTAGACATGAAAGAGAGATGAGTATCTATAAAAATATAATTTTGAATGTAATTCATAGTATAGTTTTGTGTTAGTGACCTTAAAATGTTCTTACATAAAGTCAGTGAGTGTTTGTAAGAATTTACAAATGTTTTCAGAGTCATGTATTATTAAGCAGCATATACCAATAGAGTTCTGACATTTGCAAACAACTTCATGCTTTTATTTTGGTTAGACAAAATTTTTTCTCTCCTTTCTTTTCTCAGGTTTGCAAATATGATTATGTAGAGATTCGTAGTGGCCTTTCTTCTGATTCTAAGCTACACGGTAAATTCTGTGGTACAGAAGTGCCTGAAGTTATCACCTCTCAGTACAACAATATGCGAATTGAGTTTCGATCTGACAACACTGTGTCAAAAAAAGGTTTCAAGGCACACTTCTTCTCAGGTATAGAAAATTGCTCTTGTATACCTGCGAGTGTCTCTGAGTGTCCACTGACTGGGTGGAGCGAGCACTCTCTTGGTTTGAAAATGATTGGCCTTTTTGTTTATGGTTTTCCTGATAGCTTTGAATTTGTTTTATTTACATAAGCATAAACCCTTCTTCTGTCTTAAAATACCCTTCTGAATTGTGATGTCTGTAGAAAATATATGAATATATATATATATATTTAAATAACAGCAGAAGCAAATAAACTTTGTGGGATACAGAGGAAGAAAGTAAGTTCACTGTATTCCTACATTTTTGTTACATTTCTTTTATCCCAAGTTTTGTTGCTATTTTTTTCAAATCCCAGTTGTAATATGATACCAGTTGCGTACTATGTACACTTGCATTTTTTCTACTCAGGTCTCTTAATATATTCCATTTGTTGGGAAATTACCACTGTGCTACAACATTTGTTTAACATTATGGGTACTTTTGTGCCAAACTTTGCACTTCTTAATGTTTTGCAGAAGAACAGAGTTTAAGATCTTGCTCTTGCAAAAATCTTTTTATTTACGAGTGTAGTTTTACTGAGGCAGATCAGAGTGATGGAAGTTTATATCATATAAGGACGTATATTCTTGAATAAAATTAGACATGAGTGAAGCTTAAGATGTGAGGAAATATTTGCACAACAGTTGTCTCTGCAATTACCCATTGAGACTAGAATATAATAATCTGACTGGCAGGATACCACTCGGTGCTTGTTGAGAAATTTTGCTTTGTGTTATTCCTGTGTGTTTACACACACACACAAATAGGGAGATATGTTATCTTGTGTAAAACAACACAAAAAACCAGTCCCATCTGCCCCCCTCCCTAAACTGGATGTCCCATAGAAGAATTTCGGAGTTGAATTGTGCCCAGGTTTTTTTGATAGCAGTTAAAAATCTGAATCTAGAGAATCCTTAGCATGTAGTAAAATATGTTACCATTATGAGCAACTTTTTGCTAAAATATTTTATGAAAACTGAAGTGAAATGGTATTTAATTGGTTACTGTTAATAACTCATCATTATGACTAGGTAATAAGAAGTATAATGTATAAGTGAGGTGGTTTGGAAAGGGAAAAAATAAGACAAACAGTTTAGACTTTGAATGTTTCCTATTATTTAATATTTTTATTAAGCAATTATGAAAGATGAAAAAGGGTGTTTCATCTCATGCAAAGACATTAACAAATGTTTTACCTTCTCTAAAGTATATTTTTTTTCTAGTAGTCACATTTCTCTGGTCATAGTCTTACAGATCCATCTTTACATATAGTAACAGTTTTTGCTTTTAAATTTATTGTTTACAATAGCAAGCTTTCCAGGTTTCCTTCTATTTGTAGTAAAAACATGTGTGCACACAGAGCTTCTTCCTAGAAGAAACACTTCCTAGAAATGCTTACTCAACAAGTTATTTTATATAGGCCTCATAATTGTCACGTATTTTGACTTTTTACAGAAATAAGGATTGATATGTTCAAGTTCTAAAAACTGCAAATGAAATTTGTTAAATCTTTTCAAGATCTATAGAGCTATGTCACATAAGGATTGGCAATGATAGCTTTGTAATTTGTGTAAGCTCTGTGGTTCAGAAGTTGTGTTTTCTGGACTTGCTGAACATTTATACATTTATATTCAGTTGAATTTTGGGTTTCTTTGAAGTGATAGTTCATCTTCACATATGTACTTATTTATTTGATTGGTTGTTTAAATTATTTTTTTACTATTATGAATGAGTTCTAGGAAGAAATCACAGCCATGCTGTATCTTGGGGAAAGACTAGACTATAAGTCATAGAGTACAAAGCATCAGCTTGTAATCCTTCAGAACTGTTGTTTCTCTTGTATTTTTCAGTTCTGGATGAAATTTTCTTACCTTTCCCTCAAAAGGTGAAAACAAGATTTTCCTGGTAATTAAAAAAAAATAATTAAATTACATCAGTAATCACCAGAAAAAAATTAATTAGTCAGGGATAAATCTGAACTGGTGTTTTTTTAATTAATAGAAACATGTGATGTGTCCTTGATATAGTATATATCTAATTCCCTTAAAAAAAGAGATAATTTGATATAAATAGTCTTTAATTCTGTAAGCATATAAATTTATTGTTTCATAATGCATTTTTATCATAATCTCTTCTCTTGTTTCATCTGAGTCCAAATACTTTGTATTTTATTTTTATTTTTTCTCAGTCCTCTTCCAGTTTTTCTAATTTCTAGCAGATTTTATTCTGCTAAATTACCTTTCTCCATTTGAAAATATTTGACAATTTTTTAATGTTTGAAAGAAATCAAACTTCCAAACATAAAGTATCGAGAAAGAGGATGTCATCTCCAAATAATTCATCAGACAAAAACCTTAGGGCTGTCAGAAAACACTGAGACTTTCTTACCCCTGAATTTCTTAATATGGGCATAATAGGCTACTGAAATATCAGTGAAGAACAGACCTGAGATTTCAAGCATTTTGACTTTTGGGAGTTGGTAACTGATAACTTTTCAGCTGATGAAATGTGGGGGTTTTGCCTATATTTATATATATATATATATATTAGTCTTCAGAATGCAATACTTTTAGAATGATATCTGGGTAGAAATGCTTAGATACTTGCTGGAGGCATTTACCAATTTTATTAATTAAATCACAATAATATGTGTAAAGAGTTATAAAGACATATATCATGAAAAAAATGTAATGATATTTTTACATAGTTTACTTTTTACAGAGTAAAACACTGTATCTTGCACTCTTTTCACCAATAAAGGGCATAAGCAATGCTCAGCAAGAGAGAAAGGTGGGTATGTCAAATTAGTGTGAAGATTAGGAACTGTAATATGTTCCCCAAGCACAGCCAAAGAATTTCTCTTTTTTTTGTAACTCTTTTGGTGGTGAATTCTGCAGCCACAGCTAGAGCTGAAAAAGCATGGCCCAGCTCCAGCTTAGAAGACAGAAAGCAGTTTTTGAGTGGTTGGAACCTACTGTGATAAACTGTGAAAGCAAACAGTGACATAGGGCAACAGATGACCTGCATTAGTAAGGTATTCATGTTGATACAAGGCAACATGTAATTACATTTTTGGCTGTAAAATAGTGTTAACAGCCAGACAGGTGCTACTGGAAAGTGAGAAAAACTTTTTTTTCCAGTATTCTGTAAAATTTTCATTTGATGGGACAGTTCTGAAGAAAGCTCAGTTGGGAGCTGTTGCAGGGATCTAGCTGATCTACAGAGACGCTATTGTACATTTGTAATCAAGTTTATTGGATAAAGAGAGGAAACTAGGAAGTAATGATATATTAATTTTTTTAACACTTTTAATAAACAGTTTTGGAATTGGATAAATAAAATAAATAAATAAAATAAATAAATAATAAAACTTTGAGTAATTGGGGTTTTATTCTTCTCTTTTTTTTCTGTCTTCCTCTGTTTCTCTCTTCCGCTTTTGTTACAAGACAATGACCTAGCAGTCAGTCCCTGCAGGACCTACCACTCTGCTGGGCCTGTAAGACTAGAGGAATGTAAAATAATGCCAAAAATATAATAATATTAATAATATATATTAAAAAAACCCACCCCCTTTTTTTTTCTTCTGTGATCTTTCTGAGAAGATAACCTAAGGATCAGTGATAATATGTCATTAAACTGCTTCCCTTTGTCATAAGTTTCAGAGTTACTTCAGTGTTTTAAATAAACATGATTCTTTGCGTGATCATTCAAAAGATACATGATGTTTGATGAAATAAGGTTTGTTGGGACATTTTTTCTTGGGTGATGATTCCTTGAGCAATTAAAAATAGAAAGCTAGAATGTTTCTAGCCTTGAGCACAAACTCATCTCTGGTGCCATCCTGGTACATTTTTTTCCACAGACAAGAAAGCTGCCTGCAAAGAGAAAATTTTTGTTTTTGAATCTTGCGAGGATTTGATACAGGTCCCTTCAGGCCGAGTACGTATTAATCACAGACTGGTGGCCTCTGAGGGTCTCAGAGGTACGACCATTTGTCCTCTGAATGATTCAATCTAACATTTTGTTGAGAATGGATCTTTCCCTCTTCTGGGTACTGAAATGAGAAAAGAAGGAAAGTATCCATTCAAAACTGGGGGTTCTAGTTTCCATCTGTCAGCATAACAAATGGCTTTGTTTTTACATGGCAAAACATTTGTTCTTGGAACTAATGCAGACTAATTGTTTTTTTCACAAATTTTGAAACTGGGCAATCAATTTGACAGAAAGTCTGTCCTCAGTTATGAAGTGTGAGGAAGGCTTGTTCAACAGTTGCATCCTTGATTAACCATGTACAAGTAATTATTGTAGTTCAAATGTGTTCCAAAACTTCTCCTTTCTACCTTCTGTCCGTTATTTTATTTCTGAGGAGATCCAACATAGGACTGTTTGCTTTATGCACTTGTCTTATTAGAGATTATTTTATAGAATATAAGCTTATTTAATGCTACAATACTTCTCAGAATGTTTTGCATGGTTTGGTGGAAGATGAAAATGAACAGGGCTTTTTATTTTGAATTCATCCACCTACTCTGTATTTGAAAGCCTAACTTGAATGCATTTTGAACTTGCCTTCCTTTTATTTTTTTATTTTGTTGGAAAATTGCAAACATTCTTAGGAGGAAAAACATTACAGACTTTTGTTTGTATTATTTCTAATTTCTCAATTGCTTGTTACTGTTCTTCACTTGCAATGTGGAATTAATTTATGGTGGTGCTTACTATGCAAAGGTGAAAGATTATAACTTTGGTTTGAGATTACATAAATTTACTGCCTCAGTTTGGGACTTGCATTGTAAAGTGCATAAGCAGTGCATTGTGGAGCTTTTATGCTTCTTTCATCATCAAAATGACAACTATAAGTCTTTGAATGTATGAGGCACCTATGTTTTCAACTGTTTCTTAATCTTCAAATCTGTTCACATTTCCAGAAAGCTTCCAAAAACTTTCAGTGCGAACAGATTTGAGATTTACAGAACAAAATGCAGTGGATGCTTGGGTTTGACTTGCAGAATTTATGTATAAATGTACATTATCATCATGTATTATAAGTAAAAGCTGATTTTTATGGAAAGACCTGCAAGTCAATGGGTAAAAGTGTTACATTTTGGCAGAGTTGCATACACTTTGGCAGAGGAAGATGATATATATGCAAATATAATGCAAACTTCCTTTGTTGTGTTACTAAACATGAGCATCAATAAGGACAGGGAAAAAATGCATGAGTAAGACAATGAAAAGATAATTGAATTATCCATAGTGTCTTCTAATCTATAGAAATTCTTATTGTACCTACTAAAGTCTGAAATATCACGTTCCCTTGTTTGAAGACAATGTTTGCTGCTTTTCAAGGTACATAAGGCTGAAGGGGGTAAATGCTCTGCATTTCAAACCTGTTAAACTAGACCCCTTCGATGACCACAGTTTCTTTGCTCTTTTTCTTCCTCTCTTTTGCATGTTGAAATGACACGTTGTGTAAAATACAGGGTTTTTAAAACATGTGTGTATTTATATATATAGACATATTTTTTATATCTAAGAATGTATATATATGTGTCTATATGTATACAGTTATATGGATGTGCATGCATATATACATGTATGTGTACATATATGTTAGGAGCAGTCTGCCTCTTTTAAAAGGACCAGCCTCACTAAAACAGGAACAGCTGAATGACATAGAAGGGTGGCAGCTGAGGCCTCTTGTTAGAATGACAGCCTGTTAATCTAGTTTGGCTTTTTTCCATGCAATGAATTTGTAGCTGTTTAACGCAGGTCATATTTCCTCTGCTACTCTCTGCTTTATTTCTAACACACTAAAAGCTCTTTTGAAGGATTATATGTTAATAAAGAGAACTGCATGCTACATTGTATATCTTGAACTAACTAATGCCAATTTCTTTTTTTTTTTTTAAAGAAATGTTTTTCTTTTTGTGATGTTCTGTAAAGTCCAGATTCATTAAAAGTTAAGCACACTGTCACTCTGCTGGGGAAAAAGAAAGAAACTTATTAGAAAAGTTGATGTGAAATCCTTCTCTTTTTACATGTTTAGTAATGTAGAGGTTAAAGTCTTGTTTCCCCTATGTGTTCCTTTGAACATACCACCATTAAACTGTGGAATTTGCATAAAGCTGGAATGCTTTATGTGTTGTCCATAAATTACACTGCCATTGTTAAGTAAAATAAAAGTTTGGATATTTATGAAACTTTTACCAGCTAGACCACTTGAAAGAGTAAAAGCTGGTAACTCTCCTTGTTCTAGCTTAGGAACTCCCTCAGGAACTAATTCTCATTTCCTAGAAAGATGAGACAGACTCTTTGTGCCGTGATGCAAGGTTGTAGGCTGAGCAATGAGTGTCTAGAACTAAGGTACCATGAAAC
Source organism: Lepidothrix coronata (assembly GCF_001604755.1). Taxonomy (NCBI): domain Eukaryota; kingdom Metazoa; phylum Chordata; class Aves; order Passeriformes; family Pipridae; genus Lepidothrix; species Lepidothrix coronata. The sequence continues at coordinate 8,577,241 of NW_016690193.1, forward strand.
TGCCTTACTGAGAAGAGTGACTGTGCCATAGATTTTCCTTTTCTGGACTCAAACTCTCTGCTCAACCTTTTTCTTTTTGGTGAAAGGTCTACTGCTGGCTGTGATGCTCACTCGATCTTCTTGTGTATTTTGTAGACAAGGATGAGTGTTCGAAGGACAATGGTGGCTGCCAGCATGAGTGCATCAACACAGTAGGAAGTTATGTTTGCCAGTGCCGAAATGGATTTGTGCTACATGAAAATAAACACGACTGTAAAGAAGGTAAGTAGTAAGGTATTTGAATGGTTGCTTACACAACTGTCTTGCAGAAAGCTTTCTGCAGCTCTCCTTTCAAACAAAAGAAAGCAAAAAGTATCTTGGTAATGGGTCTTAGACATTTTAGCTTAAGCACTCCAGCACCCCTCCCCTTTCCCATCACCTTCATCCCCAGCATTTGTGTGGGCTGAGTTTGACATCCACAGGAATGCAGTTTGGAAAACTTGGGATCATTGGCAGAGAGTGCTACTTTTAACAGTTTTATGAAATGTAGAACGTTTAAAGTTCTGATAGAGTATTATCTAAGGCTGTATTAAACACAGGAGTTTCTGGAGAGAAGTCTGGTAAAGCTGTCATTTGCTCCTATCAGTAGCAGGTAGTTTCATCAAAGTCAGGTTGAAACCATCTACCCTTTCTAGGTTTATTTTAGGGGACATATTCAGACAATCTAAGTTCCAGTCAAATCCCTATGCATTTTTCTTCCTGTTGGCTGCCTCGAGGTGTGGCTACCTCCAAGAAACAATAGGCTTTGGGACTTAAATAGAATTTAGATTGTCTGCAAATGAACCTCAAGTGTGCAATATCATGTAAACTACTGCAATTTCTCAAGATTGTTTTCTAGCATAGATTTAATTTGACTAAAGACATGCCCTTTGTGAATAATTTGCATTTTCACTGGTTTTAGAATGGTATTTAGAAAGCAATTTGAGATTGTTAAAAAAATAAATACAAAAATGCCTTCTTTTAGTTCTGTGTGCTAGTGGTTCAGTTACAATGTGAATGACTAAGTTGTTCCTCTTAAATACAGTTTAGTCTTAGCTGTTCTCTCGTTGTATATATATCCATAGAAACTGTTGTTAAGAAATCAAAATGATTGTTCTGTAGCTGCAATATGAAAATTAGCAAGAATAGAAAAAAATAAATTGTTCAAGAAATTTCTTTTGTAGTTGGAGTAGAAAGATTTTTCATGTAGATTTACATAATTAGTTGTATGTAGGATGGGAGAAATATCAAAATATTTGATTCATTTTTAATATTTATCTTGTGTTTATTCCTTTATAATACTTTTTCCAAAAAAAGGCCATCTATTGTAAACAACAGTGTATTTTTCACAGCAATCAATAAGCAGGCATGCTGGGTTAATGCTGTTAAGTGTGTGCCTGATGGGAAGAACGTGACTGTGCACACTGAAGAGCATCCTTACCTGTCTTTCTCTAGATCCTTTCCATTCAGTGGGTGCCCTGAAAAATATAGTATTTTTTTGGCTACTTCTGAATGCAGAATCCCAGACTAACTGATGCTATCACTGTTGGCACAGCTGAGTGTGAACAGAAGATCCACAGTCCCAATGGTATCATCACGAGTCCCAACTGGCCTGACAAGTATCCCAGCAGAAAGGAGTGCACATGGGAAATCAGTGCCACCCCTGGGCAGAGGGTCAAATTGGTGAGTTTCTGGTGACTTCCTTTTTATCTTTTCTTCTACCAAGCCAGCTTCTCAAATGACTGCTCAATTATATGAAACTGTTACTAAACTTTACCATCAGTTTGCATCCCAGAGGTAAACTATTTTAGAAACTTGCTGACTCCTGTCCATTTCTGGCCAACAGGGACTACTCAATATCATGAGCTATCGTTCAAGTTTATAGTGATTGGGAATATTCTGGACAGCAGAAGGCAGGAGGAATACTTTTCCTCCTGTCAGACTTTACTGTATTATTGTTGCAACTCATAAAACTTCTGCAAAGTTTTGACAAATGTGGCAGAGGCCATTTAAACAACTCCAGAAAAAGCCAAATTTGAGTTATGAACAGTCCTCTAACACACACTTTTTGTATTTCTGATCTGTACTTTTTGAGGAGGAAAAGAAGATGCAAAAACCCCAAGAATCTGGATTTCTCATTTAAAAGTGGCTCCAAATTTTAGCATGAGTAGAAGAGCAGACTGGATTAGATTTATGAATTTTGTGTCCAACTGGCTGAGGACAATGCTGGTGGCTAAAGACAGGCTAGCAGAGAACTTTACAGGTCTATGGAGGTTACGTTGCCTCTGTACAAAGCTGAAGGCATGGTCCTACCTAGGGGGCTTTTTGCTTTTAGCTCAGTCCCAGTGTTCCTTCACTGTCCCTCTGTACTCAGGGAACAGCCACAAAAAAAGCTGGCCTTACATATTTTAAAATATGATAAATTGATTTTATGACAGTTTTGGAGCAAATAAAGTTAAGGAGAGAGCTGTCTCTACTTCAGAGAGGTAGAAGCAATAGGCAATATTGATGCAGGGATGAAAGGGATATTGTAATCTCATAACTGCTGACCTTAGCCAAACTCTAACCCCTTTTGCTGGGGTAGAGTTAATTTTCTTCACGGTGGCTGGTATGGGGCTATGTTTTGGATTTATGCTGAACACAGCGTTGATAGTATAGGGCTGTTTTTCTTGTTGCTGAGTAGTACTTACATAGAGTCAAGGCCTTTTCTGCTTTTCCTACTGCCATGCCAGTGATGAGGCTGGGAGTGCGTGGAAGACTGGGAGAAGACACAGCCAGAACAGGTGACCCCAGCTGACCGAAGGGATATTCCATACAATATGACATCATGATCAATATGTAGAATGGAGGTGAAGGAAGAGGAAGGGGGATGTTTGAAATGATGACATTTGTCTTCCCAAGGAACCATTATGTGTAATGGGTCCCTGCTCTCCTGGGGATGGCTGAACACCTACTTGTCCATGGAAAGCAGTGAATTAATTCATTGTTTTGGTTTGTTTGTGTGTACAGTTTTTGCTTCCCCTATTAAACTGTCATTATCTCAATCTATGAGTTTTCTATCTTTTACTATTTCAATTCTTCCCCCAGTGCTACTGGTCAGGAACTGAGCAATGCGCTGCTGGCTGGGGTTAAACACTATACTCCTGTTACTGGTGCTGGTGCTGATGTGAGATTGTGTATTGATTCCTACTCACCAAAAAAAACCCAGTTAAATTATGCTGGGAAGTTGGCAGGGGGTGGAAAATGAGCGGTGTGCATGTTCTGCCCATTCCAAGGGTGAAAAATAGGTTTTTGATTCAGTCGGCCTTCCTACTGCTACTTCTGAGCAAGCATTCTGGCTGAATAAACCAAAGCCAACCAGGCATAGGCATGGGCACGTTGGTGTAAAAGCTTTTCCAGTACTTATAATCTCAGCAGGCAAAATTTCAACATTCACATAGAATTTTCAAAAATATCTCAATGATTTGGAGTCTGAGATCAGCTCTTCTATGCAAGCCAGTAAAGTCAATTACTAAATTCAGTGTGTATAATATCTTTAAATTGTGTTGTACAGCAAGGTACCATATCAATAATATTGTTGTATTGGTATTGTATGTTATTAACCATAATTCCACAATGGATCAATACTTTTTCTTGGACTTTCACACTGTATTTAAGTTTACTTGTCATAGGTTATTTGTTCAAACTGAACAAGGAGAGAATTGTTTTTTTCATGGTAGCAATCCATATTAATTATGGGGTTGTGCTTCCTTTTTTGAGAGGGTTGTTTGTACAGAAACTAATATTTTGTTGTGATTGCTCTCACTCTGATAATCATTGAAAAGTCTCTTCCTGAACAGACTAAAGTTAAGCATTTAGTGCAATTAAGAAGTCTATGAAAAAATAGATATGTGCTTCAGAAGTTTTAAATGAAACATGTAGATAAAGATGGTTTTGAAAATGTGTGAAGCAGAGAGACCAATTTTCACAACCTCATCAGCCGGATGTTTATAAGAGACAGACTGAAGTGTCCCATTCAGGCAGCTATCCATAAGTGCTACCAACATATCTACTCAGCTGAGTGGTACAGATAGAAGGGGCTCGATGTTCAGAAGCAGTATGAAACATTTCTGAACACCATTCCCATTAAGGACACAATTAAAATGAGGACTGTAGTCATGGTGGGGTAGGAATTCAAAAGTATTTGTCCCAGGAACACAGGGTGCGATTTAATTATACTAACAACTGTATTAGATCATTTGTGAAATCTATTGACAGCCACTATTCAGTTATGTTTAAGGGAAGTCTGTGTCAGTTATTCTCTTTCAAATTTGCTAGGAACTGACTGATTATGCAAGAAATAGAGACTCTTTTTGAGTGTTTTAAGATATAAGGCATTTTGAGCTTTTAAAAGACTACGCATATTAAGATCTGATTTTCCTTTTAAAAAGAATTCCTTTGATTCTCTTTGCAATTGCTACAATCAGTTGCTGTACTCACAACAGATTTAGGATTTTTTTGTGGTCATCTTTGTGGGACGCAATATAACGTACTGTGTTTGTGCATGCTTAGGAATCCCAGCAAGAATTAAAATATTAAAAATAATAGGTTTGTCTTACAGGTCATGGTGAGATGTGCTTCCTGGAGGGTGGTTGTTTTGTTTGGTTTTTTTAATGTTGATAAGAAGTGAATAAAAATGATATTATTTTCCTCTAAAAGAAAACAAGGCTCCGCAGGGTGCTCTTGGATTACATCTATTTCTCCCAGTGAGTCCAAGTTGACTTGACTCAATACTATGTATAATTAACTCCCTTACTGAGATTTAGTCTCTTAGCTTTCTGTGTTTTTTTTTTAATTCATCAGATTTTATTTAGGTGCAAATGACAACACATACTTGACGTCATAAAAGTAGGATGGCTGACCACAATTTAAGAGTAGCAGGAGGGACTGCTGTATAGCTGTTTTCATTGCCTCTGCAGTTTCAGTCCCTTAATGTAAACCCCAAAATTCTCCTGTGAAATTGGCCTGCATTCACTGCATCATGTGGCTCTTCACAAAACAAAAGTTTTATTCTGAATATTGCAGCTCTTTGGGCAAAAAACATTGTGTTAACTCTTTAGGTCAGCTGTTAATATAAATTACCATCACATTTCACACTGTCTGGATTCCACAAGGGATTTGGTAAGTCATTTGCTTTGGTATCCCAAAGAGAATGCTTAATTATGATACTTGCTCAGTATTTGATTAGTTTTATTCCTTTTAATTATTTTTCTTAATCTTTTTGTGTTTTTTTTTTTTTTAATAAACGGTTAGCTATATGACTACTTATGAGAGAATTTATACTCAGTGTTTTTATGCTATTTTAATGAAAAAAATAGATATTGAATTTCACCTTAAATTGTAGGCTACTCTAAAAATTTACGAAGAGGTATATGTATATTCCTTTTCAGTGTTTTAGGTTTCCTGTTGGCATTTAGCCCTGTTCAAAAAGTCTTATCTGAAAACTCTTAGATGTCCCCTTGAAATAAATTTGTTCAAATCAGTCTATTCTTGGAAGACACCCTTCCATTTTTAAGGAGGTTTTAGTTATGTGTGTGTTAACAGTTTCTCTCCGGTATGGCATACACTTTTTGGAAATGCCTGAAGTTTTTTCTATTAAATAACCAACATAAGTTTGTTATTTTTCACAATGCTTTTGCTAGCAAAAAGGTGACCTTAGTATGGAGGGCACAGCCTGAAATATTGTTAGCGTTGTAATAATAAAAAAAATAGATCTCTAGATAATAGATTAGAAAATGTAACTTCCATGCATAACCCTTCATGTGGAAATGTCATTCTCAAGGGCTTTAGTTGCAGTGAAATGTAAGTTTTAAAAAACAAAGAGGGGAGGTCATTATGTTTTACAGATGTTTCAATTGATCCTAAACTATGCAAGGAAATAGTAATTTCTGACTTTTTGCTGTTTTGAATGTTGTGTGAAATTTGGAATAATCCTACAAACAGTGCAAATTCAATAGAAAGGCCACTGTGTTCTAGATTTAACGTTCTCTTATAGATATTAGTTGACTATAAAGATTCTAATACCTTTCTATATGAAGGATGATGCACTCTTGAAGTTCACTGTCTTAACTGTTATTCCACCTTCTCAAGATCAATGTCACTCAAGCTACAGGCTTGTAGAGGCAGTAATGTTAAATCTGTCATCTTAACTATATCTTTGTATTCTAAAACAGATTAACATATGTACCGTGTAAGTACAATAAACGCAGTAGCACAATGGATAATTTTACTTTCTTTTTCTCCTAGATGTTCAATGAATTTGAAATAGAACAACATCAGGAATGTGCTTATGACCACTTGGAAGTGTTTGATGGTGAAAGTGAAAAATCACCAATCCTTGGGCGCTTATGTGGCAATAAGATACCAGATCCTCTTATTGCTACTGGAAACAAAATGTTTCTCCGCTTTATTTCTGATGCATCAGTTCAAAGAAAAGGCTTCCAAGCAACACACTCTACAGGTCAGAAATCAGGATGTGCTTTACTAATAAATTGCCCTTTGTTCTTTAGTGGAAGATATTCAGATACTTCTTTTATAGGAATGTGTTGAGTTCACAGATAAGACAATGTTACAGCTGAATCTAATGAAACCTTAAGCACAGTAGGAAAAGTCTGAGACTGTAGAAAGTATTCTCTAATATTTTAGATGTCTCTTTCTCCCTGTCTCTCTCTCTCATAGGTAAGCAATTAAAAGATTTTGAAACAAAGTCTGATCAAAAATTCAAAGAGATATTCCTTAGGATTCATGACGTGAGTTCCTAAAAGATTTGGTAGCTTTTCACTGTATTTGTAATGGCAACACTTAACTGGGACATGTGATGCACCTCCATTACTTCCCTGTTCTAACTTAAACAAAAATCTGGGGTTTGTGTAAACAGCTATTTCTTTCCAGTGGTGCTAAAAAGGAAAGACAAGCTGAAGAAGAATAAGAAAAAAACAATACTGAAACTTTCTTAGGACCCTTAGAATGTATTGTCCTTCATATTTGCCATTTAATTTTCTTCTTTGAGAGAAATCACTGAAATTGAAAGTAGTGGTTTACAATAGCATTAATAGAGTTCTTAGGACATTTTCAGTGTGTACATTTCTTTCCCCGACATTGCTTGGCTTACAGTGGCCCCTAGTGCTGAATCTCTGAACTTCCAGTGCCTGTTGTAAGATGAGGGGATTTGGGGTTTTTTTGGCCTTTGTTTTCATCTTCAACTGTAATGTCTGTCTTTACTTTTCAAAGTTCATTCTTACCCAGTATTTGGCATTAAATATTAATGCAGAAAATATTTCATAAATATCTGTACTGCTAGATAAGGTTTAATGACAGCTAACAGTTTTTAATAGAAGATAGTAACCAACATGACTAGTAATTTTTAATGTAACTTGATATCACCCAGAGTATTCATGAAGTTGATGCATAGTGCTGATCTAACAAATCCCTATATATCAATACTGGCATTTTCTCTCCTTTTTGTTTTTTCTTTTTTTTTTTCTCTTCTGCCTTGTTACGAATAATTTTAAAACTTTAGTTATATAATTTTCCTTTCAGAGAAAGACAGTAGACAACAGTATATGAACTCTTCACTCATGATCTGGGCCTTGAAAGTCAAAAAATTTAGCTACCTGTATTTCAATTTGTTTTTCTCATGGAAAATCCTCTTTTACAAGCATGGCATGTTTTGCCTTCCCTACTGCAGTAACAATTTCCCTTACATGCAAAATTAGATAGAAGTGGTAATAATTAATCTTTTTTTTAATTACCTCGGGGTATATAGTTAAAGGTCTGAACTCTTGTTAGAATCTAGTGTTGTAAAACTACTGTCTCTTTTATTCTACCCACTTCAGTTTGCAGAATTGAAGCAGTCAATGTGTGAAGGAAGTTCAGATGTATACTCCCTAACTTCTAAAGATTGCGAGTTATGTTACGACTTGCTGAGTTTTATGTGCTTTAGTGGGCACAATAATGCTTTTCTGAGAAACTGTGAAGAGTAAAATATACCCAGTTTTTAAGAATGTGGTAAAAAATGATAAAGTTTGTCTCCTTAAAAGAGGACATTTATTTCTGTCAGTTGCTATTGCACAGATTACTCCCTCAGATGAACATGCACCACCAGCTTGTGTTTGGAGGTAGCGTTTGATTGAGAGACAGTTCAGATCTTGCAGTCTTTTCCTGCAGTGCTGAGCCAAACACAGATTCTCTGTGAGAATTTTACCCCTGTGCTATGGACACATGTGAATGAATAGGCACCTAACAAGTGAATGGACAGTGGATTGTATTTCCTTAGTCTGTCTTTTCTAGCAAATAATAATTGATGGTATGCAATGGAAGTAGACAAGATTGTTTGATTCTGCATAGCTGTGCGGACAGACAGGGAATGCTGAGGAAGCTGCTCCCTTCACTTTTGACCCATTGGCAGAACTCACTCAATAAAAGGACTGGTGCAACATAACAGCACTAAAAGAGTAACTGGATGCTATACCCAGAGATGTCTCTCCTCCTGTATTCCTGGCATCTTCATGGCTTAATAACCTCTTACTCCGGTAGATGCTGTTGATGTTTAGTTCCCTTTTGAGGCACTTTTTGGCTTGAAGTACTATCCAATTTCAAAATTTTCATTTAATATTTCAGAAAACAGGATAAAAATGTGGCAGCACATGAAGTAAAGTTTTGAAAACTAGGTTAGATAGAAAAGCTTCCCTGAGTGGAGAAAAACTTATAAAACGCTGTTTTGAAAGTGCAACATAGTTTTAGAAAGAGATTCTGTCATATTTTCCCCTCTCAGAAAAGGCATAACCCATCCATGAGGAATTCAAAAAAATGCTCCTGACAGAACATTAAACATCATTGCTCAGGGAGTGATCTGTTTGCCCTAACACAAGCATCTAGTTCTCTTCTGGACAGCATCATTTATGATGCCTGGCCTCCAGCCACTGCTGCAGGAGGTTGTAGATCTGCTGTAGGTCCTATTTCTATCTGTCAATGCTGGGAGGATATCTCAGACAAATTTGGGCATCTCAGATGTCACTCAGTTTAAAGAGTCTGTGTTGCTTCCAAAATAACTGTAATAATTCAGTATGGCAGTGTTGAATCACATTTATAATCTTATTTCACTAGTTCAGACGATGTGGGTTTAAGCTTTTCTCATCTGTCTGGCTTGTTAAACAGTCAGCACACTAGTGCTTAATTTGTTCTTATGTCTGTAAGAAGCCTAAAAGTCCTTAGAAAGGTCAGGAAACAAGAGAGGATTTTCGCTCCTTAGCTGATCTAGAAAAAATCTTTCACCTGAAACTTGGACATATTTCTTTACAGTCAGATGTGTACATCGTGCCTACAGCAGAGCAGCCATACCTGTGTGTGGAAAACATGATGTATAGTGCAGTTAGGTTAGTTCTGGTACCAAGGCTAAGCAAGTGGTGTTGCGTGGCACTCTCTGTTCTGTGCCTATCCCACACATCGTAATGCAGTTCTGCATTGTGAAGGCTGAATGTAGACTTTTGAAACCACAACTTAGTCGTTATGAAATTGAAAATTTGACTTGTAGTTTCTAAAATCGATACTTTATTCTAAAATGTGAGGCTATAATCCATGAGAGAAGGGCAGGGAAAAGAGAATTGCCATTTTCTGTGGTTGTCAGTGTGGCTACAATTTTTCTTTAAGCTACTGTCCACTGTAGCAAGAAGAGGGAAAAAATACAGACAGTTCATTAAACATTTTCTCTGTAGCAGCTGTTTGATGTCTGAGGCAGAGAGACATTCCTAATATTGGCAACAGTCCAATAAATAAAACACACACCCAAAACCAAACAAAAAAACCCCCCAAACACCTCCCCCCCACCAAAAACAAGGAAGTACATGAAATCAGGAATAGGTGAAAAACCCAGTATATTAGAATATCAATGAAAAATAACTGTTTAAACTATCTTATTTGACAAATTTTTATCACATACTCCCATCTGTTCTTTAAAAGTAAAAAAATTTGAAATTTCAGATTAAACAACGGATCATGCGTAGTGCATTACTTATGTAGTTTATATTTCCTGTTTTGATTTCTTCATTTCCTTATTAATAAAACCCCCACGTTTAAAAAAATGAGGATTTGGTAATTACCATTATTAATTCCCAGCTAAAATGTTACTCCTCATATATAACATTATATGCTTAGTGTTGGTAGAGTCAACGACGCTGAAGTCAAATTAATTGTCTCTTCAACAAAGCTTAGAAATGTTTGAATCTTGCAGTTACTTTCAGATTATTATAAAATGATCAATCAATAATATCTACATTTGATCAAAATGCAGGAAGAATTAACTGTTCATTTACTTATAAAAATGGAATCCAAATTTGTGAATCTCAGATTTTTGTTCAAGCTCATCTGCACTTGATACTTTTTGGGTGCTGTAAGAGGATTTGTTCTCAATGAGAAACCAAGGCTAAATTACTCTGTTTGCATTGAAATCTTTCTAAAGTAAAAAAGCCTCCACTCACCTTTTGGAACCATAATAAACAATGCATTTTTTCCTTTAAGTGCAATTTTCCATCTATTTTTGGTTGCGTTCTAGTAGTATTTTTAATTGGCAAATGCGTTACATCTATATATTTAAGTTACTGTAGAAGCCGAATTCACTAGCTGTTTAGGATAGAATCGTTTTAATTATAGCTTCTGAAGATATTTAGAAAGAATAAAATCCTAGCTACTGTATTTATTTTTAGTGTTTTGCTCAGTGCATTTTCGGCAATTTTTGTTCTCCAACAAACTGACTAAATTTATTCAACTGTATTTGAACAGCTTATTCAACTATACAGTAAAGCTAATTCATATTTAAATTATGAAGTCTTTGAGCAGTTATAAACAAGCTCTAAAGCCCCACATCCATTTTGCAACTGTGTAAAAATAGAGATTTATGCTGAAATAATGGTTTTGGCAGAAGGCAAGGATCTCCTGCCAAAGTCTTGCCTCAAGAGCAGGCTTTCAGCTACAAGACTTTCTCTGGTAGTAGCAGCTTTCTTCCAGCCACACTCTTTTGCAGGGAAAGGCCTGTTCATGACCATGAACTACACAAGGTAGCAAGCTTGGCAGTGGTGCTTAGAATTGAGCTCACTGTCCAGGTGCCACAGTATGGTTAAAGCTGACATTCCTGTGAAACATGAGATTTTTGCACTTAATAGCTGACTACGTGTGCTAGACCTGATCCTCCCTTGTCACTTGCAAAAAGTGTCATTAATACATGTGGAAATGTCATCACTGAAATGTGGATGCCTTACTTACAGCAACTGTCTTGCTGGCCACAGATACCTCTCGAGTGCCTGATCAAAGACTGCCATACTGCTTGAACCACATTCCTTTTAGCTTTGGTGTTCCCTGTCTTTGTCTTTCACTTGATAATGATGAACTGTGTTGAAGTCTCTCTAGTTACGAAACTATTTATGTAAGAAAAAACTCAGAATGATGGATTTGTATTTCTACTGGGTAGTATTTCACTCTCAGCTTGTTTGATTAGCCTGCTTATGGCATTATAATGCAGTCAGCCTGAATGAGACTGGGCGTCTATGAAAAGAAAACTCTAATTTGCACTGAATAAGCTTCTTTGCCTTTTTTTCCCATCTGTTTAGAGTGTGGTGGTCGGTTGAAAGCTGAAACCAAGCCCAAAGATCTGTACTCACATGCTCAGTTTGGCGATAACAACTATCCGGTTCAGGCAGACTGCGATTGGCTTCTGGTGGCAGAGCATGGCTATCGGGTTGAGTTAATGTTTCAGACTTTCGAGGTTGAGGAAGAGGCAGACTGTGGTTATGATTATGTGGAGCTCTTTGATGGTCATGATAAGACAGCAGTGAGACTTGGTCGATTCTGTGGATCTGGGGTAAGTAATCACGTATAAAACATTTTCTTTTATTTGAATGACAAAAAGAATAAGAATGAAAGAGGAAGGAAAGGGTCAAGAAGAGATGAGGTACAGTTATTACACCTTATAATGAAAATTCTAGATTATCTGCTTCAGGTTTTATTGGGTTTTTTGTGGTTTTTTTGTTTTAATATAAATTTGCAGGCTTGTAGTACAGTCACTCCCTTGAAATATTTTCAACAATAAATATTCTTACTTATTTTTGAGCTAAGTATTGTAATGTTATGTCAAGCTTTAGGGAGCTGGCAGTGGAGTGTTTATCAGTACCCAAAAAACATACAGCAGCTTTTTCCCTTACATAGAGAGAAATGTATCAGGATTAGTAAGTATCACATCAAAATTCTTTCAATTTGAATGAAGAAGCCACATTTAACAGTGGGAGGGGCAGTTGGGAAGTATTTATAGTGTGCTTATCTACTACTTAAGTCTGATTTTAGGGAAAAAAAGTACTCTTAAACTGGCGATTAATGCGGGCCTTAAGAAAACCCTGAAATCCTATATGCATCTCTGACATGTTTTAACTGTGAGACATGGAGGAAATTGCCAGGTGACATCGTGAAAAGTCTGCACCCTATTTCTCCTTTTAGACTTGCGTTGGTCTGTCAGCTGCTGGCCCTGTGAAAGCTGGTGCAATGATCCCACAAATCCTCATCAATTCTTTATATGTGTGCCAGTGCAGGCACGCTTTCATACATATAGCCTTTGCCTAGATAAATAAATTCCTAGCCTATAATTGAGAACTGAATAAGATAGAAGTATTCTGTCTGATGATGTCAGCATTACGTGAGACACATTGATGCATATCACGAAAAGCTAAATATCTGTAAGAAAAACATGTGAATGAAGGGGATAAATACACGGAGTGGACAGGTAAATTATTTTTTTATTAATTTATTTTAGCCACCAGAAGAAATATATTCAGCTGGAGAAGCTCTTCTAATTCACTTTCACACTGATGATACAATCAACAAGAAAGGATTTCATATACGATACAGAAGTATAAAATATCCAGATAGTGTGCACACCAAAAAATAACACAAGAACCTCTATGCCAGAAAAGGAGAGTGAGAAAGTAAGAACGCACAGTAAAAAGGAAGGAGGGCGTGTCTTTTTTTTAATTGAAGTTATTAGCACAAATGTTTAATATAAGTTCAGTTAAAATGCTGACTTACAAGACCAGAGACTGAAGTAAAATAAAAGAACAAAATCACCTGTCCCAGTGGAATAGTCAAGATGATGATGTCCAGGCTCCGTACTTGACTGTCTCTGCAAACCTTGTGAAAGGACTGTGCGTGCAGGGAGAATATAAGAGCTTTTGTTAATGATTCGACATTTGCTAGAACTGCGTGCAGATTCAATCAGTTGCATTCAAGGGAAATGACCCTGTAGACCGTTCTTCCTTCTGACAATTTTGTGGGGTCTGGGAGGAAAAAATACTGTCCTTCTATCTAGTTGCTTTGACTTTGTACCCTGCATAGAGTGTGTACAAGAACTTGAAAGAAGATATGAAATGGGAAGGTCTTCCCTTATTGTTCTGTATTTTTTACAAATTCATCTGTCATATCAGGTTATCAGTGTTTTAAACTGGAAAATCCTACTTCTGAAACATAACTGATCTATAGAGTATTTTGTTTTACTAATAACTGAGAAGTCTGAACTGTTGCATCAGTCATCACTAGTGACCAATCACTGGTTGACTGAATTTGAAGAGTTAAGCATCTGAAAATGCTTGGTTTACTGGTTAAGTAAGCTATCTCTGATGATGTGCTCTTATTTTGCACTGAATATAGAAAGAGACTGAAAGAGTTGAAAACCTGTCCTGAATCAAAATTAATATCCATGCAAAAGAGAAATAATAAAGGATCATCTTGAACTCCTCCTACGGAATTTGTTTTCAGCAGTACATTTGAAAACACTGCTAAGCTTTATTTCTTCAAACCTTTTTGTGAATGAGCTATTTGCCTGGTTTAGCTGTAATAGTATCCAAGAAATGAAGCTGTAATAGTATCCAAGAGGGAAGTTTCCCAAATACAGGGATTTTTTTCTGAGAGTAAGTATATCTGTGATGGTAAAAAAGCAAACCAGAACAACAGACCCAGGATTAGTTTGATATCAAGAGTGAATTCCTATGGTGCTATTCCATGAACATTAAAAACAAAAACAAACCAAGAAGTTTTAGACTTTTGAGCCAACAGTTTGCAGATCACGAATGTCTCACTATACCTGGCTGCATCTGTAAAAGGAAGGCTTTACTGCTTCAAGGGAAAGTGGATTGCAATGGCAGCGCTATTCCTGTGGAACAACTACTACTATTGCCTTAGAATCCTTGCACACGATCAGACAGATCTTCCTGTAGATACACCTCTAATTTGATAAATAATTGGACAACTCGGTCATCTTAGAGTACGTTAACAAGAGGATCTTCAAGCAAAAGCCCCATCTTCAGAGCAAGATCATCTGCTGTAAATACAGTGACCTGCTTTTGATGTAGAGACATGTTACATTTAGAACTGAGATATTCTATGTGCTTTAGGCCATACATGACTTTAGTCATAATGTATATGCATTATGTAAGTATTGTATGAATGACTGCTCCAGGGGAGTGAGAGGTATTGTATGGGTGAAAACAGAATTGTTTCTTTATGTGCCAAGTTCTATCAGGACCCTATTTGACTGTAGCAACTTTTCTTTAAAGGCTTCATAGACAGATAACAAGGACTTCTAGTTGGCAAGAATCAAGTTTAAATGAAGTATTATGTTTCACTTACAAGAAATATTATTTTGATATCCTTTGATGTAAGTTGCTACTCAGATTAGCTTAGTTTTTGTTTCCTTACTATGAACATACATTGGCACTAATAAATCTGACCTTTTTTATAAAAATAAACCCCAAATGTCTGTATATGTGTCTTTGGTTGTTTTACAGCCCTTCTACTTCTCATATATGTTTCCTTTTTAGACAGCTGATATGTCTGAAGTTCAAAAATTTAATAATTTCTGTTATTTTTATAATGCTGCTCCACTGTCTTTTTGGTCCATTTTTCACCATGTTTGCACAAGAAATGAACCACAAACATTTTCTCCAAGGTCTTTTACTACAAAATTTGGCAGAGACATTACTATAGTTAAAAAAAAATAAAATATGTATTCTTAACATTGTTATGTAATTTATCAGCTGGGTGGAATTCCAATGCTTAAACTTCTTACAGGAGAAGCAAGCAGCAACGGAAGCAGTCTCTCCCTGGTATGGTTAGTCAAAAAGAGTTGGGAAAGGCTGAGGCTGAGAGCAAAAGCAAGTTTCTATGTTATCTTTTTTCCACTTTTCTGTTCTAGTCTCCTCCTTAATATTATCTCTCTTCTGTTTGCTAAACAAAATATTTTAAGTCTTCCTTATCTCTAAATTTGGCTTTCTTATTCCCCTCAGGGTTACTTTAACAAGTATATGGTTGAGCCAAGATCATTATTTTTTTGAAGGTTTTTTTTTGTTGTTGGTTCATACAGGCCCCTGTATAAATCCCACTGTCCCAGGTTAAATAGTGCAACTGGAGTGGTTGGAGAAGAGGTTAGACTGGGTAAGCTGAGGGCAACACCATATAGTGTGTTTCCAAAACCCTGTGGAAGGTGATTCTTTCCAGTCATATCAAAGTATTGGTTTTGAGTACTGCGCATCTGGTGTTATTCCACGTGGAATGTGTAGAACCCATAAGAGAGTAGTTGCCATAACTTTGAATACAAAGTTTGATTTTATTTCTCTAATTGTTTATTCTTTTGTAGATCCCATATGCTTAAGAGTGGTGAAAATGCAAAAGGAGGTCTTAATGATTATCTTGATGATAAATGGACCATATGGATCATATCTTTGCATTGGCTGTGATCCTAGTCTGTGCCTCATGGTGCTATCAGATGCTATTAGAAACAGCTATTTACAAGTCTTAGGAGGTTTTTCCTGATGTAATGAAAATGACATATGTAATGAACTCCTCACTTAGGGGAAATATGCCTTATAAATAGGCTAACAAAAAAAATGAAAAAAATTATTTTGATTTTTGAAATAGTGAAAAGCACTATGGGTTAACAAAAAAAACTTTGAAATGCAGAAATTTGTTCATAACTTATTCGTTAAAGATCTTACCTTTCGTTCAGCAGTCAACAAAAAAGACACAAAATTCAATTCTAGCTTTGAGACCTAGTTACAGTGCACTTACTGGTAACATTCCGAGCAGAGTGAAGACGATATTCACTTATTCTGCTTCCTATTTGACATAAACTTTTTTGACTGTTGCAAAACTGATGGATTTAAATTACTTTTCCTGTAGCATAGAGCAAAGTTTTCTTCTCAGCTACGTAAAGAGCTTCCGACGTGCTGAGTCTTATTCTTTAATGTTGTTAAATTCAGCATAAGGTGTTATGTTGATGGAGTATGCTGGTTCTGTGTGGCTGACTGGCTCTTGGAGAATTTGTCTGCAGCAGATCATATTCTGACCAATATCATGCTCTGATAAGATGGAAAGTATGCTTGTGAGAGTCTTTCCTTCTGTCCTTAAAAGAAAAAAAAAAANGAGTCTTTCCTTCTGTCCTTAAAAAAAAAAAAAAAAGAGAAAAAAAAAAAAAAAAAAAAAAAAAAAAAATCATGAGTGAAAATCAGTTAAAATGGTTGCCTTAAGAAGCTGTGAAGGTCAAGCTGAAGTGAATAAAGCAAGGTAGGTGCACACACAGAGGATATTCTCTTCATTGCTGGCCTTTTCTTCAAGTCTACAACATATTTGAGTAATCTTGCCTAGTTATTAGACCCATGAAACAGTGAGTTGACCTAAGCATGGTTGAGAGCCAGATCAGATCCTTAACACAGTATTGCAACATTACTTTTTCTTTTAAAGCAGATTGCTTTTGAACTACAGTAAAAATTAGATTGATTGGGTGAAAGCTTTATCCAACTGGGGAATCAGTTTTGCAATTTTGCTGTGTTTTCAGGGGTGCAAGTGGCACACCTTATTTTTTATAACCGAGGAAATTGTTGTTGACCTCACCTCACAGACTGTGTGCTGCAGCACCATAAAGTGTGGTCACTGTTGAGGCACAATGGAACTTTCTTTTATTATTAAATGTTTGTGTTCTGCCAAAATTTGCAGATCTCAGAGTTTAGGGACCTGGTATGGGTATATAATTTCAGGAAAGTATTCAGTCTTAATATAGACCTGGCCGGCAACCAGAGGGGAATTTTCCTTTGACTTCAGGTCTTAAATTGGGTTCAAATGAATAATAGGAGAGGATAGTTTATATCACATTAACATGTGATCATACAGATTGACACAACCTTATCAAAGGACTTGCTCTTATCTTGATTTTATCATTGATGATTATGATTCAATTATTAAATGACGCTTCTAAAAAAGAAAGAGGACCCAGAACAAACAAAATGCCTGTAAAAGCAAAATATACAGACACTACAAATACAACTATGTTACATTAAAAAAAAATAGTCTCCAAAGTCAACACTGTTGCTGATATATTATTTTTTCAATGCATGCTTCATATTCTTTAAAAATGCATTATGCTGTATTGCTTTCACTTACCTGAAGGAACAGTTAGATAATTAATTACATTGGTTAGTGAATTTTTGAAGCAGAGAACTGATGACAACCTAAGAAATTACTTGCTTTGGTCCCTAATAATATATATCCAGAGTAACTACCTGTTTGTGAGAGGGAGTAACACTGGGCTATAGCTCTTTCAAGTTCAGGGTTTTTTCCCCTCTAGTACTCCTGAGTTTTTCTGCTCTAAGCTGAATACTTGGGATAAGATTTTAATGTTATTTCATGTGATCTAATTCAACTAATCAAAATAATAGGCAGCTGATTAACACTGTTATTTCATGGGATCAGGGTAAATAAAGTCTGATTAAAACAAAAAGAACAAAGGAAAATGCACTTTGCAAGTTATTCCTTGTTAGCAAATGTTCACATTTACCGTTTTCTCATTCTAAGTTCACAAAGTAAACAAGATGTGGCCGTTGCAAAAAAATATTTAGGGTATAATTTATTATATATATATACATATATATATATATATATATGTCAGATTTTGTGTGTGTGTCTTCAAAGACCTTCAGATGTAGTAAGCCTTTTTTGAGAAAGCCTAATGCTTTTTCAGAAGTGAAGGAAACTTTCTGTGTTTGCTTTTAGGGTTATCTTTAACTACAATGAAAAATATATGTGAGAATTGCAAACAGAACTGAAGGAACATCAGATTCTAGGGGGCAAGGAGTAGTGTTAAATGTCAGAGCTCTAGGGCACTTTTCAGGTAAGATAGTTTATGGTATGCAATAATACCTAGAGGAAAGTTTCAGGAAGCCTAGTGAAAATATGTATTCTAATGAAAAAAGCATTATGAATAAAAACCAGGCTGTCTGACTTTGATTTTATTTTATTTTAGGAGAAGTGATGATTCGGAGTCTTACTTTGTGTTTTGGCAGAAATAGGAATGAGAGGCTATTGGGTTTGCCTTTCCAAAAGGGTCCTCGGTCTTAGGATCTCCTTTCCTGAATAGACTGTCAAACAGGCAAGGTGGTTAGTTTCCCCCTTGAAAAGACAATTGTTAATCCTTGAAGATGTATTTGTGTGTTTGCCTCTCTTCCTTTTCTTAAGCACAGTGTATATTCTGTCTTTTATGGGAAACCACATATTCAGCGCTTTTATTTAAAATCTGAAAGCAAATGGCCTTGCAAGAGCAAGGTTGAGAAAAACAGTTTTTGAATCTCTAGCTTCAATTGCTAAAAATGATTTGAAATTGTCACAATGGGCATTCATAAGGGACTCCTGAATCTCAGAATACAATTTGACTATGGAGTGGAACCACCAAAGAAGAAGAGAAAAATCGAAATGTTGTGATTAAATATGGTAGTGTTATTGTTTCTGCACACAAGAGAAAGCCTTTATTTTTTTTTTTTTACTTTTGGTCATGATCTTCACAGCTATACAATTGCAGAAAATATCCCAAACGTATCCTTTACAATCCCTTCTTCTGTGTGAAGCTGTTGAGTGAAAAACAGCTGTTTGCATCCTAAGTGAGACCGATCATTTCCAGTGAAAAAATAGTCTCTGGAAATAGTGTTCAAATGATAAATGTACATTGTTGCCAACATCCTCAGTGCTTGATGTTCCTTCAAAAAGGAGGGCTACAGTTGCCTGTTATGACACTTCATTAAATACTTTGCTCTGATACAAACCATCTGAGGAATACCTTAGAATTTGTTGTTCTGTTTCCCACTTCATTTATTCAAATATGTAAGAAATACAGTGGAAATCAGACATGAGTTCATTGCAAAATTTATGGTAGAATAACATCAGGAGTGCATATTGAAATGAATCCCTGGCATGAATAGTAGAGTTCTGAAAGACCTACAGTTACCCCTTGCTTGTTTTGTATTTTGTCCTATTCCTTCACTGAATTAAATTCCCACCCAGAAAATAAGATGCTTTTTAAACTTGGTTTCATCTTTCCCACTGGAAATTTCTTTTGAGTGAAATAATCTCTTCTAGACAATTGTAATTAACTGCTCTTTAATTAGGCATGAAGAACAGAGAGACTGTTTGTACTCATTTCAGCCAAATCTTAGTGGCTACCATGGCACGGTTTTTGACATTATTTCTTTTGATTATTTCCTTATGGACTCTGAAATAAATTGTATTTTGAAGAGGATATGTTGGATTGACTGAATATCAGTGAGTTTTATAATGGTTTACTGGCTTCTTTTATTTCGTTAACGTGCAGAAATTTCCATTCTATTCCTACATGTCTCAAGTATTCTTCAGTGCAAGAGTAGCTCACCAGCTAATATTTCGTTCTCTAGAATGCTGGTGCTATTGCACACACAGTAGTACAGGTTGCAGATGGGCAGTCTCACTAGCTCGTTTTTAGAATAAAGGCTCAAATATATAATTTGAAAATGCTTAGTGCCAGTGATTGACTTTCCTCAATATACTTTCAATGCTTCCTTTCTCTTTTCATCATGCCTTGCCTTGATGGTTAAGATTATGTCTCATTCTATGACAAGCTGACCTGCTTGATGGACAAGGGAAATGCTGTCAAGGTTGTCTACCTGGATGTTGGTAATGCCTTTGACACTGTCTCCCACAGTATTCTCTTGGGGAAACTGGCTGCTCAGGGCTTGGATGGGTGCACTATCTTCTGGGTAAAAAACTAGCTGGATGGTGCAGCCCAGAGAGTTGTGTTGAATGAAGTTAAATCCAGTTGGTGACCAGTCACCCCAGGGCTTAGTATTGGGGCCAGCCCTGCTTAATATCTTCATCAATGACCTGGATGAGGTCATTGATCGAGTGCACCCTCAGCCAGCTTGCAGGTAACACCAGGTTGGGTGGGAGCATTGATGTGCCAGAGGGTTGTTAGGGTTGTCTACAGAAGGATCTGGACAGGCTGAATTGATGGGCTGAAGCCAATTGCATGAGGTTCAACAGGGTCTTACAGCTACACAAGGCTGGGTGGAGAGTGACTGGAAAGGTGCCTGATGGAAAAGGGCCTGGGGGTGCTGGTCAACAGACATTTGAAAACAAGCCAGCAGTGTGCCCAGGTGGACAAAAAGGCCAGTGGCTTACAGGCTTGGATCAGAAATATTCTTTTAGACTCATTTGACAAGTACAAGATGTTATAAATATGCCAGTCTATCCCCTGTGAAATTCGACAGGTAATTTACCCTGGTTCAACTTATGTAAATATAATTAAATACACACTTCCAATATTCACTTGCGCCTACCTCAGAGTTTTTATATTTGGGGTTTTTTTTTAAATTTTTTTTGAGGAAACTTTTCAATTTGTCAGTTGAGAACTGTTTCATATTTCTGCTATCTTAGACTGTTTTTTGAACATGGAGATTGTCCGCTTCCTCTACTGAATTCTGCCTTCCTGCTCTTTGGTCAGGAGTTCCTATCTCCAGTGATAGAAAATGAGCATATATTGAGCATTACTCATTTATGTAGAGTACACCTGGGCTGAAGAGAGTCTCCACTAAGACATTATTCTAGGCAAACTGGTGAATCAAACAATATATCTGATTGCAGAGTCTTCAGGCACCAGAACGTGACAAAAAAGAAGCAAAAATTAAATAAATAACAGGACTAAAAAGATGATCTTTCATAGGGTTTTCACAAGAAAAAAAAAAGAACAAACCTAGAAATAGAAAATTAATTACAGGAGTGAAAGAAATCTAACAAATACAGAAGGAAATGGGAGACAAAAGACTTCTAGTTTTTTAATCTAGTAGTTTTCTGTTGTAAAGAAAAAGTGAATGGTAGGATAAAACTGACACTGAGAAAAACATGAAGTTTGTGGTGGTTTTGGCTGTAATAGAGTAAATTTTCTTCCCAATAACTGGTAGAGGGCTGTGTTTTGGATTTGTGCTGGAAACAGGGATGTTTTTGTTATTGCTAAGTGGTGCTTGCACAGATCCCAGGCCTTTTCTTGTCCTCACCCCACCCCACCAGTGAGTAGGCTGGGGGTGCACAAGTAGTTGAGGTGGGACACAGCTGGAACAGCCAATCCTAACTGACCAAAGGAATATACCATACTATAAGACATCATGCTCAGCAGTAAAAGCTGAGGGAAGAAGAAGGGGGAAACATTCAGAGTGATGGCTTTTGTCTTCCTGTTATGTTACCACTGTTTGTGATGGAGCCTGCCTTTCCTGGAGATAGCAAGTGCGTGATGCTTAGTTGCCAGCTGGGATTAAATCAGGACAATGTTTCATTGCTTTGTCTAGATCTATGAGCAAAGAAAGAACTAGAACAGTTAAATCATGACCAGGAAGATGGCAGAGTACATCATCTTTAAATGCTGCGTGCCTCTATGACTCTGTAGAAGATGATGACAGTTGCTGTAGTCAACTAAGGAAGGAATAGCTCCAGTGCTGGAGGATTGATAAAGGCAGGTCGTCAGGAATAATTATTAAATTCTGTACCAAAGGAGCATTGCAGGGAAACTGGAGATGGGAATAATGGTTGTGGCTTGGCACTCCAAAAAAGGTGCAGTGACATTTGTAGAGGTAAAAAAGCATTCCTTTAAGATTTATTTAAATGTCATTAATGCTGTTATTTTCCCCATTTTTCTATTGATCACACTATATCACCTAACTGCTTTTGGCTTAGATTGGTGGATGAATGTCAAAGCTCTCCAGATTTGAAACAAACTTTTTTAACACATTTTTTTTCTGTACAGAAAGGATTTAGTCCTTTTTACCTTATTTTACTAAGTCTGCAGCACTCTTCTCATGGTCTGTGCCAGGACCATGTGTCATTCATTTGAGATCACATGGGTAAACTCTAGTCTGATTTATAGAGCTACTAATAAGCATCAGATTTCTACAGTAAGTTTATTGCTGTATACCATAACAGGGCCTAATGGCCATATCTAGTAAATCTGCGTTTTTCCAAGGTCTGTTTTTCATCCTACAACCCTATTCAAAATACCTGTAATGCAAATAAAAAAAAAAGAGCTAATTTTAAGTCATTTAATTAAAACTGGAAAGAAATTTGTTCCCAAAGTGACTTGAAATAACATTAGTATGTGCTGCAACTACATAAATAACAAAGATACAACATTTTGGGCTAAAATATTATTAGCTTTTTACTTCTTTGTGTCATGGATTTAACCCAACAATCATATGGAATTTTGATTTTTTTTGCCATTCCTTCACAAGGCAAATCTTATCCAAGAATGTACACACATACAAAAATGGGAAAACACAGTCTTTTGGACATCTGTGGAAATCAGATATGCAACAATACCTTCCATTGGATTTCCATATTTTTCATATCTTTTACAAAATAAGTCACCAGCAGCTTTCTTGTGGAATTTAGTTTGACAAATACCTAACAAGAAATTTCTTTATGCGCTTCCTTACCACTCCACATTTGCTTTAAAACTTCTGTCAGAAGGAAAAGTAATTGGGTTTGTTCGTATGCAGAGAAATCTACATGAATAAACAAGTGGTTGTGTGGTTTTGGGATTTGTTGGGGTTTTTAAATTTTATTTCCTTGCAGGCAAAATTTCAGGAATATTTCTTTTGATTTTTTAAGTATAAGCCTATCAGTTCACCTTTTCCCCAAAATGCAGTTTATCCATTTGCATCATCAGAAGCAAAAATATTTCTCCTACTGGCAGTCAATCTATCTTTCCTCCAATTTTAGTTACATACAGTTTTCAAGGAAGCCATATTTTTATCTGAAGAGCAGTTTTTTCTAATCTGAATTTAGAGCACAATATGATTTAGTAATTTACTTTTCTCCTGTCTTAAATACTTATTTAATCTGAAGATTTATTACTGTTATGCCTTTTATTCTTAAGCCTGCACTTAACTTGGACTGCAAAAGGCCCTTCTGTTTTTCTCATTTCCTCTAAATTCAAAGATAGTCCATATTTCTTAGAACTCTAGTTCCTTATTTATCTGTCTGCCAATCATTATGTCTCTTGGGACCACTGGGAAATCAGGTTTTTTAGTTCTCTGAACAGCTAAAGTAATGAAGTTCTGCTCTGGGGTTGTGCAGGTCAGAATTTGACCCATGCAGTTTATCACCCAATATCCTTCCGGAATGAAAAGACTTTAGCACCATTTATCTACTTATTTTTAACGCCCAGATCAAACCCAATATAAGACATCTCTGAAATTTAGTGTAACCCTTAAGTCCTATAAGAAAAAACATGGCAAGTCATTTGCAGAAAGCACTTATAAATGCATTAGTAGACTCAAAGTAAAATATATTCTTAACTGAGACAATAATCTTTATTTTGTTTGGAGGAACTCCTCACCTCCTCTGTCTCATTCCCTTACAATTCCTTAAATATGTGTTTAAACAAGTGCTATTGCTGCATGTAGACAGGGTGCTGAAGTGGTCTTGAGGCATCAGTGATGTAGAAGAATAAGACGGAGATGGGAACGGTCATTGAAGTCCACCATCATTAATGGGAAAGTGAGAAGCTGTCATCACACAGTTGACACAGTTTGAACTTCTTCAAATGTTGTCTTCGTTTACTGGCTATCCTGCTACAAGTTTTTTGTTTGTTTTTTTTTTTTTTTTTGAGAGAGAGAGAGAGAAGCTGAGCAGTGTTTCTATTATGCTAGATGCAAGAAGTGATGCAGCCTTGAACTCCCCTCCTCTTCTTGCTGCACTGGGATGTGGCCATACAAAACTGAAAACAAAGAGAAACTTCATGTTGTTTGGCTGTGGAGCATTGCTTCAGTTTCTTGCTGCCTCTCTGCATCTGGCACGCATAAAAGTTATATACTCCTGCACTATAGCCATTCTTGGGTCCCAACAACCCATCAGGAAAAGGACTAAAAGGTAGAAACTCCTACCCTTTCTCTAAATCAACACCTACAGCAGTGCATTTGAAGAAAAGACAAGAAAATTGTGTCCCAGTGAGGGATGGGATTTGAACGGCCATATGGTAAGGATCCAAAGGGCTGTGCAGCATAATCCATGTAGGAAATTGGCAACTTCAGTCAATATCCTTTGCCAAAATAAAGTAAAAACCAACAACATTTCTTCTGTGGTCCAGGCTGCTGATCATTATGCTCCAAGGTAAGGAATTTTAATTTCTAGAAGGATTTATGATTGTATCATACCTTTATTTGCTTTAATGTCCTGGGATAATGAGTTTGTAGCAATGAATTGCAATTTGCTATCATTTGAAGTCGTAGATAGAGTGAGTGAGTTTCTGTGTGTTAATCTGGTGTCTAAATACACTCTTTTCTCTTTAGGATTACATTGTGGGTTTGGTGCCCAGTATAAAGAGGAATTCCCGCGTTCCTACGTGAGAGAAATTACTCCCTTTTTCTCTGATGAGGAAGATGGTGAGATACTAAATGGACTAACCTTCATTTTAATGTCATTTCCACCTTGTCCTTTGGACTCTAATGACTAGAGGAAGGGGGTCCTAAACTTTGCTGCCCAGTGGCCTGTGGGGCTGTTTCTGCTGATTTGGATGAATATGAAAGGAAGAGAGAGAGAGATGTGATCATGAATCACATCCCCACAGGAAGAGGCAAATCAATTACAAGACTCAAGGACACCACTTACTGAATTAAACATCTGTTTACACCTACACACAAAGGAGCAACCTTGGCTCATGCTTGAGCAGGGTCAGGGTGGGAAGACAGTTGATTTTCTCCTGGAACATGGGAGGAACAAATGAACACAACTAGTGTTCTGGCTGGATGTTCTGTTTGGATGTGAGGAGAGAAAAGGGAAAGTCTTGCCAGGAAAAAATAGTGATATAAAGCAAGGATTAAGCTGTTCAAAAGTGTTCCTCCTTTTGAAAGAACTGAGAACTTCAGCACAAATAAATGTCGTTGCACTGTTTCTGCCTCCTTAGGCAAACTGCTTTTGCCATCCTAGCAAAGCACTCTTCACTCCTTCTAGTATCTTCCCTCTTTTTATGCTTCGAAGCATCCTACACTACCACTCATTAAAGGGAAATCCCTTTCAGAAGCTGCTTTTGGCCCCACTCCTAGGCAAGGTGAAAATGAGAAAAAGAGATCTTTTTTTTTCATTTTTTAATGATCAGATTGGTAAACAGAATGATTGAGATCTATTTGAAATCGTTTTTTTCTGGAAGGTATTGATGACCACAGTTGCAGACCTGCCATAAAGTGCAAATATCAATACACCAAATAGTTGTTGCTCTTGTTTCAGCTACAGATTGCTTCCAGAGCATAAAAACTAAGTCACTGTTTGCCTTTACAAAGCAGTCAAGTAAACTCTGTAACAACAGGTTATACAAATCTTCTCCTCCCCACTAGTGCACTCTGCTAACAGGAATTGCTCCTTTGACATGCCACCTTGAAAGAAAATACAGGTCTTCCTATCACCTTCACGTTCTGTAGCAAAAGCTCTGTTCAGTCATTTACAGTTTGTTGAATGTGGACTATACCAAAGGAATTAGTGAAGGCATCTAAGTAAAATGTCTAATTAACAGACTCCATATAAGAATTTGCCAGAATCCAATCTCCATGGAAACTGTTTTTATGAAGCATATCTAAGAAACATATTCAGGTCACCTAGGTATGACAAAGAAATTGAGAACTGCTGTGCAAAAGACTCAGGTCATCTTTGCAGAATATGTCCATAAACACAGTGTGGCTACAGCCCAGGTTGGTCAACAGCCAGGAGAACAGCAAAGCCATTATGAAGCCACAATCCAATATGCTCCTTATTCATGTTCAGAAGGCTACAATTCTTGATACTTTTTTATTGGCAGAGGTGGTCATTCAGTAACCAGACTCCATCATAATAATAATAATGGCCAGTCTTCGCGAGCGAAGATTTGGGAAAGGTCATTAACCCTTCGAGCCTGCGCAGTGGATTTTTTAGGTGAGACACAGCGTGCACTGAACTGAGCCCACCCTTTAATCCTGAGGTTCATCTGCCGGGGCCGAGCAAGCTTGGACAGTGGCAGTGAGGGTCTCAGGACGTAGGTTTGTTTAGAGTGACCTTCTCTTAGATGGATTGCCTTACAGGGCTGACGAGCTCCATCTGCCCGGGGGGCTGGGAATCGAACTCGGGTCGCAGTGGTGAAAGTGCTGCACCCTAACCACTAGACCACCAGGGGCCCCATGACTCCATCATAAGCACTAATGATTTGCATTTCTTATGTCTTTGAGGTAGAAAGCAAATGGATTTTGAGTGAGAAAGCTTAAGGAGGACAGTGGGTTTTCTTGGTCTGTTACTCTGATCTTTGCATTTGATTTACTTCTTGAAAACAGGATATTTTTCTCTTAGACCTGCAGTATTGCAGTTAGATACCTGAGCAGTGACTGAACCTCATGACAGACCTTCTTACTGTGACTCCAGGCATATTTTCTTGACCATCATTAATGCGATTGTAAAGTCAACCAGCCAAAAAAGACATCCTTGCAAACTGGGGGCCAGCATCTCAACACCATAGGATGTATAAGATAAATAAATAGACTAAGAAAGGCCCAATATTGACTTAAAATCAGATTCCAAGAAGTAATACTTACATCTTCCAAACACATACTTTTAGGCATTGTTTGGCTAGTAGACATTTATTGTCTTATAAAATGGATTTGGTTAAAGGGATCACCAGTCTTGCATAAATTGTTTTATGGTGGTGTGGGTTTTGCATGTTAAGTCTAAACTGGACAACGAGACAACTTTACTATTTGTTCTGTAAACACAAATTAGACTAGTGTGTTATTCCAAGAGATCATCCATGAAGTTAGAGGAAAAGTCATCTGTAAATAATTCGTTCTAGAATACATAAATGCACTGTATTAATATGGAAGCCTTAGGTGATATTTAGGCCACTCCATGATGGTCTCTCTTTCATTCTCAGTGGAAGCAATATGAATTTTACCATTGAATCAGTGCAAAAGATTTAACTCAAGGTGCTGAATAAACGTAACTAAGAACAACTTTGCAGGCAGTCTTCAGAGAACTACACTCTCCTAATATTTATCTCATGTAATTGTAAACAGGATAGTAGATTGAAGTGCAAGTTTATAAACCTTGGCCTGAGGTATGTCATTTTCTTTTTCAAATGCCTCTGGCTAGGAAAGAAAGAATAACCCAGGTATTTTTAACAAAAGGACTTGGAAATTTCTGTCCCTCCATCTGTTAACCACTTAACACATAATCCTGTGTATAATGCTATTACAAATGCATAAACAATCACTTCAGCCTTAAGCTGCATGCACTGCTCAAACAATTTTGGAATATGTTATTTTACTAGCAGTGCTTATGGCTTACAAAACAAATACAGAGCTGCAGCTTCCTGTTTCTCTTCATTACATATGCTGACAGCTTTCAGATAATAAGTACTTTGTTGTCATCTCTGAAGCAGCCAGCATTAAAATGAACATAGTGACTTCCCACTTCTACACGTGAGGCTGTGTTGGACAAGGTCCAAATGGCCTGGATGCCCTGCTGTTTGTGTCTAATTGTTTTCTGTGGGGAAGACAGTTTACCGAGGGCATTTCAGGAAAGGGAAGCCAGCAGCCAGTGGCTCATTGAGTTTTACACTGGTTTTACATCTAGCATGTAGATGAGCTAACACTGTCGACTGGGTTATGAATTCCTAAATATTATGATCAGCTGCTGCAGGCATGGAAGTGGTAGGAGGGCTGTTGAGAATGAGATAAAAAACATTATCTCTGATTTAAAAAAAAACAACCCAAAATTGAAAAGGGCTTCTCATATTTTGCTAGGGGTTTTTTTTTGACTATGAAAATCTGATGGTGGTGGATTAGAAATAGAGCAGTGAACATCTGTACTGAAATGAATTGATATGCATCAACTGTTTCAGTTGTGTCTTCAATCATGCTTTGTCTTTGTGTCTCTTAGATATGAAAAAGTAAAGAATGTCATTTATTTTAAGCTTATTTTTGGACTTTCACTTGAGATTATATTTGGTTAGAATTTAACTGTGAGATGAAGGTGCTTACAAGTTATATGGTGTCTTTATTAGTCATTTAAATCTACCTTAAATATGTCAAATACTTGAGAAGAAATTAAATTATAAAATGCAATGCTATTTGCAATTAATTAACTTGGATTGCTGTTTCTGGCTAGTACATATCCAACATTTCCAAAGGAGACTTTACCACTTATCACATCATTTTTATTCTACTCTTCTGTTTTCTTCTTCATAAAGAAAACAGCTCTTGCTTTTTTTTCGCCTTCTAGTTGGCTTTCGACTTTAGGCAAATGAGTTATTGAACTGAAATAATCAGATAGCAGAAGGAACTACTGGGGCCAAAAGCTAGTTTAACACTTCAACACATTCTTCTTTAAGATGATTAGTCAGTGACTTCCTCCAGCTGAGTAGTTCTGCTTCCCTCAAAGCAGTAGCAACGCACTTTTGCAAATACAGATGTTTTTTAATATGCGATAACAAACTTTGAATTTTATAAGAATTGTTTTAAATTCATTATTTTACTGTTGTATTTTATATGGAAAATACATACATTAAATGGTCTATCGTTTCTTTCTTTTGTTTTATAGCTTGTTTACCTTTAAGCATTGTAATAGCTGTTGCTGTCCTTTGTTGATAGTATTTCGATGGTCTGACTTTGGTGCTAGCATGTCATTAGGCAGAAGGCTTCAGTCTTGCTCTTGTTATAAGAGGTTGCCACAAGTTTGACTGAGCCTTGGCAAGCTTTATTAATGTAAGGGTAGTCCTCAGGTGGTTGTTCTACTGTGGTGCCAATGCATGTATGCCTGGCAGAAAGCAGCGTTCTTTTGGTCCGTACAGTGTTACATGATTTCCTTCTTCAGTGATCAGAAAGGTGTATGCTGACCTAAACCTTCTGTGCAGCCAACTCCATCTGCACCGCAGCTCTCCCTGAGCATTGGTCATGACCTGTCCCCTGATGTGCATGTTCACATTCTGCTCTTATCCTTGACCATGCAGCATCCCATGCTTAATAAATTTATCTCAATTACTTACTTTTGACAAGAATGTATATCTTCTTCTGACCTTGCTAGCACTTTCATCTTGTGTAAACAGTTTATCTATCGTCACAGCTCTGCGCAGTCCCTTTTGGCTGACACTTAGCGGCAAAGGTTTTATTTGAGCAGTGTGTGGTCTGAGCTGTGTTCCAGCGAAACAGATACCAGTGATACAGAAGTGTACCCTAAAATGGGTGCTGTAGTAATTTAGTATGGTTTAACTTTAATTAAAACTGTAGGTAAATAATAATGGTATCCAGAAAGTAAATGGAATACTTTCTTTTTCTTAAAAGTAGAATGAAACCGATTTATTATGGTTTGCTATTTGACATAAGGGGAACATCTCTGTTTGTCATGTGTATTGCCATGACAAATACTATATTGCAGGATTAAAAAGGGATGCCATCAGTTCATTTTAAAATAATAGTTAATAGTTATTTGCTAGCTCTGTGTAGAGCAGCAGCTCATACCACTGTTAACTGGGGTTTTTTTCATGTACACTTTACACCATAAATGTTCATTTAAGCATATACATTAATGTGTAAATCATATACAAGCCTATTAAAAGATTCCCTCATACATTTCCAAGTCTCAGCTGAAAAGACAGTAATAATATATGTTCATCAGAAAATTCTGTCATCATGGCTAGGCTTCGCAAACAAAGATTTGAGAAAGGCTCTATCCACATTTGTTACAAGCGTGCTGGTGGCTCATAAGGCCAATACGAGATAGACATGTCCGATTGCAAAAGGCACAGCAGAAAGACTCCTTAGGTGGTATATTCTGCAAGACACGGTTCTTTCTGTGCTGTCTTTTCTGCTCAAGAGTGATCCCGCATGCTTTCTCAAAGGAAGCAGCAGCGTTATAGATGGCGTGTCTCCAGACCTCCCGATTTGAGGCCAGAGTAGACCAGTTATGGTGATCAATATGGCCAAGGCTGAGATGTTGTTTCAGGGAGTCCTTGTATCTTTTCTTCAGGGCTCCTCTCTTGCAGTAGCCACTGGCAAGTTCACCATAAAGCAGGATCTTAGGGAGGCGGTGGTCCTTCATCCTGGAGATGTGCCCTGCCCAGCACAGCTGTGTTCTCAGCAACATGGCTTCAATATTTGTGACTGCTGCTTGTTCTAGAACAGATGTATTGGTCACATAATCTGACCAGTGGATGTTTAGGATTGTGAGAAAATTCTGTAATACGACAAATAATAAAGAAGCTCCCACATTGATAACTCATTAATTTTATTGATGTTTGGCAGTATGGTTGACTAAATACCTGAGACATAATCTGAACCTGACTTTTGAGATAGAAAGATAATTAAAAAATTTAACACAGTTTCCAAAAGTTTCCAGATAATTCTAATTATTTATAGATACCCTCTGCATGTATGTGTATAACATACATATGTTCAAGTACATACATAAGATTTTAGTGGGAAAGTGTAATGAAATGTTAGAAACCACCAGACTTGACATTTGATTCAGTAATATTGAACTGCCACTTCCCCCCTCTCTATTTGCATATGCTTTTGGTTAAACCTACAATTATTGTCATTATAGATCCCTTCCTATTCACTGCAAAGAATAGAAAGTGCTCATATCAAGGAACTTTTTTGTTCCCCTGTGGAACCCAAAACCTATTTACAGTTCAGTTGCTCTCTGAAAGATTTTACAGACTTTTTTTGTGATCTATTTTTTCCATTTCATCCTTTTTTGTATTTGGAAGGACTTTTGAAAGGATGACTTTCTTTTGAGCACATCTGTCTTAGTGCATTCTCCTTTGACAGGAAACAAAATTTAGCTGTATAAGGGAAGTGAGAAACTGCGGTGTGTGTGTCACACACTCTTGTCTCGAAGAATAGTGTTTCTGTTAGTGATTAAAGGTAACCAGCAGTCAGTCCTTCAGCAGACCTAAACAGGCAGGGACAGCAATTACACTCATTTTGTGTTCTTCCTGGCCAGATGAGCAGAGGTAGGTGGTTGTGATGAGAAGCAGGAAAAACGGAAAGAGGTATTTTATTTTTCAAGGAGGGGAAGAGGCCATCAGGTCGTTTCATGGTTTAGCAGCCTGCACTGGGTGCAGTTGAGACCCTGTATTTCAGACCTCTGCATTGACTTGTGGTGCCATGTAGGACTCAGGGCTGAATTCCTCCCTGTGTTTAAGATAACTGCCCCCTTTTTCTTTGGCTTTATTAAAGCAAAACATTGATCCAAGGTTTACAGTTTTGAACAAATTCATAGTTTTGAGGTATGTGTGCTTTTCTTATGACCAGGGTTACTTTAGATCATTTTACAATATACCTCAGGAAGCTGAGTATTTAACGAAGCAAAAAGACACCTTTTACAAGTGTTACTTCTGTGAATACCGAAGTAAATACATTAGAAATCTGAGGCAACTTTTGATTCTTTCTGTCTTTTGTTGCTCATTATTTGTCTGTTTGGGAAGTAAGAGCTTGCTCACATTTTTAATGTTGGTAGTGACCTTCATGATTTGAGTTAAAAACAAATGGAGCAGAGCAAATTACTTAGGCACCCAAGCATGTTCTCAGCTTTGCCACACTGAAATATTTGTTTATTCTGCAGGGCTTTGGGAAGGCAGCCCAAAGGCTTTGTGAGATTGAGGGTCATAAAAGATGAAACAGGTGGAAATGCCTGATCTTTCCCTGTAGTAGCTCTTAATATGCCACTGCTGCATCTTTGGGGCATTTTTGTAAAATAAGTGCATGCTAAACAAAAGAAAAATGATGTAGACTGTATGTCAATGAGATGGCAATAAAATTACTTGTTGTAGATGATGCTGAACAGTACTGCATCCATCTGCTCTTATTAAGTGAAATGATATGTACTCCATCTTTTTTTATGGTTAGATGACAACAGAACACATAACAAGACACGTTAGAATTATTGGTTACCAGAGGCATTATTCAGATTATTCCATCTTCTTTATTCTTCCACACCTTCATTCTTTTCTGTATACACATCATAACTCCTGAATGCTGCAGTCAAGAACACATCATTTAAAATAGCCCTGAGATAAGAGAACATGGGCTTTTAGCAGTTATTTAGAAATCTGATTTTTTTAAAAAAAAAATCTTTAAAATTCTTTGATATCACTTCAAATGCAACAGCTCAACCAAAAAGAGAGAAAAGTAATTTAAGAGAGCTTCGAAAATGGTTTGCTGTCTATGCTAATCATCATAAATCTAAAATAATAAAATTATTAATGTGTTTTTGGTACCTCTGTTTAATAAAGTTGCTCAGCTGTGTGCCATATAATATTTATTACTTCAAGCTACTGTTAAGTTTCTGATCACAGGAACTTTAGTTGCTAAAGCAGAAAGCTTAGATTTGTAGCCTGACAATCAGTGTAAAGTCACAAATTAATGTGCTCTGAAAACAGGAGTGTGCGTGGTTTTTTTATTGATGTAGTATAGGTACACCTTCAAAGCTTTTTTTCAGATAAACTTCCAATGAGGTTTTAAACCAACCTTTAAACTGTGTTCTTAAATTTTTTGGGATTGCAAGTTGACATGTTTCACAATATTGGTTGGTGCTTTTTAGATATAGTGCAATGTCAAGGAGTAGTCAGGTGTGAAAAGCTATGCAAAATTGTTCATGAAAAACCATGTTATTGTTAATTTCTTTCCCCATCTCCATATACCTTTTCAGTCTTGTGCTGTCTGTGAAATAGCAGCAGATTTTTTTTTTAGTGTGACTGATTGGGATTGCTGTAAATAAACAAATGTCTTTCACTGGCCTGTGAAATGCCACAGAAATGGGAGTAAAAGCACAAAGTCTGAACAGTTGCCTCACCTCACTTCACTCTGCAAACAGCTAATGTGGATGTTTCTTCACTGGATTTTGTAAGCATGAATACTTCCGCAGAAGCCGATTCTATTTTATTTCTACAGCTTTTGTACTGTATAAATTTTCAAGAGCACCTGAGTGTGAGTTATCCATAATATATTCCCAAATTAAACATCTCCCATAGGTGTAGTGGCTAGGAATCGCAAAGAGAGCTAATTTAACCTGGTTCTAACCAATGTAAATTGAATTCCGTATTACTAGACTACTGTTATTAACTATCTGTTACGGAAAGCTACTTCCTTCATTGCAGCCCTAGAAATCACTAAATACTTTCATGTAATAGCCTTTAATTTTATGAGACTCTGCCTCAAAAGTCATGCTGATGCAGATGTGCTGAAGTAATTTCTTAGAACAGGAAGCATTAGAAAATCAGTGTAAAGAAAATTAGTCTGGGTTTATTAGCTATGATGCAGCAATGGTATTAATTCTGTTCCACTGCAGAGTACAAAATTTAAATCTACTGTGCCTGTGATTTCTATATGGAGAGAGGCTGGAAAAGGTGAATATGGTATCCTGCGTATTTTATGTACTTGTGTGCTGCAAATCAAAGGTCTCATCTGAACTCCCTGTACTGAAAAATCTTTAAAAGACTTCATTAGAGGCCACAGTGGTGAGACCACACAGACAACCATTTTTAAATGACTGGTTAAATTTAGAGACAATTACTTATTCTAAGTTAATGGTGTGTAAAACAGCCATGAAAAAACTGAAACTGTTTCAGAAACAGATTGCAGATGGAAGAACCAGGCGTTTGAAGCATCTGAAGACCTGTAACCTTGTGTGAGGATAGAGAAGCTGAAACAATCTCTCTCAGACTTGGTACAGTATTTTAAGCCTCAGTTGGTAACTGTATTCCAAGATCAAATATGGAACATGAACTACAAAATGCAGTTGCCCCTTCATATCCAAGAAATATTTTTCCCTATGAAAATGGCTCCAGCTTCGGGTCAGACAGAGAAAGTCTAATGCTGCCTCATATGCAAACCAGCTTTCACATTGCCCTTGAATTATGCTCATAAAACCTGGTGCAGATTGCCCACTGTCATGCAGAACCACGGACAAAATTAGGCTTCTTTGAAAAATAGTTTATGCCATAAACAAGCAAAATCATACTGAGAACTCACCTAGGGCCAGTACTATTACCTACTTCTCAACTTCTTGACAGAGAACAGAGTTCATGAAGAAGTTTGTAGGAGGTAAAGCTTCTGCTGCATCAAAATCCTGTAAAAAGAGCCACAGTTTTCTGTCAAGAACCGATTCTCACAAAAGCCTCCCCTTTTTGACTGGCTCAGAAATGTGGGAAAACCTTGATCCCCTCCTGGATCATTCCAGCCATTTTTCTATTGCAGGTACAGAGACTCCCGATGAGGCTCAGTGTGGCTTCAGAGCCCAGGAAGCCTTGGGGAGCACATACTCCATGAGCCTTTGAAGGTCTAATGAAACAAGTATGTACTGTAAGAAAAGATGGGTTGGGAGGAGGGAAGTCAGTGAGTATCTAAGAAGATGAAGAATAGTCAACAATGGAAGATAACTTCAAAGAGTATGTGAGGATGAGAGGTGCAAAATATGTAAGGAAAACAGAAATGGCTATAAGTGTAGCTGAAGAAAAGAAGCAGGTCTTCACATCTCTTTCAGAGATATAAGGAGAATGTTTCATTTGAATTAGAAGGTGAGCAATACCTGGAGATACTGGTAATACTAGGATGATGAAGGAGGACTCTGAATATAGTTACTTGCCCCTGAGTCCAAAATGGGTTTATGATAGGACTTGGGACTGTAACTGCAACAGGAGATGAGGAAAATATGGAATGGATTTGTGCCAGGCAGAGAAGTCTTACACAGTTGGCTGAAAAATCAAACTATATGTAGTAAGACCATAGAAAGAGGAAAGAAGAGATTGTGGTTGAATTGTAGGACCAGATTAGAGACTAAAAATGAAGGGGAGAAGAGTAGCTTTTTCTGTTTTTAAGGCAGTCAAGTATGTAGCCTTAATCATTAATCAATACCATACCTGATGGGAGAGTCTACCTTTTACAAACCACAGAAGTTCGGGCACAGCAGGAGTCAAAAGTGAAATCTTTAAACAATCAATTATAAAAGCAAAAAAAGTGAAAGTTTCAAACAGAAAAAAATGAGGGGCCCATGCAAGATTTCACGGTTCCTGCTGAAAACAGCTTTAATGAGTCATGAGCAGGAAAAAGCAGCCACAGTGGCGAATTCAGGCAGAGGACACTTGGGGTTTAATTTAAAATTTCTTCTGATGGGGAAAATTCTGGGTGGGGTGAAGATTCCTGCCCAGCTGGCAACCATGTGTGGGCAGGATTTGCTGTCTACAGGAGTGTACGCGTTGCAGACTTCTTGTAACTGCACTATGATTTACTACATCTTTCTCCATTGAAAACATGAGATCTGGTTTTGATTTGGCTTGCAAACACTGGATTTTAATAACTCCAGTGGCAAACTTGTCAGAGTGTAGCATGATCCTTTCTGCCAAAATATCTACTTTACTGTATTTACCTGGGCTTTTCAAGGCTGCTCCTGCTTTAATTTCTGCTTGCATTTGTAATAGCCCTTTTGTACTCTGAGATGATGTATAAGTAAGTATCTGATTCCTCTTTGTTGATGTTGTTGATATATTTCTTTCATCTCCCCTTATTAATTTCCTCCCTAAATGAAGCATTTCTAGCCTTTTTCAACTAGAAACTTCCTGATGTCACTGAATAATATTGTCTTTGTCCTTCGGGCTCTTCTGCATTTCCCTGGCATTGGTTGATGTCTGGAAGTAGATTACTGAATCCTCACTTGAGACTAGCTTAGGAGGAGGACACTTGTCTCCTTTGCTTCTTAGAAGGTCTCCTCCATTTACACTCAGC
This sequence comes from Lepidothrix coronata, assembly GCF_001604755.1. Taxonomy (NCBI): domain Eukaryota; kingdom Metazoa; phylum Chordata; class Aves; order Passeriformes; family Pipridae; genus Lepidothrix; species Lepidothrix coronata. Next base: position 8,613,405 of record NW_016690193.1, read on the forward strand.
TCTTACAGGCTGCTTTGTCCAAAGTTATAAGGTGGTCAAAAAACCAGTTTGGAAAATGAGAGGTAGATCAGATTTTCATGTCTTGCTTAGAGGTCTGAAAGATTTTGCCCCACAACTGAATAATAGAACAGAATTCAAACCCGCATATATTTCCCCGCGATTCCTGACCATCCTTCAATCCTATTGGAGTTACTATACAGTGGCTCTGACAGGCAGCCATGACTCTGGAAATTTTCATAGCACACATGCACAGAGAGTGAGTACCATATATATGGAAAATGTTGGGTTTACTGTGCACCCATTGCACAGTGTATTCACTCACACTACATGTTCTGTCTTCGGATTTACTGCACATAGGCAACACGGCAGGTAATCGTGTTTTCCATCTTGGAATTCCTTGAAAGAAATAGAGAAGTGTTAATTTTCTTTTTCTAGGTGGACAGTCTGTCTCCTCCTTTCTTGAGCCATAAGGATCTAAAAGGATCTTCGGCAATCAGAACTGACAGTTGAAGACAACAAGGGAGACTGCAAGTAGGTGCAAATTTCTCCATCGTGAGTAAGGCACTTTGAGTAGGATGGTGTTCTTTGACTTTAGCCACAGTGTAAAGTGACTAAGACACTGTAAAATCACGTGAGAAAAGGCAGCTATAGTACTCATTTCTGGGTAATAGGACAAGATCTATGTTATACTTTCGACTATGGTTCATCTCAAGTAAAACTGATACTTAGTCAACAGGAACTGAACAAATGTTATGAAAACATTTAATCCTCTGCTCTACCAGTATTACAATCTCTCAACAACGTGTCAGCTTCATTCTTGTCCCTTCCATGCCACTTTCACAGGAATTAAGAAGAAAGTGTTGTTATTCTCTGCTTTCCTCATTTGAACAGAACTGTTAAATACAGCTGAGCAAATGTTTCCTATTCAGGCTCAGAACTCATCAGCAGCACAGTTTTAGTTTTTGCAATGGTTGGTAGCAGATTGCTCTGAAATCTCTGCTGTGTCTGGAATTAAGATACAATTAACTTTCCCCCACCCCTTTTAAGAAGCATTAAGTGGGTCATGAGCAATAAAAAGCGAGCATTTTGAACAGGTTAAGGCACAATATTTTCACTCATTATCTACACAGACTTCTATTTAACTTCCTCTCTTTCCTTTTCATAAGAGGCTTAAGTGGCACCTGAGATTAGTGACCCAACTGGTACAAAAGCACCTGTCAGGATAGCATGGTGTGTCTCTCTTTGTTTAAGAGTACATCAGAACCAAACAAAAGTTGTATTTCTTCCTTTACTGTTTATTCCTCTCCCATATCATAAATGTTTATCTTGCTTAGACTGACCAAGACTTCAGAAACTAACATCAGTCTGATAAAATACAGCATCAAAGATCATGTAGTAAGTCTAGTTTGCAGAAATTTGCTGGCAAGGACTTTTGCCTCAGTATTTGAAAAAATTGGAATAGGCTACAAAAGCCATTTCTGGGCTGTGCCATGTAATGTTGTTGCGCTAGATGTCACTGTTGTATTTCTTAAATCATGGTGGTCATCCTGCAATACAACCTCATGCTCTAAGGCTCTTATAAGTCTGCTGTGTATGAGAAGGTATAACCAGAAGAGATTTTAATAGCACAGTACTGCCTGAAAGTATTCTTTTGTTTCAATTTTCATCTAAGTCATTGCTTCTGTACAGGGAATGGAAAACATTTCTTCTCTTTAGACTCAAAGACACCTTAATTATTGTGTATATGAATGCTCTTCAAACAATTTCAGTGCAAATGCTTTTGTTCTCCAAAAGAAGATTTGTAGCGGTGAATGGTACTGAGAAACAAACCAGCAATTGCTACATTGACTAATGAAATCTAGAAGCTCGGCTTCATCTCTCTGCTTTTTAAATGCAGAGAGATAAGCCAAAAGAAATGCAAAGCCGTTATATTGATGGAAACTACTAATATTCAAGCAGATGAACACTTACACCTGGCTTCCTCTTTTCCACATGAAGGAGTAAAAACCTGGTAGATGTCAATCCAGGACAAATGTTACTTCCAATATCTGAGAAATTTTACTAGATTTGTGTGATATGCATTAATTGACAAGATTAATTTGTCCTAAGATTGAAGATTTGTTCAGAGAAAAAGAAAATTTCAAGGACATAAACAGACATGCCACTAATGCATGCTCTCTTTGGTTTCTCTTCGCCTGGACATGTATGTCAGAGTTATGACAGATACAAACATATTTGATGAGGCTTACCTGCTTCTCTTGTCTAGCTTTCCCCTCATGAACACATACTTGACACCATGACAAACTTTTCATCCCTCAGAAGTTTAGATAGATTCCTTTGCCTCTGAAATAATCCTCTGTCTTCATCTGCCTTCTGGTACTTTCTCTTCCAGTCAGTGGTGTAATGATTTTTACATCGTGCTTTTTCCAGGTATTCTTTATCTGCTCTTATGGCCTCCATCACTCACCATGTTTGAATATTTAAAACAAATACAAACAGCATCTTCTCTTTCTTTCCTTCCAGCCTGTTAGAGAAGTAGATCAAACTTTACATCAGTTTTGGGGATGTGTGCTGGATGATCTTTGTACTTCTCAACAGGTAGAGATCAATTAACTTTGCCATGTCAAGAGAGATGAGTTAAGCCAGGATTTTGAAGCTATGTAGAAAGAGGTTGAAGGCTGAATTTTGGAACTACAAGTGGAGCTACATCAGACAGCCTTTGCTGTCTCAAAATTTCTGGCACTTACATTATGTATAGCAAAGCCATAGTTGTTTGCCTCTCAGAGTGCTCTTACAGTAAACAACCTACCTTGCCTGTGTTTAGAAACAGCTGAGCATCTCTGTGGGTGTATCACATATATGTGAGAGAGAAAGTATTTAATGAAAGTAAGATGTCAGTTTTTTCAACAAGGTCTGAAATAGGTAGTATTTCAGTTTATCCTGCCTTCTCTGTTTATACACCACACTGACAGAAAATCAGGGAGAACAATTAGTTCATATCTTGCTTGGAGCAGAGTTAGCCCCAAACACCTATTTAGGCTTCTTCCATGTTTGAGATCCTGCATATAAAAATCATCCTTTTCTTTGTATATGTGCCTCAATGATGATCTCCGATAATCTTTTCTGTCTGGTTCAAACTTACCTGAAGCCTTTGCATCTGCTGCTTCATTAACATTCATACACAAACTGAATTATTAACCACTACTAGACTTTTCCTTTGAAATTCCTTTTCCCTTCCCAGTTCAGCAGTTCACGTGCAGAGAAAATTGATCTCTAGCATCAACATTAAGTAGATATCCAAAATTAACATTTAAAAAGAGAACATAATCACACTACATTATGTCATAGTCAGTTAATTGTTGCTTTTGAAGGAAAAGAAAACAGTCTGTACACAGAAGAATGTAATAATGCAAGAAATATTTATTTGCTTGTCTAAATTGTCAGGGAGATTAGCCTTGTTTTCATCTGAAAAAAAAACCCACAACCATTTTTAGCTTTGATATTTCCTTATGGTCAAAAACACCCAGAAAAATGGAAAGACATTGTCTGTTCCACCTGTTAGATAAGTGAATTTGTAATATCCCTGAACATTATTACCAAGAAAAGTAGGCTCTTCTTGAGCTAAAAAAACCCACCTATTATAAAACTTGTATTGATCCAAATTATAGAAAGTATTATGCTTAATTATGCTTGTCTTTCTTTAAAGTGGAATGACTTTTACTGTTAAGGCTTCATGTCATATTCTTTATAAGAGAATTTTCCATCTTTATGTGCAATGTACAGCAGAGTAACTACATTCCTGGTGAGAAAAAGACACTTCTTCCACAAGTATTATGCCATTGTAGCAATTATCCTTAACAGTAATGGGCTGCAGAGAATTAAAGTGTTCCCTCCTTATGCAGATTCTGAGCTGTATGTCTGAACCATTAAAAAAAGGTAAAATCTTTCCATGCAGACAGTCTATTATCCAGTCAGTTGAGTGCACAGGCCAGAACCAGAGGGCAAACTCACTTGACTAGGTCACTTATTTTGTCTTTACCATATGCAGTGTTTACAGAAGGAGGGTGATTTTTAAAATTACTCACAAATTTCCTAGTTCAGTTGGCATGTAAGTGATTTCAATTTAAGTGGCTCCAGCAGTATTAAAATCCATAACTAACTGCAGTAAGTTTATAGCTCCAATATTCTGTGAGAGAAGAAGCCTTTTTTGCTGATGGCTTTGCCTCTGTGTTGAGAGAGTATGATTTTCTCACTTAAACATTTTGTCTTTATAGACTGCTAAATCTATAACAATCTTGCAAATAACATTAAGATATGCAGATTTGAAGGTCTGTTTTTACCCCAAATACATACAAACTATATGACCTTGAGTAAGTCCTGTCTTGCCCCACCTTTGCTGAGGGAAACAAGGGGGTTGTCACCAGAAGTTGTTCATGCTGCTGTAGACTGCGTATGTCTCTGTGTATGTTTATTCTTTCCTCATGCCCAGATACCAGATGGCTCCTGCAACAAGCAATTGAAGGAGTTCAGTAGTCTTGGTCATATTTAAAACAGACCAAAGACCACAGCAAAATAAACAGAATATGCTGCTGAATATTACTGATGAAGGGAAGTAAATGTGTCGCACATTACAACAAAATTATTTCCAGATTGTAGTATGAAGATCTCTGCCTCACAAAATGTAAAATATAAAACATAAGTTGCCAAACCCTAACTAAAATTCCTCTATAGGACAAGATAGTAGGATCTTCCTGTCATCTTACAGTATACTTTTAAAGTAGCACAGTATTGCTTTTATACAATGTTTAAAATATCCCATACAAAACTATTGGGAAAAATTATGTCTGCTATGAACAGATATTGACTGAACTAAATATACAAACATAAATATATCTATTATAGATACATTTTTGTCTTTAAGTAAATCTAAAATTCTGTGTGAAGTAGAACTTAGTTCTTAGATGCTGTCTTACTGGGCTCTTTGTTGGGATATTTTCAGACATAAGAATACAACAGTCACTACAGTTTATTAAAGGCTATGACTGCAGATGTTTTTCATAACATTGATGAAATAGTGGTATCGCCACATGAGGAGAGAGAACAGGAAAATAGGGTTTTTTGTGTACTTATGATTAATAGCAATCATCTTACAGTGATTCTTCGAAGTAACATATACATATAGCATTTGTTTCTTCTTTTGTAGATATAAAGTAGCCAGAGAGGAAACCAGTGAAACTTAGACATCTAATTAAACCAATGTGTATAGGTAAGTACCTTGCCAAGTCGTCATGTTAAAGTGTGCAAGCTCTGGTGTGCGGTTTGGCTGCAAGAAACTGCTGGACATGACACGAGAAACTGCTGAACACAAATAACAGAGCAAGAGACTCACAAAATTACATATAGGACCTTGAGGAAGGACAAGATTTTGCAACTAGTTAAGTGGAAACAGTGTGAGAAATTGCCACCCTTCATGCACAATTTTAGAGGAGGACTGGGGACATTTTGAAGAGTGCAATCTTGCAAGGCCAACAGCACCTGGGTGTAACCTTGTCAGTAATATTACTTAGGGCTGAGGTGACCTAGAGAGGGTTTAAGATTCATGGGGGATAACCAAGCACAAAAAAATGGAGAGGAAGGGGGATAAAAGAGGCCAGTCACCTGCAAGCAAACTGATCAGTATGCTCATCAGGCTGAGCCCAATGCTTGATCGCTGAGGGCATTTCTTCTTACTATTGTCCTCTTATTGAATGGTTTTTCACTCTCTGTACTATGTGTGCGTGCACGTGTAAGAAGTGATTAAGAGATCCAAGTTCTAGAAACTAGAAAAGGTATCTCTAGACTGCATGTATGTGTGTGTGTGTTTCCCCAGTGTTCAGGTTTTGTCTGGGGTAGAGTTAACTTTCTTCACAGTGGTTGGTATGGGGCTATGTTTTGGATTTACGCTGAACACAGTATTGATAATACTGATAATATTTATGGTTTTTTTTATTGCAGAGCACTGCTTATACATTCTGCTTTTTGTACTGCTAAGCCTTGGCTCTCTGTGCCTATGTTTGTGTAAGATGGGGTTTTATGTGCATGCTGGAAAAGGCACTGTTCTGCCTGTGTTAGTCCATGTGAGACAATGTTAGTATTGAGAGGGTCTGCATCTTGCTCCTTGGCCAGACCTGCAGATGGGAAAAGCAGCAATGGCATCCATTGGGCTGGGCTGGGCTGGGCTGGGCTGAACATCCTGGGTTTCAGAGTACATAGGGCTTAGCTCTGGTGGGTTGAGAAGGAGGGATGCCCCAGCTTCTGAAGTGTACTTGATTCAGCCACTCCTTAGCAGTCATGAAGTTTAACTTCAGTTTCATATCAAATACCTCCTTACCAGCATTAGCAATAAGAGACAAGAATCAAAAACCACTTGTCACATTGCTAAAGACTGAACAGATGTGCCTGGAAAGGTAGAATATACAATATTTTTGGTGCAGTTTTATGAGGCTTTACCAACTCTGAAAAAGACTGATTTTTTTTTTTTTCTGGGCAATTCCATTTCATTCTGGAGGGAAGAGTTCTATGCATAAACTATCAGTCCAGCAGAAAGCATTTAGCAGTGGGAGAAGTACAGCAACAAATATTGATGTTTGATACCATTTCAGCATCTTCTTTACCACTTGATGATTTGTATTTTGTTGTCTTGTTCTTTATTATCTGGGTAACAGATATTTATTGCCTCTAGCAGGATCCATCTGCACAGAGAAGGAAAGATTATGAGTAAATGGCAGAAAAGAAGTCTACAGCTTTTAGACAGGTTTGGCTACTGATCTGAAAGTGCCTTCAATAAAAAGGAGAATAGGACCCAGAGCCTAGATTTCTCTTTAGTCATTGCTTTTTACTTTTTTTCTCCATTATGTTTCATATTTTTCATTCAGGAATTTGTTACAAACTGATGCCTATGGCAGAAGATTGAGGAGAAGAAATGGATGTTAAGCTATAGAACACATGCACAGTGCAAGAAAAATCAAAATTATAAGGTAGCAAAATTCTGTCTTGTACCTGAAGTAGATAGCTGTGCAGGTAATGAACAATACAGAACAAACAAGGAAATCTTTCTTTTTTTTTTTAAACTGACTTACTCCTTGTTTCCGTTTCACATACATCATCTGCTGTACCAGAGTTTACGTTTCAGGACAATGATGGGAGATTACTTGATATAGGGAGGGATAGGGGGCATAATAGAGGAATCTGGACAGGCTGGATCAATGGGCTGAGACCAGTTGTAGATTCAACAATGCCAACTGACAAGTCCTGTCCTTTTGCCACAAAAGACCGAGTGGTGCTACAGACATGGAAAAGAGTGGCTGGAAAAGGACCTGGGAATGCTGGTCGACAGCTGGTTGAATATGATCCAGCAGTGTGTCCAGGTGGCCAAAAAGGCCAATGGCATCAAGGCTTGCATCAGAAACAGTGTGGCCAGTAGGAGAAGGGCAGTGATTGTCCTCTTGTACTGGTGAGGCAGCACCTCAAATCCTGTGTTCAGTTTTGGGCCCTTCATTACAAGAAAGATATTGAGATACTGAAGCATGTACAGAGAAGGGTGAAAAGTCTGGAGCACAAGTCTTGCAAGGAGCAGCTGAGGCAGCTGGAGTTTTATAACCTGGAGAAAAGGAGACTGAGGGTAGACATTATTGGTCTCTACAACTACCTGAAAGGAGATTGTAGTGAGGTGAGGGTCAGTCTCTCCCAGGTAGTGAGTGAAGGACCAGAGAAAATGGCCTTGAGTTGCACAAGGGGAGGTTCAAGTTGGATAGTAGAAAAAATTTGTTCATTGAAGGGACTATCAGGCATTGGAACAGTCTACCCAGGGAAGTGGTAGAATCACAGTCCCTGGAAGTGTTCAAGCAACATGTGGATGTGGCACTTGGGGTCATGGTTTAGTGGTGAATGTGGTGGTGCTAGGTTAGTGGTTGGACTTGATGATCTTAGAGGTCTTTTCTAACCTCAGACATTCTGTGATTCTATAACTAACTGTGGTTACCTGAATGAAACAGGTATTTTGTGGAAAAGGTGAGAACATGTAAGAAGAGAGGTATGAATTCATTTTTACTCAGCTATATTGCAGTGATGCCAAGATGTACAACTGTTAATACAACAATACATTACTGAAGAATCACCAGAGAGAGTGTCTTTTCTCAATGTCATATGGATTATACAGAACAAGAAAACAAGATGAAGATGGAAATAAGGTCCACATTTCACAAATAAATTTAAGCATTGCAGGAATGGTGACTAGTGTCAGATTTGTATAAAGTTAAGATAGACTATACTTAGTCTTACCTCAGAGCAAAGCATAAACCTAATATTATTTTTTTAGGGAAAAAAAGCCACTGCAAATGTCTATGCATCTATGCAAGACTCAAAACTTTAGGACGTATGAAAAGACATGTCCCTGCTTTTGGCTTCCTCGTCTCTTCACCAGCTCCTTAACAGTAAAAACAGTAGAAGAATAAATGTCTTAGTAGGTATAAAATGGATCTCAAAGCTGAAAATTTTGACCCATTCTACACTGAAGGTGTCAGTGGCTGATCACAAGCTTAGAGATGATAAGAAATTCTCTGTCATTTTTAAATATGTCAAAATCATAAAAACCCAGCAAACCCAGATGTTTTGCATTATGGAGAGGGTAATGAAGTAAAAATACCTAAAAGTTGTTCTTTCCCCTTCTCCTCCTCCGATTCCCAAACTAAATTATTTCCTTTTACTTTTATATTCACGTCCTTTACCTGCTAGTTCAAGTCTCTTTATGAAGGAATGAACTTTACAACACAAAATCACAGAATCATCAAGGCTGGAAGAGACCTTCGAGGTCGTCTAGTCCAAATGTCAACCTTTCAGCCTAGGACCACTATAATTACACTTAAATCATATCCTCAAGTGCCACATCCAATCACCTCTTGAATGCTTCCAGAGACAGTAACACTACCACCTCCCTGGGCAACTTATTCCAATGCCTAACCACACTTTCAGTGACATTTTTTTCCCCTAATATCTAATCTGAACCTTCTCTGCCTCAATTTAGGGCCATTTCATCTCATTCTTTCACTTGAGACATGGCAGAAGAGACTGACCCCTACCTCACTACAACCTCCTTTCAGATAGCTGTAGAGATCAAGAAGGGGGATCCCTAAGCCTCCTCTTCTCCAGACTAAACAACTACAGTTCCCTCAGTTGCTCCTCATAGGACATGTTTTCTAGACACTTAACCAGCTCTGTTGCCCTTCTCTGGACATGCTCCAGCACCTCTATGTCTTTTTGTAGTGAGGGGCCCAAAACTGAACACAGGATTCAAGGTGCAGCCTCAACAGTGCCAAGTACGGGGGGGCGATCATTGACTGCCCTGGTCATGCTGGCCACAATATTCTTGATATAGACCAAGCTGCTGCTGGCCTTTTTGACCCCCTGGGCACACTGCTGGCTCATATCCAGCCAGCTGTTGACCAGCATCCTCAAGTTCCATTCTGCTGAGCAGCTCTCAAACCACTGTACCCCAATATTGTAGCAATACATGGGATTATTGCAAAACACATAACTGTTCTTCCTTAAATGTGCTTCTTGTCTTCAAGAACTGTTTTTTAGATGAGATCATAACAAGCATATCGTGACACAAGTTTTGGGGATTTTTTTTCTTCATCTTGCTACTTCCCCATCCAGCAGTTCTGCCTTTCTTAGGTGCAGAGGCAGAGCAATGACTGCTAGCAGTGTCATGAGACACTCATAAGGCCGTCAAGGGCCTTGAGGGGAAGCTGTAGGAGGAGTGATTGAGGTCACTTGGTCTAACCAGCCTGGAGAAGAGGAGACTGAGAGGAGACCTCATTGCAGTCTACAGCTTCCTCATGAGGGGAAGAGGGGCACACACTGATCTCTTCCTTCTCATGACCAGTAACAGGATCTGATGGAATGGCCTGAAGTTGTGTCAGGGTAGATTTAGGTTGGATATTAGAAAGAGGTTCTTCACCCAGAGGGTGGTTGGGCACTGGAACAGGCTCCCCAGGGAAGTAAGCACTGCACCAAGCCTGACAGAGTTCAAGAAGCATTTGGACAATGGTCTCAGGTACATGGTGTGACTCTTGGAGATGGTCCCGTGCAGGGTTAAATGTTGGACTCAATGATCCTTGTGGGTCACACACACACACACACACACACACACACACGCACACACACACACACACACAGAATCAACCAGGTTGGCAAAGAATTCTGAGATAATCGAGTCCAACTCATGACCCAACACCACCCTGGTCCTTTCCAACTTGGCATATTCTGTGATTCTATGAGAGATCCCGTGACAAAAAGAATGAACTCAGGTGTGCCCTGGTAAGACTGGCCATTTCTGTTTAGTTTTTCCAGTTGGACTTCTGCAGTTTCTTATCTGTAAGAAGAAAGGGTGTTGTGTGAACTCCTCATGCGGTGTACAAATTGGCTAAAATCTGAAAGATACAATTCCCAAATAATCATTTATGTTCTACAGTTAAAACTGTGAAAATCTTGCAGGCTCACAAGGCCTTGAAGGCTCAGGGATTGAAGCTGGCTCTACTGTGGTAGCAAGGAATGGGTTTGTGGCAAAGGGGTCTCGGAGAAACATCTGTGTGATAAATTAGAAAATTCAGTACCTACTTTGAATACATACCAGCACCTAATCATGCAGGAATTTATGAACTATATGAAAGCTCTGCAAATGTAGCTATGAGACTTTGTGAAGCAAATGTGTAAATAAGATACAGAGTGTTTTAGTTTGAAGACTACTTATACCTTAAGTAGGATGTGGCTATATATATATATAACGTTCTTTTACTGTTTACCTAAAGTGTTCCCTTCTGCTTTTTTTTACTACATGTAATCCATATCTTCATTTCTAACAGCCTGCCACTTGAGTTCCCTAAGTACTTTATTAATTCAGTGCTGAGCTGTGGGAAATAGAAAGATATAATTGAAAGTTCTGAATCACCTGCTACAGGAGGTGCAGGTCCTGTGCTTGGCTAATTGTCAAAGTGCTAATTGATAATGGTAATATTGTCTAAGCACAATTTGGTCCAGGGAAGGGAGGGGAGAGTGGGCCTCAAAAGTGAAACTGTGCATTTTGCCTATTAAACTGAATTCTTCAGAGAAATACCTGTTTGTTAAGCTTGTGCATGGTGTAGAGGAAGCAGGAATCTCATAGAAGAGAGTCGGCATTTTCCTTAATAGGTATAAAAAACAGGGAGCTAAAAATTTGAAAACAGTAAAATCCCGGTCTATATGCTTTAAACTGAAAAAAGATTCTGCTCTCAAAAAATGATTCACATTGAAGATGGGCGTATTTTTTGATGAGTTGGTAACGTTCAGTACATGCTGCTATGAACATATAATCTTGTAGCAAGAACATTTAGCTGGTTTTAAGAGATGTTCTGGTTTATTTGTGGAAATAGAAATGACACACACCAGGGAGATTTTCTCAAGCAGAAACTTTCTGGCTTATGACAGAAAATAGAGTCCCAAAGAAAATCGTATTTTCCTTGAAGCAGAAGCATTCAGTGCAAACAAGAGTTTTCTCTTTCATCAGTGTCAACCATAATGTGACAACAGCCTTTACTGGCACTTGTAAAGTTTTCAGAAGGTCGCTTTAAACCTTGGCCTATGATGCCTCTTCTACACTGAAGAATTGTGTCATAAATGGCCTTGAAGCTGCTTCATTATCATCCTTAAAATTCCCCTCTGGTCACAGAAAACCTTGTACAAAATGTGTTCCCGATATAGCAGGGCTGTGGTTCTTAATCCTCATTAGTGGAATTCCTTTTCTAGTTAATCCAGGAGTCATTTCTATGTCTAACCAGGAAATTGAAAGTTCAGTTTTTGAAATGTCCATTCTTTTTCACTGCCAGTATCCACCTGTTGTCTCTTGTCTTATATATAAGTTGTGGAGTCTTTGTGCCAGAAGCTGTTTTTCTAGTTTGTGTTTATACAGCGTCTAGCACATTAGTGGGTTGGTTCTTGACAAAGGGTTTTATTCACAGAGACAATATAAGTGGGAAATAACAAAATAATAATGTTGCTTTATTGTGGCATTCTCTCTTTATTAACTTTGAGATTTAGATAGTCTTTAAGTCCCTGCCTTCCAGCTTGGGGAGCAGGGCTGGATATCCAGAGAACAACTGGTCTTCCTGTTCTCTGGGTATCCAGCCCTGCTAGACTGAGGCAGAGAAGGCATTAAGTACCTCAGCCTTTTCCTCCTCCTTTGTCACTGTGTTCCCCTGGTATCCAATAACGGATGAAAATTCTCCTTAGCCTTCCTTTTGTTGCTGATATATTTGTAGAAACATTTTTTTATTGTCTTTCAAAGCAGTAGCCATATCAAGTTCTAGCTGGGCTTTGGCCCTTCTAATTTTTTTAGCCTACATAACCTCACAAACATCCCTGAAGTCCTCCTAAGTTGCCTGGCCCTTCTTCCAAAGGTCATACACTCTCCTTTTTTTCCCACGAGTTCCAGCCAGAGCTGTCTGTTCAGCCAGGCCAGTCTCTTTCCCTGACAGCTCATCTTTCAGCTCATGGGGACACCCTTCTCCTGCACCTTTACAGTTTCCTTCTTGAAGAATATCCAGTCTTCCTGGACTCCTTTGCCCTTCAGGATTGCCTCTCAAGGGACCCTGCCACCCAGGCTTCTAAATAGGATGAAGTCTGCTCTCCAGAAGTCCAAGGTGGCAGCTCTGCTACCAGAAAAGTGTTCAACCTCTGTTTTTCTAGCTTTTTCCATCAACCTGCCACCACAGTGCTATTCTAATACACAGCTCATACAGACTCTTTAACACAGATGAATCTTAGTTATTTTAATGCTCACAGAATTATCAAAAAAACTTTCAGTAAATGTGACTTAGGTAACACAGAAAAATGAGGTTGGGATAATGTAGGAACTGAAGTTGGAGAGTGGCTAAGGAAAAGATCCTGACATGAAAACAGCCGTAGAAGAAACCTGTAAACACATGAAACCTTCAACCTCTTAGTCAAGTAATCTTCTCTATTGGGACAAAATTGAACTAAATATAGTGGTCCTTCCTTAAACTTGAAGTTTCAGAGGAAAATTTAAATAGAAGAAATCCACTGTGCTACCTTCTGTTTTACAAAATCTTACCATGAGGATTTTATAAAGTTCCTGGACATAAACAGAAAACTAAAGAAGGTAAATACTGGGAAGACTGAACCATCTTGCTGGTTTTCTGAGCATACTTGTGCTTTGTCAGTGGTGAGAAAGATGCCAGCTGAAGGATCCCTTATCTTACTCATGCTTTGTGGTTTGCACCATAAATACAGCTTGATCAGAAAATTCATTCTAGTCCTAAAACCACTTATTCACAAAGAATGAAAGCATTAAATTAATTAAATTTTAAAAAAAATAAAATTTGAAATATTCCTGCATTGCCAGGAATGGCAGCTAGGCAGACAGACTACATGATGCTAGTTACTCCTCTATCATAAGAAATCACTCAGCAAGAAGTTAAACCAAAAAGAGGGAATATACCACATTGATGTGTCTCTACTATTTCCATTACACCTCTCTGATAACAGCAGTGAGTTCTGAACAGAGTTAAGAGAGGAACACTAAAAGCAATGTCAAAATGGGAGAAGAGGTGCTGGGTTCGGACTAGCAAAAGAGAGGAAGATTGCTATTGTAGAGTTGCAGTGTTAAAGCTGATTCAGGTGAGGTCTGAGTGCAATATCTCTCTTCAGCTATGTCAGATGGAACACAGGCAATAACATAAAAGCTCAGAAAGTATCAGCCTTTGATGTTCAGGAGACAGACTCCCCTTTCAAGTTGAAGTACAGAACATAGGTTTGGTGGAACATGGAAAACTAGAAGTCTGAGGGCAGTGATAACAGGTATCGAGTGGCATGAACATAGTTGAACAGTAAAATATCACTTAAACATTTTGGCTTTAAAGAAACCTTAGAATACAGAGCTGATAAAGCATTAATAGTTTTATTTAGATCAGAAGAAAGTCTGTCCTGAAAATTATCAACAATTAAAACACAAATTAAACAATGTCTTGGTATTATAAAACTGGCTGCAAGTTTTAATGGAATTTGCTCTTATATAGGCTATATTTATATAGGTATAGTTAGAATATATAGAATATATAGTTAGAAAGCTTACCATAAGAAATTGCTTTTTTTTATTCCTAAAGATTTTTTTCCAGATAGACATAAATGTGAAGTAATTCTATGGTAATTCTAGACCATTGAAAGTTTAATTATATAATGCATGATCCAGATAGATTGTTTCTGATATTTTATCAAGGTCACCCTGGAATCTTGAATTGTTATATTAGCTTAGCTTTAAATGTAATTTTCCACTAGCTGCTGGGATCAGTTTGAAAGATTCAGTCTTGTTTCTTGGTCTTATTATTTTATGAGCATTTGAATGTCAAGCATCTCCTGGTGTCATTAATAGGAGCTGTTCCCTTAAGTTAGTGAAAAAAGTAATGACCCTGTAAATCAATTTATGTCTGAGTATGTACTGCTGTGTCTTCATGCTGGTACCTGATTGATTCTGGTGGTAAAAGTCACTGTAGAAAATACTTAGCTGTCATTACACATTGAGAGGAACAATTGCCATAAATACAAACACCCCCAAAGCCCTCAGACAGCTTTCAGAAAGCTCTGCATTCTTTAAAGGTACAACATTTCATTTTTAATACTGGAATAAGGAAAGCATGTATTTTCATCATGGCTAGGCTTCGCGAACGAAGATTTGGGAAGGCTCTATCCACATTTGTTACAGGCACGCTGGTGGCTTATGAGGCCAATACGTGACAGACATATCCGATTGCAAAAGGCACAGCAGAAAGACTCCTTAGATGGTGTATTCTGCAAGACACGGTTCTTTCTGCGTTGCCTTTTCTCCTCGAGAGTGATCCTGCGTGTGTTCTCGAAGGAGACAGCTGCGTTATAGATGGTGTGTCTCCAGACCTCCCAATTGGAGGCCAGAGTAGACCAGTTATGATGATCAATATGGCCAAAGCTGAGATGTTGTTTCAGGGAGTCCTTGTATCTTCAGGGCTCCTCTCTTGCGGCAGCTGGTGGCAAGTTCACCATAGAGTAGGATCTTAGGGAGGCGGTGGTCCTTCATCCTTGAGACGTACCCTGCCCATCGCAGCTGTGTTCTCATCAACATGGCCTCTATACTTGTGATTGCTGAGCATGTATTTTAAAACATTTCAAAGCAACCTTGTCTCCAAACTAACTTGAAAGCAAACACAGAGGTAATTTAATATGTGTGAAGATATTTGATAGTTAAAAGGTATCACTTAGAAGAGCACATCAACATTTTTCAGGAACAATCAGCAAAAGCATTCATAGGGCATGGGACTTTTTCCTTTTTTTTTTTAATTTTTATGAATTTAACATTCTCAATATTAAGAAAAGCAGACAAGACATTCAGAAGAGGGCAAAAGGACAGAAAGTCTGCACAGTGTTTTCTTGAAGCAATCAAAACAGATCATGGAGAGGGCTGATAGGAGTCTGAATAGCTTGATAAAAATCATGTTGATGATGGGAAGCCCTGGCACAAATTACCTTGATTCAGAGGTCATCAAGGACCTCAGTAGGGACATAAAAAAGGGGAAAATTCTTATTATATTCTTAGGACTCTCAGCTGTCTGTAGAACTAGAAGACTGCAGAAAAATGGTGCTTAATCTACAAAAGAGGAAAGAAGCTTTTATGTCAAACTACAACTGGGCCTTTCATGAGGGACTTGCGAAAGGGAGTGGAGAAAATGTGTGCTAGATGGACTTGTCTTCTGGATGATGCATTAGGTCAGAGATGCCCAGAGACTGCTGAGTGAAGGGTCAGCAGGGGATGAAAAGACTTGAAGGAGAGGATAGGCCAGCACAAGCTACCCTTCCTTTAGTGATGTGGTGGTCCTGGAACAGACACAGAACTAATTCTTGTGTCTGTGTGCATCTGTAGGGTGGGCAAGGGGAGCCAGCAGAACCTGGAATAGGTTGTTGTGGATCTCTGTTGGTCCAGAGAGCTGGTGTTTTGGTCACCCCGGTTCCAGGACTTACTTTTCACTCCCCTGGTGCTGGAGCAGACCTTCTACCAACAGAGCCTCCACAAGCCATAGAATTTGCTGAAAGACACCTCAGTGGCAAAGTCTACTTTGGAAGCTAAAAACTCAGTGGAGTTGATCATGGCATGCACTACCTACCTGATAAAGAGATCCCTGATGATACTTGGCTCTGGACAGAAAATGACCTAGCTGAAAGCTGCAGTTAAAGAAATACAGACTCAAAATAAAGTGCAGGTTTTCAATGGTAACGTTATTTATCAGCTTACTTAAAAAAGCACTGTTTAATCAATAGTAGCTTGAATCAATAAGATTAGGAGGGTACAATGCATGAGTGCTATAGCTCAAAACAGTATTGAAAAGTGTAGATCTCATTTGATTATTGTGTTGTATGCTGTGTGAAACGCAGAAGGTCTGATGAGATGGTTTTCATGTTTCTCTCTAGCTTTTAACATTTCTGACTTTATAAAACATGGCCAGACTGGCAACCCTGGAGCATGAACATTTCTCTTTTTCTGCACAACAGGTACTGCATGATAAGCACCAGTGCACACATGCTTCCTAATAACTATGAATTCTTCCTGTAGGGTCCTGCTCTGTGGAAAAGTTGATGATTTCTTGAAATGTGTCCATCCTGCAGGGGAACAAAAAGGTGGAGAGATTACCAAACAAAACCTGGAATACTGTCTCTCTGTGAAAGTGAATTGTTTTACTACGACTTAGACAGAGCACTAATGCATATAGCCACTAATAGTCAACAGATGGTAATTACTACTGGCTACTAAGAGCTAGGTCAGATTTGAACCCAATGACCCAGAACTAAAATGCTCCATATGCCATCACTGTCCTGTCTGGTATGCTCACTATTTGTGACCCTCCCACTGAAATAAGGCCTTTCTCTTTAAGCAGGAAGCTTTAATGTTCTCAGTGAGATGAAACAACTGCCTTGACATTTCTACTCTGCCATTGTTTTTTGCTCTTGCTACATGCTGTTTATCACACTGCAGTTTTAACCTTGGGGTGACAAGAATGTTGTGGGTGAAGAGGGAGCTTCAGACAAAGTTTATTAGAGAAGCTCTCTGGTCAAGTCACAAGATGCAGAAAGGACCACCTTGCTTTCTAAACTCCTTCTCAGAGAGGAGCCTAGATGCGGCTGAACCCGATCTTAGTCCCAGACCTTGCCAATGTTTTAAGTCCAAGGAACTATGAAGTTGTGACTGAACCTTTGTACAACTTTGTTCTGCAGGATTAAGGATGAAAAATCAGATATATTTACTGTAAATATACAATACAGAAGCTAAAACTACTAGTGTAATACAGTGCACTTTATCAAAGCAGTTGATCAAATTATATTAAAGCAATTACATTAAAACTAGCAAAAAAAAAAAGAGAAACAATTATTAGGTAGAGATTGATTTTACTCACTCATACCAACAACGGTGGGCAAATCTTTTTTGAGGAGCAACCTTGAGGGGCATTCCCACCCAGGGGAGGAATCTCCACACACACATCAAGAAGGGGTATGTTAGAAGAACCTGCCGTTTGAAAGTGGGACTGGACTTTTACAGTATGAATTGATTGACTATCCTTTTAGATAACGATACTTTATCATATCTGCTACACCTTTACCTGACTATCAGGATGTTAATATCACTTTGCTGTTGATGAGTCAGGCTGGTTTTGGCATAATTCAACACAAAAAGCAGCATGACAGGCCCTCTTAGTCCACCACCGATAACTTTGCAAAATAGGGCATTGTTCAAGTTGTTTTACCACTTTGAAGGCAGAGCATCCTGATGCAAAGGGAAAAAAAGACGAAAGAGAGGAAGTCATGGAAACAGTACAGATCCTCTTTGAATAGGAGGTCTCCCTAAATCCCAGTCAGACCTTGAAGCAGAAGTTAGGTTAGGGGCTTTTCTTCTTCTCAGTGAGCCCTTCAAGGTATTTTTCAAGGCCTCAGGTGTTAACCAGTTGCTAGATGATATCAGTCATTTTGGGTGATACATTTAATCTTATGGTTAATTTAGGTTGAAACTGTCTGGATTTCATGAGTTTGGTAGAATCTGATAAAAATCTAGCCAGAAGTTGTTCATTAACCACATAGCAATGAGCAAATACAGCTTCCTGTGCCTTGAAAAATATGAATATGGCTTACTTTTAGGACATGCAGAACATACAGCAAATTTACATACCTAGTCATTTTATATGCTCTTCATCGCTACAACATCTTGTGTTTTATATGCATACATAAAAACTCACAGTGTTCTCAGGCATTAATTTTCTGCAGATTAAGAGTTTGAAGAAGTTGTAGCGTAGTAAGGAATGAAACGTTGCTCATTCAAGTCATAATTAATAGGGAGAGAAGTTTTCTCTGTACAGGAGATGAGCCATGCCTCTTCTGCTCTTCAGTTTCCTCACTAACAAAACAGTCTCTGTTGTCTAATGTTGAATAAAAAGTGCACCACATTTTTAGAATTCCTGACCTAGGCTTATCAGTCACTATTGATTACACTACAGTACCAAAGCCATATATTTATTAATGCATAGGTTCTTTTCAGTCTTCTCAGGAAACTGCTCTGAACTGATACTGTATTTATGACATGCCATACACACGATTAAGAATTTCCCTGGTAGGAAACCATATATCTTTGACTGCAGATACAAGATTTACTTGGAATCAGATTTGCTGAATGTTGACTATCTGACAACTATGTATTGAACCTTTTACATAATTGTGTTTCTTCTAACTATTATTGTTAAGGATATACCTGAAAATGCATTAGGTGTCTTTGGAACATTGCTTCTTTCTACGACTGCTGCAGAGTCAGCACTTTCATTTTCATTATTATGGCCTATGTCTTTACTGTATAACATAAACCTCAAAAACCTGAAAAAAAATCTTGTTGGAAAGTATTTAACAAAATGATGCTGTATTATTTTTAATTTATTATATATAAAGTGCTGTAGCTATGTGTTGATGCTTCCCTGTATAGATGTGGCAGCTAAATAGATAATGTGAAACTACTTTTTCTCTTATGAAGCTCATAAAATATCAACTAAAAAGGCCAATGTATGCATTCATAGTGAAACATCATAATGCTGTATTAGCAAGTCTTATTTCAAAAATAAAAGAAAGGAAACAATCTAAACAAAACTCTTTTAAAACCCAATAATTTTTAGATAATGCTAACAGATGAAATCAAGCAAACTGCAAAATCTGCAACTTAATATATGAGTAAGTCAGCAATAGGATAATAAGCCACAAAAGTATCAGGATGGAGAAAAAAAAGAAAACCATGAAAAAAACCCCAAAATATATTTTTAAACGTATTTAACTCTGACTGCAAGAGGATGCATAAGGATTTAAAATCTCCAGCAAATTACCATAAGGACATATTAGCTGATACATAAAACAGAAAACTCAAAATTATTTGTGGTTGTCTTCCTCAGGTGTCACACTAAAGGGGTGAAATTCTACTTTCTTCTCTTGAGTACCACCACAAGGTGTGTGCTACTTTAATTTCTCTTTATTTGGGTTTTTTCCCCACAAAATTAAAAATTACCAACCTATACACATTAGCAAGCAAATTAGAATTGCTGGCTAAAGGATGTATAATTAACTGTTTCTTGGCTGAGCAGATTATGATTTTTCAAGTGTTTTTAGTTAATATATGTGACTATGGAGAAGGTCTGTGCAGTCCCACTGTTAAGACATTTTGTCCATCTGCTCAGTAGTAAAATATCTAGAATAAAATCCTCACCCCACTGACAACAATTAGATACCATTTTTTGGACAATAAGAGTAAGTTTTGCTTCTCTTCTCATTTGATAACCTCCCTTGTTTTTTAATGTTTGGTACTTAGGAATCTAGAGTAGTCTGGGCTTAGCATGAAAAGATCTTGCTGGGGTTTCTTTTGTTGAAGAAAAGAAGCTCCTGAATAAGACTGATTCTTGTGTCTAACTCTGGGGCTTACCACAAGTACTCTGAATGCATCATCCTAATAAGTGCTCAGACAATAAAATAATTACATATGATACTGTGTTTTTTGTGTAAGGTTGGAGGCTGTTGAAATGAAGCACACATTTTAGCAGAGCTATTTGCACCTTCCTTCTTTTAGAATAGTTAAGCTTCATTCCCATCAATCATTAATCAACTTCAGTTTTCAGAGCAGTAAGTGCTCCTTCTGATATCTGTGGTATCACTATCTTGTTATAAGATGTCTTGGGGCTGATGTCTCAAGCAAGGCAATTGTCAACAGCTACTATGAGCCAGAAAAAATAACAGTAAAATAAAGGGTTTGATTCTTTGAAGGAAGTTTAAACATGCAGTCACTCAGAAAATAATGGAATAATCAGAAAATGTTAAAAAAACCCCTCACCCAACCCCATGCATATGTCACTTCAAATGACACATGTAAGATTTTACAGTACTCGGGGGTTTAATGCTTCTTCTGCCTGTTTTTCTTCCTCCCTTTATTTTATTTTTTTTTACAAACTAACATTTTATATAACATTGAATCAATTAATAAGAATGTCAAAGTAATCGTTCTCTATCTGTGAATGCCAAACATCAACTGAATCACAAAAGACCTGGCTGTCAATCAGCACAACTAAAACACTAATGGATATCATAATGGATAGCATAATCTTCAAGCACTACAGCTGGGTCTTGTTCATGGGCACAAATTGATGGTTAAGCTAATGCTAGATTTCCAGTCTTCCACTGATGTCTTAATTCCTCTTGCAGACTGAGGGATAATTACTGTTTTGCATGTCAGCTCATTCCAAAGCTGCCCTGAATTCTGGGACTGGACAAAAGAGACAGAGAAAAAGGGGGGGGATTTCAGGGGTGCTGTGGCTGCTCTGAAAATGCAAAGGTGCTGAGTAGAAAATGGGCATCCACAATGAAAAAAATATGAATGGAGAATAATTAAAGATGGCATTTTGGGGTTACAACTGTAGAGTGTTTGTTCTAAGCAAAATAAAATTAAATTAAAGCTGAAAGAAACAGCTGCACATTAAGCCCTATTTAATATTGATGCTAACTGAAGTATGGATTTGAGTGAGTTCTTCCTCAAGGTCCTTGCTTTGTATCACTGCCTTATTGTATAATAAAAAGTATTTCTACTTAGAAAAGCATAGCAATCACTCATGTATATGCCTTCACTGTATTTTGAAAAGGAGAAAACATATTTGTTCCATTACAAGGCTCTTTGAATGGTGCCAAAATAGTTAAAGAGACCACACCAAAAAATGAAAGTATAGTCCCTAGGAGCAAAATCCCCCCCATATATAAGTGGGAGAATGAATCACTGTAGTTTACTTGCATCTGATATCTTGAACAATTATGTTAAAAATGCTTTTAACCAAAGACGTTTTCTCAGACATATTAATTTGCTCTACATATATTAGGTTGTTTTAGAGACATTGTTCTCTTTCATTTAGTCAGTTATTAGTATGCTTGGATGGTGAAGGATCTTGTCTTGACAGCTTTTCTTACTGGAAATATGATATCCATGTTGTTAACAAGTATCTTCTCCAGTAGTTACTTGGTTACTGAGTGGTGAGCATTTAAATTAGAAGTCATTGGTTCTCAGAGATCTTGCGCATACTCCTAAAAGAAATACAGCATAAAACACCCTTTGCTGAACCTAATAGACAACCTTTCTTGTTACTGCAATAGTAGGAGTGGAAATACTGTTCCCACTTCATTTACTTTCAGGCTTCCTGGAACATTGCTTTGCTCAGTGCTATGATCTGACTGCTGCCTAATCATCCTGAACAGTTTATTTTCTTTCTCCTTCAAGTTTCACAAGAAGTTCTGAGAGCTGCCTGCATACAAAACTACTAACCTTTGATGACTTTAGGCAAAAAAACCAAGTTCTTTGATTTTATTTAATTTGACTATGATTAACCTCTCACCAGACTGCCAGAGTGAATAAGGAGCTTAAGATTTGGTGAGTTTTCTTTCAAGGATACCCGTGCTTTTAAATTAACATAGAATATTAAGGATAATGCAATCTATATTTTACTAATGTATCCATTACAATACAAGGGAAAGCTATATGAGCTTAAGTAGCTATGTAGTATAAAATCCAGGATTAGGGTTAGAGAAAAACAGACTCACGAGTCCCTTCTTTGACATCTAGAAAGCTGGGGGCTTTTTTAGTTGGTTATTGTTGTTGTTTGGGGGTTTGTTGTTTGGGGGTTTGTTGTTTTTTGTTTTATTTTGGGTTTTGGTTTTGTTTGTTATAGTTCCTGTGGGTAGTGAAAACATTTTAGAACTATTTTCGAATTGAATTATAGACAATTTTTCAGTTAAAAATGTTAGTTTGCACAACAGTCTGACTTCTCATTGAAAACACATTCATGTGAGGCTACAATGAAAATGTGATATTTTCTGTGGAAGATTTTATTTATATTTACTGATATTGTTGTTTTAGTTGGTATCTTCTATGGCTTTCCCATTCTCCTGTTAATCATCTGGTAGGACAGTACTTTCTGCAGCACAGCTTTCAGTCTGACTTGAATTACTTTTTCTATATTGATTGTCTTGTAATGATGATGAAGGAACACTTAATTTTATCTGCTGCAGAATTTGTGCTTAGATTAGGGTTGGGTTTTTAAAGTTGGTCTCCTGATCAGCCCCATAATCCAAGGTTTGCTGTTACACCAGGGAAAGGTGATTGACTGCATAAATTTGATGCCTTTCAGAGGAAAATATGCTTCAAATCCTTCTAAGGCAAACCCAGCACACTAAAATCTACGAAGCATTCAATCATGTAACACCAGCCACAGCCCAAAGTGCATAGCTGAAATGATCATTAGCACCATTTCTGTTGCTCTTTAGATCCTGTCCTGATGAGCTACATCTCCTGTTAACATGACATGGTTACTGCTGGCAGGTCAGCAGCTTATGCAGTCTAGATAGTCACCAAGTGAGAGACAGAAAGATACCCTAGATCAGTGAAGTGCTGATGAACTGTCTGGTATCAGAAGGTGGGTGAAAAAGTTATTGCAACATGCACATCTTTTCCCACGCTAACAAAAAGGAACAATAGCAAGGAATTATTTCAAATATAGCTTAAACATTATTTAGTTAAAATATTGGAAATCATTGTGACCACATTTTTGGTTGACATTAATGACAGGATGTGGTCTGTGGGGTGAAGTCACAGCCCCACAACTGAAGCTTGAGGGGTTTGGAATATTACAAAGTGTTGGGCCGTTTCCCATGAGAGCAGTGGAGCTAATTAGATAGTTCCCATGGACACAGCCTTGAGTTATAAAGAATACAAGGTTAAAGCTGTTTGGTTGAGTGCAGGTGCTGCATTCCTGGGTGTTTTTGTAGGAATATGTTTTACGTTGTATGTGTGGGAAAGTAGAAGTTAGAGAACTTAATAAAAGGCTGCCTGCTGCACTGAGCAGGCAGACATCTCTCTGGCTCATCATCCTAGTGTGTCTCATCATCCTAGTGTGTGTGTCGGTGTCTTTCTTCCCCCACAGACCAAGACCTCTGACAAGAACCCTACGACAGTGGGCTTTGGATATTTTCAGGAAGATAAAGTAGGCTTTGGACTAAGGTTAAGTAATACTGTCCTTGAAAGTGTTTCTGGACAACTGTCACATCTTTCCCTGTTCAACATGACCGTGAAATCACTATGATGATTGGCTGAATTTACTGGGAGAGTAATTTCAATAAAGTTGGTACATCAGAAAAAAGTCAGAAGAGATCAAAGTATTTTTATTAGTTCCTTTTATTAGTTTTATTAGTAATTAAGAAAATGAACTGTGGTACAGGTTCAGAGCATACATGTCGCCCCATGCCTGGCTACAGCTAGACTAGTGTATGAGTACACTTTGCCCTTCGTAGCTGATGAAAACAGTACAAGTTTCTTATACAGATTAGTTTTGCAGCAAATATTTCTGTTCTGGGAACTTCAGCAGAAAAATATACCCACTTACAGAGAGAATACCCTGTCTCTAAGGTCCACTAATAAATTTTTCTACATAGTCTTCTGCCTGCTATACCTGTGCAGTGACAGCACACTAACAATTAATGATATTTTTTTTTTAAATGAAGTTAATGTCATTAATGGATGTTAAAACATTCAGTGTTACTGTGTCATCAAATATGTGGTTTCAAGAATTTTTTTAAATGTTCAGGCTTTGAGGGAAACTGCCTTCTGCAGTATGTTTTATTTTCCAGTGTACCTCCAGTTAGATATATTTAAAGACCTACGGAAGCTAAGAAAGAGATGAGGTAATACAAGCTATTATTTCTTCTGCTTTTGCCCTTTACGGCCTTTGAATTCCATTATTCCATTTTCTAGCACTGGTTTCAGATTTTTAAGCATTCTTATCAAAAATTTTTAAATGAAATAAATAACCCAATGGCACAATGAGAATTCTTGGTTAGGGGACTAAGATAGTGTTGTCTCCTGATAATAGAGGCTAGTAAGCTAGCTCCCATATGATGACACTATTTGCACTGTGGTAAATCCATTTATTTTAGGTAATAGATGGAATCTGGGTCCCTTCTGCCTGTCTGTCTCCTCATACTGATACATTAAGGAGTGTTTATAAGCATTTCCTCAAACATTTGAGGAAAGATAATCTGGGTTAGTATAAGATGCTTCTTTATATTGTGAAGGCTAATCCAGCTGATTTTGGCTGAGAAAATCTAGAAGTGTTCAAGTGTAGAGATGGAATATTCAATAGTAGAGTGGTAGACAACAGCTAGAGACAAATGACAATAATTTATATGCTGGAAATTATGGGGAGTTTATATATTAAGTAAAAGTTGCAATATTAGTATGAGATATTTACCATAGGGCTTGTCTACTTTGTGTCATCCCACTATTTTTTTATTAGTTATATTTTATTACTAGCATTTTCTAATGAAACTCTAAAGATGATTAAACTTAGGGGATATTTATTTTATTTTATTTTACACAAAGGTAATAAAAGTGTTCCAGTCCTCATGTTTCCTTTTCAGTCATCTTCCAGTAAAAACCTATTTTTTAAAGTGTCTGCTTTGCTGTTTTTAAAGCCAGTTAGAACCCTTCAGACATCTGATGTTTTAAAAGGTTCTCCACTCACATACATCTTAGAAGAGGTGTTGTGGTTTAGGTACAACTTCCATTTGTGGGATACATAGGAGAACATGTTATTGAAAGGAGTCCAAATATATAGCTGTACTTTAATGAGTGAAAGAAGGCTTTTCTATATAGGACACTTAGGACCCTTGGAAACCCATTATAAGCCCTTTTAAATTTCATTGCCTCAAACTGACATTTTACAGGTAAATGTACTTGAAAGGGACAAGGTCAAGCAAGTGCTGGAAGCTAAAATCCCCTCAAATATGATTCTGCCACTACTTGCAATCTGCTGTGTGAAATTCAGTGAGTTGTTTGTCTGTGCTTGAAATTACTTATCCTTAGCACAGAGCTAAGAAAACATGCAACATCCAGCTAATGGAAATATTCTGAGACTTAATTAATTGTGCAGTCCTTCCATGAGAAAAATTGCTTTTTTATAAAACTCCAAGACTCTATCCCCACCTGGAATTATTTACAGACATTTACAGGCATACTTTCAAGGTAAATCAAACAAAGAATTTGATTCTTTTCCAAATAACTAAATTTTGGACTATTTTTATGTATAGCAATTCAAACATCAATGTCCCATGTTCTATTATTATAAAATGGGCTGCAATCAGCTATTTATATTCAGAAATATCTGTACTGTTAAGAAATGGGCATTGAACAGTAATATTGTAAAATTATACTGGGATGATCAACAAACTTTCTGAAATTATATATGCATAAGGAGAATTCAGTCTTTTTTCAAAAACATTATTAAACAGCAATTGAAGAACCTTCTGGACATTTCTGTTTGTGACTTACTTGCATACACTGTGCTATGATTACTAAATATTCTAAGAAAAAAACTCTTAATCTGTATTTAGGTAACTCATTCAAAGTCATTTCCTGAGAAAGAGGTACCAGCAGACTTATGAGAACATATTCCTCATTAAATAATCCCAACCAAAGTCAGTAGTTACATAGGATTCAGATTTCCTTCCTCTCCCTTCGTTTTAAAATAATAATAAATTTTGGAGGGGAAGCAAGTGGCTTATATCTCTCAAGTTCCAGTGCAGAGTGGAGTGTTTCGTTTTGCCTCAGAACCTGCAAAGTGTTCAGGAAAACAGAAACAATGAACGGCTCTTCAAACGAGGGTCTTCTATGGTTTACTAGCGACAGTTTCTTCAGAAGCTGATGACATTCTCGGTAGTTGCTGCAACCTGAGTGTCACTGACAGTAGTTATAACAGAGCACTGAACCCAAAATTCAACCGGCCATGTTCAACTGTCAAGGTGCAACGCTGATATATTTGCAGGTGTTTCTATGTCATTAAGCAGAAATGACTAGACCACTGTAACCTGGGATACTCAGAAAGTAGAAACTAAGAGTTAAACACTGATAAAGGAACAGTTGAGAACATACCTGAATGTTCTTGAATAATAGACCTGGAGATACTAGAAAGTTCAGAATTAGGATATATGCAAACAGAGAAGAATTACTTTGTCTCCTACAGGCTTGTCTTGTGTCAGACTTCCTCTTCTGTTTCATTCTTGTTTAGTTCATCCCCATTTTGATAATCCTGAAAGTAGATTTTGCAGAATAATTAGTACTGATTAAAAGGTTAGGCCTTGATTGCCATGTTTAGGATACTAGATGGGTATGGATTTATTTTCAGTGGTGCTTTGAAATGTCAGTTTTGCCCATTAAAATATGGTTTAAATATGTTTTTGAAGGAGAAAATTTGTAATTTAAGCAAGTGGCTTTGGGCAGGAATTTGTTGGGCATCTACTCCTTGAAATATCTTCCATAATCCTGTGTTTGGTATGAGAATGTATTGCAGATTGGCACATTGAGGACTGGGCCTCTTGGGGTGTGAATCCCAAGCTATCATCCTGTTGAGCAGTGAGCCATCAGTAATCTGAGGACAGGGAATGCTGAAGAGAAGAAACAGCTTTAGCTCAGCATACAGTTGTCACCATGACTTCTTTGATATCATGTTTTTACATTTTGAAAATTGCTTTTATCTGACATGTTTACAAGTAGCATGTATGAAAACATCTGACACTCCATCTAGCAGAGGCGAGTAATAAAAACAGATATTAATTAGTCATAATACTGAAGGCTGTTACTCACTGAGCAGTGCAGCTCACTTGTGGTTTAACTGGGCAGGCAGCTAAACACCACACAGACATTTGTTCTTTCCCCCTAGCCAACTCCATCTGGGCCAGCTTTCACCCTAGTTTAAATATGAGCATGCTGTCACACGATATGGAATAACTCTTTGGTCAATTGGGGTCAGCTGTCCTGGTTGTATTCCCTCACAACTTCTTGTGTTCCCCAGCCTCCTTGGAGATGGGACAACATCAGCCGAAGAGTCCTTGTCTTAGTATAAACACTGCTTAACAACAACTAAACCATCAGTATTTTACCCAATATTATTCTCATCCTAAATCCAAAACAGAGCACTGTATGAGCTACCAGGAAGAAAATGAACTCTATCCCAGCTGATAGAAGGACGTCACTTTACACGTCTCATATTTCATATACACTAATAATTTATTTAGAAACCCAAAAGGTATTCATTCAGAACTTATGTTTCAGAAAGCTCTGTGAGAAGGTGCTCTATGCTTTTATACTTTTAGAAACATTAATGTCTGGTTATAAACTTCAGTTCCTTATGTCCCTTGTATGCAGGGAGAACTGTACTATGCCCAAAGGAATCATAGACTATCTTGAGTTTGAAGAAACCTACAAGGATCACCGAAGTCCAACTCCCATTAACTATGTGTCATTGCATTTTGCTACATCTTTCGCCAGCTTATGTTAATCTAATTAATTTTTTTTTGCACAGCAAAAAAGTTTTGAGGTACTCCCTTATAGTAAGTGGTACAATATGCAAGGTATGGTCTGCCACTGTTGGTCTCCAGAAAGCCTTTTCTGTGATTAATTAAACATTATATCATATCTCAGCAGAGTTAATCTGTTCACAATCAGCAGTGTTTCAATTTATCATTTATCTACTTTTTACCATGGTGTTTCAGGTCCTAGGACATTCTCCAATTCTTTGTTAGCATTAGTAAAGAGTATACAGAGCATTAATTTAGCCAAAATCTCTCCTGCATGCACGTTTCAAACTGGGAATGCCCCAGAGTATGTTGCAAGTTTTCTGTTCCTACCCCCTCCACCTTTTAGAAAATTCCTTTTAGAGAACAACCATTTACCTGGAATTTTAAATATATAAAAAGACTTTCAAGGCCTTTTTTCTGGCTACAAGATTAAATTTATTTAAAAACTAATATTGTTCTAGGACAGTGTTCTGAAACTGTTTGGGAATGGGGAATAATACATTCTTTTTCTCCAACTAATTTGAACCCTGAGCTTTGAAATGTAAATTTGAATTTATATTTTAGATTGTAAAGCAAATTTAGGCCTCTTACATTTTTTATTGCATTTAGGAACTCTTTCATGATGAGCCAGCATAATGATTGTATTTGGATGTAGAAGCACCACATAGACAAAACTGGGCTCTGGGGCAAGGAATTAAATGTTTTAATCTGTTCAATAGGGCTTGGTGCTGATTTCCTGTCATCTTCAAAGTCTGGCAGCTGGATATGGCCTGCAAGCCCTCAGAGAGGAGTTGTACCACATATGAGAGTATCCATTTCTGTAGGTTAGTGCAAAGGGGAGGGAAAGGTATAAGATGTATTTGAGCATGCTTCTTCCTCTAAAAGAGTTTCTTTAAAATTTAAGAGGTAGGAAAAGGAAATCATTAACTGGCATGAATTGTTACAGCTATAATGACTGTTCATCTCCAGTAAGAATTTAGCGGTTGCAGCAAAAACTGGTTGCCACAGAGCAAAGAACAAGAGCAGTGCAAGAACACAAATGGTAGGAAAATAGCTGCAGATTCCTTTGTAACACAACGTATATACTCAGACCAATTTTATGTTAGTGTATTTTTTGTCACTAATAATTTTCATCTCTCTGAACCTAGAGTCACATCCTTGGTTTTTGATGCTACCTTTTACCAGTTACAGTTTCTCTTAGAGTAACAAGAATTTGTGATTTTCATCAAATTAAATATGAGTATTCCCTTCCTCAGAGAGTTTATATTTCCTTTTGATGTCAAGACAAAGACTGTCACTGATCCTTGATGTCTGTACAAAGACTTTGGTAGAGACTATAAATGTCAGTAGACTACAGTGGGTGGGATGAGAAAGAATGTACAACACAGTCTTTGTTGCGTTAGTTAATCTAAGGATGAATGGATAGTAATATATTGTAGCTTCCTTCCTTGCTATCATTGCTGTGTGGAAAGGGTAGGACTCATTCTCTCCCAAGCACATAAAAATACAGGTAGGTTCCATCTCAGCAACAAAGCTGAATTGTCCAATTTCAGCATTTGCAAATGCAGGTGTCTCCTGTGTAACATAAAGAGGACTGTCCTTTAGAGTATATGAGCAGACGGCAGCAGATCTGATGGTTTTGTTCATTAGCATTTGCCTGTGGGTAGTGATCAAAAGTGACTAACATGCCAGAATGGATATTTTCTGCACCAATTTTTTGATTTTTAACACTCCAGGCATTTAGGAATATTTCTTCAAATGTCCTGAAAACTGGATTTTCTGCTGCACTGAAGTGAACTCAGCAGTGCAGATGCTGAGGGGTAAATACATATACTTCATGCTTGCTCTGAAGCTCATGATAATATGCTCTAAAGTTGATGATAACAGATAATATTTTCAAAGGAATGTCTGTCAGCCTTGAATAAGCAGAAAAATATATGCCTCAATCTCCTTACCTTCTGGCTAACATTTCTGCAGTTAAGAACTTTCCAGTGCTAGAAACTGCTATCTGGGAAAACTAGATCTCGAAGCTGTCTCATGCTGCATCAGGGAAAGGAAATAAAAATCCTTCATTATCTCTTCTCTTTCTCTCTTTATCACAGAAAACACAAACAAAACTCAAAGAGAAGAAAGAGAAGGAGAATCACCACTTGTTTCCTGTTTTCTTTGGATCACTTCCCCACCCTCTAGCCCAGATGTAAACTTAATAAAAAACATAGGGGTATAATGAAAACTAGGTTAGGAGTCCCTATACTGACATTAATCATTACAGGGATCAGGCTAATTTCTCATTTCCATGTCATAGCAATGCTGCCTACTCAGTTGATGTGATGAAACAGTCATTCTCTTCTGCTTGGCTCTAGAGACCTTGTTGCAGAAAGCTGGCCATCAAAAGTATGCTTTAGGATGATGAATCCTCTGTCACTTTGTGTCAATTCTGCATTTGGAAAGATAACTGCAGTGGCTGTTTCAGAAATATGTCTTTTGTCCTAACAAATCCAGCTGTAGTTGTCATAATTTTGACAGAAAATCTGAAATATTTATCAAATTACAATTTCCCATTAATGCTAATTAAAGGACATTAAAAATATGATTGCAAATATTCCCATTAATATATTGTCTTACAACAAAAATTCTTTATATTAAGCCACCTAGAACAATTCTTTCCAAGGAAATATAACTTTTTTGAACTCACGTAGACAAAAGCAACATGACATACTATAGAGAAAAAACTTTTCTCTGATAATCTCACTTGACCACTGCATCTTCACAACTGATCTTCAGTCTGGCTCTTGTGTGTGATTAATTATAAGGGGTCATTTCTCAGTTGGACTTTGAAGATTAGTTTGATTTATTCTGTCAAAAAAGAAACAAATGTCTTCTCTCCCAGAAAGGTAAAAAGAAAGAGTATTTTGCTGTTAGTTTATGTTATAATATGTGAGTCATCATCATCTTACCTAGTTGTATTTTGTTTATAAGCAATTTGTTTTGTTATTTCTCTCTCTGTTCCTTTCAGATAGTTTTGGATACTGCTTTCATACATAGGATATGAAGGATCACAGGAACAGCTTTATAAAGGCATTTCTCTTTTATTTTCACCTCAGGTAAGCATTTAAATACTGTTAAGCATTATTCACGTGCTTATCCATACTTTTAAAGCTAAGATATGCAGAATATGTTAAAAGGATATTTGGTTTTTTGTGTAAAACATTAAGTGACTGCTACACTGCTATTTTTTAATTGAATGAAGAGAACTTGCAAATGAAAAGTTGGTTTTTTTTTTTCCTAGAGGTATGAAGAAAATTCTTGCCATATTCTTATTCATGGAATTGTATTCAGGAGTTGGAGATGTAGACAGAACCATCTGTTTGAAAAATTGGACAAATAGTCATAGGTTTTAGCATGAGTAATATTAATACTAGAATCAGGTTTTTTTGTTATCCATAGAAAACAAAAATACTACATGTTTGGCTAGCCAGTCATGTTATGCTAGTTACAGACAGCAAGTGTGCAGTTGGTTCTTTCACATTCTCATTGATATGAGGGACAGTGGTTGCATGAGTATTAATGGGCGGAGGATTTTTTTTTACATCTGCCATAGCTTCCTGGGAAACACCTACAATCATGCAATATAAGATTAAACTTATCAATAGAAAAAGTACATCCTAACCACATTTACTATCCAGTAAACAAAGAGTGTTGTGGGCAGAACAATT
The DNA here is from genome assembly GCF_001604755.1 of Lepidothrix coronata. NCBI lineage: Eukaryota > Metazoa > Chordata > Aves > Passeriformes > Pipridae > Lepidothrix > Lepidothrix coronata. The sequence goes on from NW_016690193.1 coordinate 8,645,132, forward strand.
TTAAATTGATTAGCTAGGCTGAAAATATTCGTTGATCACTCAAGTGTGTTCACAAAATGAAACTCAGCATAGCATTTAATTAATGTCAAACTCATATTCTATTACAAAGGCCTATGTTATAGTGACTCCCTGTTAATGAGCATAAATCACTTGCTAAAATAAGTGAAGCAGGATTCTCAGAAGGCTTAATCTCTCAATTGCAGTGGAAAACTTGGTAAATCACATAACCAGAGAACAGCATTTTCAAGCCATGAGTGTTCTGGAAATAATCTGTAATCATGATGGACTATTTTAATCTAGACATAGGGAGATTCTTAGTGAGAATCATTACCGTAGATATTCTGGATATTAGACACCAATTTTCTATTATAAAGGTAGTAATTATATGTCTGTCTTAACATTTCATTTCTGTATCGTTTTTCAGATATAAATACGTACAAGAATTTTATGAAAGTACTATATCTGTGATACAAATCGTCTCTGAAAAGTGTTTCAAGGATCTGTTATAGCCTATGTTATCCTGGAATTTTTGTTGAGTATTTCATCACATCTCATCTCTCTGGAACAAAGACTTGTGTGTTCAACCTTTAACAGTAACAGTAAAGCAACCAGTAAACATAGAAAAATAGAAAAGGAAGAAATGTTTTGATGAAATAAGAGTTCTAGAAGAGTTGTTGAATTTGTTTTTAAATAATATTTGTCGTTCTGTGAGAATGGAAGTTTTCTGTACTTCTTTTACCAGATTCCTCTTATTGCTCAAACTCTGCACTGATTTTCCTGATATTCCCTGGGAGGTCAATTGGAGTGAGGTGATCAAAGATGCATGATTACTTATTATTTGCCTTGGCTGTTAGGTTACAAACACTGAATATTGATACTTTCTAGAAATCTTCTATTCCCAGGTTTCTCTACCTTTCCAATGGACTTTTGGGTCCTAAGACTTCTTCCACTGCTATTAATGAATCTATAGAACCAGGTCTCAGATGTTTAGCAAGTTGCATTCTACGACTTAGTCCAGGTACATCTTGGGGGTAATGACAGTCCAGACTTACTGTCATGAAATAAATTGGCATAATAACATAAAAGAGTAAAGGTTCATAATATCTCACTATAAAGTTAAACACATTTTATTATTATAGTTATGGTACAGATTAACTATTATTTGGCATAAATGTCCCTCTAAAGCCATTAGCAAATTGCATGCTAACTGCCATTAACTAGCGGTATGCTTCAACCTTTCCTCTCTGATCAGATATAAATCTGCAATTTTACATCTACATCAATATTTGTTTCTGTCTACATTTCTATTATTTTAATCATTACCTTGCACATTTTTCCATTTACTCATTTTGCACATGGGTATGTTAAAAAACTACCAACCATTCATCTTCTTAAAGAACTCATCATTATACTGACTGAAATATCATGATGGCATTGAATTCTGACACTTGTGTAGTTAACTACATTAACAATGAAAATGCAGTTCCTAGCATAGAAAATAAACGATGATCCTTTACTTCAGTATTAGTGCCAGGCCATTGCACAAAACAGACAAGTGGTAAAAGCTAGTGGATCATATAATTATAGTTAAAATACAGTAGGGAAAATATGAACTTATTTACATGTCCTTTTTCAGATGAATAGCTCAGCAATGTACTCTATGTAGACAGTAATAGTGATGAGTGCAGGAAGTTCTAAGTTCTGTGTAGTATTAAAACAACTTATTCAAGTAACAATAGAGGTGAAAACTCAGAAGTTGATTACACAATCAGCTAAATTCAGTTATAATTGTCTTAAATACCAGTACATCTTAATTTCCAATTGCACATAAATTCTATATTATGTTAGCAGAAAATAACACTAGAGTTGTACTTATTATTTCTTTCTAAAGTATTTGACATTGTAATGAAGCTGTACATGCATTTTTGAACAAAGTGTGTATATATTTTTTTCTAATTAGAAAAAAATACCAAGCAGTCAATGTTCATGCTTCAAAGTTTAGAAAGCTCAGACAAAAGACAAAAGCCCAGTGACCAAAATCTATCAAGGACAAAAGCTATGGTGTTAGAAAGCAATTACACAATTATTTTAATTTGATTCAGAATTTACTATCACTTGGGAAATCTTTTAGAAGCGAAGTAAAGTCTTTCAGCCACTGTTATAGCTGAAAAATTAGAGTAAAAAGATTTGCACTGATTCCTTGCAAACTGGACCATGTCCCTACTGTGTTCCTGTAAATAACACTAGGTTTTCAGAATAATGCTGTCAAGACTCTGAGGGGCACTCCAGTAATGTATCTGATTTATTACTTTGTGCTATTATCCAGATTATCAGGTCAGGAGAGAAGGGGAAAGTGGAGTGGGGGGACCAGAGAAGGAGTCATTTGTTAAATGCATATTTATGCCACTACAGGAAAGGGTAAATAAACTGGGATTGGTATGCTGACGCATAATGCAGAGAAGAAGCAAACAAGGAAGTTTAAGTTACTTGTAATGGTGAGTAAACTATACAGTGTATGCACATTTAGAAGTCAAGCCTAACAAATATCAGAAAAGATGGGAGCTGTCTTTAAGAAACCCTCATCTAATGACTTCACTTTGCAGTCATATGGCCCTTACAAAATAATTACAATATTTTCATCAGTTTCATCATTTTAGCAGCTGGAACTAAGTTGCATTCAACATTCTGAATGTGGGTTTTTTCCACAACCTGGTGTACTTTATATTTAAGGACTTTTAATTTAAACCAGAGAACACAGGAAAAGTTGATGTATAAACTTCTGTATATTATGTATATGATGTGGAACAGACTTTTTGTGTTGCATTCTTATGTTTGATGTTTATTCAGTGAAGTTTATTTTGCTGAAGCATGAGATCTCTCTTTGACTCTTTTAAAATCTTCTAGAGCACAAATTGACAAAATGTGTTCCTCTCTAGTTTTGCAGTAGCCATAATGACCTATGTGATCAAATGGAAGTACATGAAAGTCAGGTTATACAATGGAATAAACGTGAGTCTAATAATTAATGTAATCTGACTATTTTTTTGAAGAGTCTGGATGAATTACCCAACTACTGAAGCACTGAAAGTAGCAGTAACATTTCATTGTCAGTCTTTCATTTCCAATTTTACTCTATGAAGTAGGTTTCCATTATTGATGTTAAATATATTAAACCATCACATTAACAACCAGCTTAATTATATACTTAGAAAGAACCTTAGAAAATAATTCATATTTTCTCTTTCTGTATGGAAAGCTAAATTTTATAAATCTGTATTTTTCAGAAAATCAACTTTATTTGATGGATGGTTCTGTAAAAAGAGAATATTAACAAATAAACACACTAATAAAACAATTGAACTTTGATAGGAAACCTATTTAAGATTTAGTATTGTGCCTCTTAATACTGATATTCTGGTACTCTGACGTTTAGATGCAGCAGCGAATAGACTTTTCAAAAATACCTGTGAAAGAGGCCAAATCTTGATTTTAGTGATATTGACATGTCATGATAATCTTATGGCCAAAGAAATATGCATGTGTCAGAATTTTACAGAACCTTTTTATAAAACTCACTGGATATGGAAAAGAGAAGTATCTCTTGACATCTTATATATCACTTCATACCCATTTCCTAAAAGATTCTTTCTTCTGTTTTAGAAAATTATCTTGAATGCACAGTATTTCATTACTTCATCTGTTCCTAGACAGATGAAATAAAAATATCTTGGTAGTTCTGTGCTCATTATCACTTGATAGCGGACTGACATTTGATGAACAGCACAAGCGCTCATTCTTTGCTCGTTTTTTGCAAGCTCTGATGCTTCCATTTAACACCATTTTACTTCAGTGAAGCCCTCTAGCAATCATTCGGCATTCTGGACTTCAGGTATCTACTTCAAAATGTGGTTAATGTGCTGTAAAAACTGCAGAGAGCTGATTTGTTAAGCTATTTCTGATCATTCTTGAAAGAGTTGCCATTAAAAAAAATATCTGTCAGGATGTTGCTGTCATTGTATATACTGTGTATGATGTTAACAGTCTCTGAACAGCATATATGAAACCATATAGATATCCATGCATATGTATTTTATCACATAGAAGAAAGCAGAATATTCTTAAATTAGTCATCCTTTTGTAATCATTCTTTATTGAAGGTATTTAATGAAAATGTCCCACTAGATAAGGAAGTTCAGTGGTGTACGGCCAGACCAGGACCTCCTGTGTTCACCACACAGGACAAGCAGACTAAGAATATATGTTCTTAAACATTACTATTTATTATTTGTATGCACACACTGTTGCGCTTTTTGTGTGATTTATAGAATTAAAGTTTTCGGCTAACTTCATTTTGTAGATAAGAGAAACCATAAAATAATGGTAAACAGAATGTCACTGTGGTAGCATTATTTGTGTCAATCACATCTTCATGGAAGCCTAGAAAGAAGATTCAGGAGGGTAAATAACATTGTGTATCAATTCTAATAATTTCTAATTTTTATCCTTTCCCTTAAATTTGCATTGTAATTTACATTCATTTTCAACTCAGTAAACAGAGTTTCCTTTTCCTTTTGAATGGATATCACTAAAAGGCAATAAAGAATATGCAAATCCACTGTGCTGTTTTGTCCTAGGTTCTTGAAACATAGAATAAATCCAATTGTTTTTACTCTGATAGTTGTACTGGAAACACTTCCAGTGTTTACTTTAACTAAAGAAAGTTGATGTGACTGATTGAATTTTATGCATGTAAAATGACGTCTAGAAAAGGAGGTAGCAATACAGACATTATGGAGGAGCTGTATAGAACATTGTCTTCGCTAATTTATGTAAAAGTTCTCCAGATTAAAAATTAGGCATGGATGAACCTCTTCCAAATATAAGATTCTAAAAGTTTTTCTCAAAGTAATTCTCTGTGAAATAAAGCAATTTCCCTTTCCTTTTCTCATTTCTTTCTCTGGGATTTTTTTTTTTTTTTTCATTTTTCCTTACATTGTCTTAATTACCTTTAAATTATCTTACCCTCATCACAAGACTCTGAAATCAACAGGTAAAATGTCAAAGTTCTACACTGGTGGGGCATAAAAAGGGGAGGGGGGCTCATTTGATTAGGAGTTCCCACCCCCATATTTGTCTTTAATCCAAGACAGCAGGCAAACTAGACTACTATGAAGCCATTTGCAAAAGAGTAGTGAATTCATTTTTATTGCAAAATACAGATATGGAAATGGAGCCATGAAGACACTAACTAGCACTAGACACTAACTTCGGTCATGCCACTGCTTTAGAAGGCAGACAGGACCATATTGCAGCAGCTTTCTGCTCTAGAATAAGTTTTTTCACAGAGTTAATAAACAGGTGAGGAAAGCAGCTTTATGCTGAACCAGGGACACAAGGAATATTTTGCAGAAATATACCATAACAGTAGAAAGTTGGTGTACTCTATATTTCAGTTTACTCTTTTCCAGTTTTACTTTGCTGTTTTCCATCCAAAATATAGTGGTTACCATGGAAACAGCAGTGTCATTTACATTAGTTTAAGCATACTCATGTCCACTGGTACAGTAATAAGTCAATTTTTTTAATGATTAGGAATATACAATATATATTTGGGAAACAGAATTACAGATGGGAGAATAAAATGCAAACATGGTAAGGGTCTTAATTTTCACCTTGCAAAGAAAAATATGCATGATCATTTCATATTAGTGAAGTTGCCTGAAATTAAACATCAGCTGGAAATAAACAGTTTGTATTGTCCTATTTCCACAGAAATAGTGTCAATAATTAATTCAGCTTGAATTCTGATTTTCTTAGTTCCTGTAATTATAACTTAGAGCAGCGACTTCCAGTATGGATGTTTGCTCTGGGAAAAATGTATTTTACTTTTGTGATTCTGCTGTGTCCAAATGCTTTGCTTTTCATAATGTCTCACTTACATGTTTTTCCCAGGAGCTTGCTTCATGGTTTCAGAGGTACTTCAGCAACCAGCTCAACAGTGGTGTGTTGCTTTGACTTGGAGACAGCCTTGGTATATTCTTAATGCTGTGTGGAAATATAAATGGTGAAAAAAAGAAAAGTTATGTACAAGGATTCTACAAAGAATTCTTATTGGGTTTGTAAGGAGACTGCATAATTTTTCTTTATTTTATAAATTATAGAATTCTGTTTGTTGATAAACATATACAAAGGCTATGGAAATATAAAGAATCACGGACCAGTACATCGTGGTGAGTCACAAAATAGTCCTACCAGATATGTGGTCCAGAATTTTTGAAATATTTCAACTACTTCATTTGTCATTGTAAGCGGGGTGTCTCAGTTATATCTTAGGCATGTTTTTTCATGTAACCTCTTCATTTAAAAACTAAGAATGTTGTTCAGGTTTATTTCTACATGTGGTTATTGTCCTCACTTTTTGTTTCTACCCTCTTTTAGCAATGAGAGGGCTAACTTCTAATGACTCCAGAGTTTTTCTAACAGGTCTTGTACAAAAAAATTGGTTATACTTTAATTGCCACCTTGCAAAATGGGTAAGAATTGGAGGATAATAAATTTTCATTACAATAAGTTATTAAAAACATTTTAAGTACCATAATAAGTACATTATAAATACAGTTTTAAAATTAGTGGGCTAGTTGTTGGATATAAAAAGAGTGTAGTACAAGGTTGCACTGAAATATTAATATTTGAAGGAATTAATTGTAGATTCATAAGACATAAAATACCAGACTTAGTATGTAGAATGAGTTTTCTATTTATGGAGGAACATAGAAATGTAAACTCATTATGTCTTGTTAAAGAGAAATTGCAGGCCTTGTCATTTATATGATAAACTTTGGCTTCAAAACTGTTTTCAGGATTTGAGCAATTAACACTGTGAACTTTAGTCTCTGCTTCATCCTTATAAAAATGCATTTGAAATAACAATTTATTTGCATTTCATTTGAAAGGTTACCATTTGATGACACAGTAAGTGACACAGTCTTTTTTTCCAACTGTTGATCTCTTTCAAGTACATTAGTTTCAGATGTTCATCCGTCTGTGGATTGTATTCATCTTACTTACAATTCTGTAAGTAAGAGGCAGGGTAAGGATATATGCAGTGCAACTCCCCTAAGCTTTGGACACAGATTTTAGTTGGTATTATACTGCGCCATATGAATTAGAGAGAATGTTAAAATAAAAAATGTTTTTAAAGAATTATTAATCTTGGTAACACTATGGAACATTAAAACCAATATAAATCCATAGACTGTATTTTAGATTACATATTTAATGCAAAAATTATTCTACATACTTTAAGTCTCTTCAAGCTATTGATTTCTTCATTTAGTGTCCTCTAAGCTCTTTCTCTCTAAGCATATTTATAAAAAAGTTGTTCTAACTTTATTGGCTACATCTCTGTAGGAATAGGTGCAATTGCACAAGAACATGTAACAGAAAGCTAGAACTGGTTTCGCTCAGGAAGACTGTGAAATGCCTTCTCAAATGGGGTAGATGGTTGGGTTTTTTCTTCCTTCTGCATTTCAGAGAAAGTTGCAGGGAGAAGCTGTGAGTAAGCTATCTCCCTGGTATGCAGAGAGAGAACATGGTTGCACACACGTACAAGGCCTCCTCAGGCCAGAGAAGGTGGAGGAGGAGAGAGAGAAGATACAAAAAGCCTTGGAGAAGGCGGGGCACTGCCTTTCCTCCTGGGTGCCAGGTGTGTGTAGCATCCTTAAGAAGTGGTCCCTGCATCTGGAATAAACCTCTTTTTTAATCCTTCCACTGCCTTGGCATTCTTGGGAAGCATACCTGCATATGTATTACCTTACAATCTCTGTCAGTTTTTCTCTGTTTTTGTCTGTTGTCTTCATCTTAGCTGCTACTGTTTCCTCTCTCACCTCTCAACATCTCATCTTTTCCATTTGCCTTAAATGGAATTTCCAATATCTTGTTTCTATTATGCCTGAATATAGTCTGTATTGTTACAAGTCAGTGAAGCCCAAGGGTGTTAATCCTTTCTCTCTGGAAGAACACATTTATGCAGAAAGGCCAGTGACAACTCTAAACTTCTGATTAGATTACCTGCAATTAACTACATTTTCAGTAGAATCCCTAAGGCTCATTGACGGGTTGCATTATTTAGAGGATAATTCTCTACTGGGACTACACTGACAATTTTATACTGGAAAACCTTTACTGTTAAGGTGGAGTTTGAGTGCCTTTAGTCATTAACATATGTAAAGCTGCGAAAAGTAATGTGTCTTTTCAAGTTAATGAAGCAAAGTTCAGGTTTCAATTACCATCTGGATCATTCCTTTGGCTTGGTTCCTGTTAGCCCGACTGGTTTTAATACAGCATAACCGCAACACTGCTGTCTTGCTCCACCTTTTGTTTCACATTTGAACTGATTTCAAAAGGGCATGACCACAGCACCTCCCCACCACTTCATCCTTTGTTTAGTGTCTCCCCTAGAATGATACACCAAGCTCCCTCAGCATTCCTGCCCCTAAGGTGTGTAGACAGTTTGTCCCTGCTGAACTTTGTTTTTGGTCTTCTCCTTGCAACTCTATTACTCTTTTTACCCTATTCCAGCAGATTTTAGTGTAAGAAACCTCCACATCTGGGATAATCTCTTTCAGACATTTCAATCTATTCTGTGTATTTGCTCTGCACTTATGCAATTATATAAACAAAGCAGAAAAATTACTTGATTTTTGGTAGAAACAGGAGAGTAATGTGATGTGCACTAGGATGGCATCATTAGTTTTTGTGGCAAGCAGTTCTTTCAGTGATACCATTGTGTATATTTCTTGGCAAGCTCTTTAGTTCCACATTTTAGTAAACCATGGCAGAACTTGGTTTAGTCTAGGAATGAGTAGAGTCAGTATGTTGTTGAAAGGCCTGGATTTCATTATTACTAAAGAGCAATTAGTATAGCAAAAGTTCTTCTTGTTTTAATATTTTTAGTATTTTGCATTTATTTTTTTATTGTGCTAGATACTCTGCTGTTATATTTATCAAGTGCTCCAATTTCAGCTTCTGAGAGAGATCTGCTAAGGGTTACAAATTAAAAGGTTGAAAGTTGATCAGGACATCTTGTAAAATCAACTATTGTGCTGTGTGCTGTGCTATACTGACATCAATCAAAGTTTTATACTGTTAGACTAGGAAACTGTCAGATAAGAAAGTCTTTGACTAATCTGTTGATACTGAAGATTTCACATCTACTACAGAGTATTGCACTATCAATAGAACACATTCTTGGAACTATTAGCAGTAATAAAAACTACCCTGTTCTTTATGTGGCAGCTCTGCACAAATAATATGACTTGTAATTCACTTTTGCTGTGTGGCTCAGCAGTGGCTTACTAGAATCTCCTGTGTTCTTCTGCAGAGCTTGAATTGCATTTTAAATATAAAGCACAGGGCAAATAAATATATGTGTACAAATTATGTGCAAAATTACTGCAAGGGACTATTAACTATGGCATATTAATTCGTAGCTGTGTTGTGGGTTTACTCTGGCCAGATTGCAAACCCCCCCACAAAATTGCTAAAAGTTAGGAGAGGTTCACACAGGCAAGACAGACTCGATGTGAGGATAATATTAAAATTTATTGCTGATGCCTAAAAGAAAATTCAGGGAGAAAAAACTCTGAGGCAAATTAGTTTTGAAGGTGAGTTTTAATTTGTGCCTAGGCACAAGATTACAAGATGCGCGCCCCCTGTGTCTCATGCTACAATTTATAATACTGCTTGTCCAATCCGAGGTTTTCCCACCCTGTGGCTTTTGCCCTGATCCACCCTCAGTCACGCCCCTTGGGAATTGGGGCTGGGGTCTCTAAGACCACCTCTTCATCAATCTTCATCTTCTTCGGGGTACAGGGGGCATATATTTGCCCAGTTCTTGATTGCACTTTTGCGGTTTAGGCCAAGGTACAAGCATTCTCCAAACAGAACAGGCCTATCTTAAAGAGAGGCTAAACATTTCTACTAGAATTCAGGGGGTAGACTTGATATGGGGAGCATGGAATGGGGTAATAGGGTTGAAAATCTATGTTGCTTCTGTGCTAAGGGTAAGGGAATAATGGCTGCTGCTTCTAAATCTACTTCTGCTATATAGCTACTTATTAAGCTTATAAAAATTAGAAAAATCAAAAAACCAGATGGATCTTAAGGCATCATGCTAACAGAATAGAAACTAAAGAATGAGAGATAAGATAATTTTAAACAGATTTCCCTACAATGAAATTCTGATGATCCCATGTATTTCCAAAGATTTACTTGTTCTAGTAGGTAAAAAAGAAGCTGCAAAGAATGTTGATAAAATAAACAGTCTTAAATACACTTTTTAACCACCTCTTGGCCCCCTGCATCAGTGCAGGAGGAGAATTCCCTTCTTTACTCTCAGGGCAACAGCTCTTCCAAATCTGTTGCTTTTGAGGGTCTCTCTTCATCGAGGTGTGCGGGGTCTCTGCACCCCGATGATCCTTCATGGGCTGCAGGGGGACAACCTGCCTCACCATGATCTTCATCACAGATTACAGGGGAGCCAAAGCTCTGATTCATTCTGTGGGGTCCCTCACAGGGGAATAAGTTCTCAGAAGACCCCTCCAAGTCTGGTCCACGCCTTCCCTGGGCCACAGGTTCTGGTGTTCGGCTCAGTCTCTATACCCCAATGGTCTTCATCAAAGTCCTACTCAGAATAAATTCTTCCAGCGTGGTTTCTCTCTCTCGCCAAGTTACAAATTTTTCAAAGGACTTCACTACCTCTTAGGCCTCTCACGGCAAGATAGTAATCCTCCTTCATTTCTTGCATCCATTTGTTTCATCCTGGGTGCAGCTGCACCGCAGCAGGGCCCTTTCAGCCTGTCCCGACTCAGTTGGAGGCTCAGCCAGCCTGCCACCACCCCTCTCCTGCCATGGCTGGGGAGGCGGCGAGGCCACCCGAAAAGCCCCCGGGCAGCTCCTCTCTCGCAGGAATTTCTTCTGCGCAACAAACCTTCTCTTCCACCTTCCTTAAATATGTCATTTGCAGAGGCGTTAATAACACTTCCAATTGGTTCTCCTCTTTAGTCTGCATCAGGAAGTTCCACCCTGGAACTAACCATCTTCAGCTCCGGGGGGGAAAACTAGCAAACCCACAACAAGCTGTCAGTGGTTTTCTGTGTAAATTCCTTAGTCTTGCTGGATCAAGAGAAGGCAAATTCTTCCTAGCTGTAAAATCTGTACTTACCAGAGACTCCATGTAGGATGCTTTTATGTGTAATGCATTGACAGAGAACAGTCTGCTGCAAAACACAGCTTTGCTCATTAGTGATAATGTTTATAAAACAATGTTCCAAATAACACAGTTGCTCAACACATCTAAGAGAGAATTGCAGTCTACTAGAAACTCCATATCACTACTCTACTAAACATCTACCTTTAATGTCCTTTCTTTCCTAGATCATTATTTGTCTGCAGAGATTATGGGATCCATTCTTAAAATAAGCTCCTGACTTCATATTTAATCACCTCAGTCTGTAGTTTTATATTTTAAGGCAATAAGCTTCAGCAACTTTTCTAGGAAGAAAGTATTGATATAGATAAAAAACCCAAGGGGCAGCTTCTTTGGTTCCCAGGTTGTTGCTAGAGTGTTTCCGTTTTCATCTGAAGCAAGAATCTTTCTGCTTGAAAGAGGTTAGTACAATACTCTTAAGGTCTTGATATCTATCTGTATTTTATATGAATAGGTAAAGGTATATATCAAAAAAACAAGACTGGCAACTAACACATTCCTAATGAATTCAAATGTGAATGAGGAAGGACAGCAAAAATGTGAAAAAATGTGAATAAAGGTAGAGCATTTTCTTAACCTGAAAATTTTCCTTTTGCTCGGATTCAAAACCTTTCTCAAAAGAAAAGCAGTGTAATTCAGTTTCCTTCTAGAAAGATAGAAAAGAGAACACCATACATAATAAAAATAAAAACAAAAAGCATAGTCAAATAGTATCAGTAAGCCTTATATTAATGGTCACGAGCCTATACTATAGTGCTGTAATGACCAAGATTTGAAAGATCATGAAGAAATTGCTAAAATAGGTCTTGATTCAAAAGATAAAAAATTAATTTCAACAGTTCATTAATTCTCTTTTGAATAAAGAAATTTTTTTTCTGTCTTTATATTGAAGCTGTCTTTAAATGGAAAAAAACCCAGAGCTGTTATAAAAAACAATTTAGAGGCTCAGACTCGTATATTCCATTTAATATTGAATTCTACACTTTCAAAGATATTTGTACCTCAAAGATAGTTATCTCTTCCTATTTCACCCTTTGCTCCTATCAAATGTAATAAAAATGTAAATAAGTGCACAGTGCTATCAACATTTTCCGTTAGGTGCTTTGTAAGTCAAGAAAATCAACACTAGATCGAATAGTTGAAACCTTTGAGTCTTTCTATCTCAACTATAAGAAAAAACAAAAATTGTCAAGGTAATTGTCATTTTTTTTTATACTGCCCATAACTTTTTCCTCTGTAAAATGTAAAATGAAATGCATTCCTCAACTCAACATTTATTTGCTATATAAAGCTTAAGCAATAATGTGTTTTCCTCTTTCATTCTACTTGAGTTGATTGAAAAGTTCTACATATTTACCAAGCTCACACTTTGCCTGAGTTCATGAATTATGCAATTAACCATGAATGCAATTTCCTGCATTTTACAGCAATAGTTTAATTGTGAAAAGCAGTGCTATATAGAGAGAGCTCACTCACAAACTAAAGAACGCTTTAGGACAATTTCTTACATGTGTGGGTATTCTTGGGCAAACAGCTCAGACGAATATGGTGATTTGTCTAATAAACTATTTCTGGACAATTTTTATGCAGGGGTAGTATTCCTTAGCTACCATATTTTTGGGAGCACTTTTATCAGGTTCAGTATGAGCAGGAAACCAATGCTATTTTTGCACTTATACTGGAAAGTTTGTAGTAACTTTATTTTTCCTTCCTTGTATTAGGTTTATAAATACATATGGACATGAAGAGGGTGTCAGAGTATGTCGTAAGTAGGTGTTTATAATTCTACTGTGAATCATTTAATGTAGTTATCCTCAATGTCTAGTTTATTACACTGGCACTACTATATGCTTTGTGTTTTAAGCTATGAACTTAATGAGAAGGAAGTGACAGAACTGTTTATTTTGTTACTGAGCAACTCTAATGCTATAATAAAATTATAAATCATTAGTATTTTGCTTCACGTTACTTTTAGTTTGAAATAAATCTGTGATCCCTAAAAAAGTAGTAGCTCTGAGCTTGCTGTTTACACCAAGTAAACAGTAAGATTCATGCAGCGTTCAAAAGAGCAGGGAGCTGGGCCATCATGTAACACTGTGGAATATCTTATATTCATCTCTGTTTTTTTAATTTGCAGTCTTTAAAACAAAATGTTCCCATGTTATTTTTGGACAGCCAGCTTTCTTATTTTTACCTGGTTTCCATTTACTCAAAGTCAGTGTATAATTTATATCTTAAACTTCAATGGTTTACCTAATTTGCAAAGTTGCACTTGAGACTATTATCTACAGCAGGCTTCTCTTTCTATCAAAGAGCTCATACACTCGGGTATGAGTGTATTTTGACAGATGTAGCAGGTCTTCGTATGTGTTCTGTGACTAAGAATATTTGATTAGAAGTGGTTATAATAAATTTAGAAACACGTACACACTTTCATTGTGCTTGGAATGGTCAAACAGCCATTTTAGGAGTGCTCCTGTAGTAGTTATCTCAAAGCATCTTGTTTTTCATCATCTGGTGTCAGTACAGTTCAGTCTGCTATTGAGCTACCTGGCTGTCTGATTTGCTCTGGGGGCCTCTTGACTCACTGAGGAACCCTTTGCAGGGTTCAGAGGCCTAAGCAGGGACATTTGGTGTCATTTAAGATTATCAGGACAGCCAAGAAATCTGCAAGGTGGGCAGACAGATGAGTAATGGATACCCGCAGATTTCCAGGTGCCTACCAGAGCACACTGAGGCGCCTCAGATGACTGTGCTTACTTATCGAGGGGTAGCTGAGTCTCACAAATCACCTCTTTGTGAAATGCACAGTGAGAATTTGTGGCAAAGTGAACAAAAGAGCAGATGAAGGGACAAATGGGAAAGAGACTCTTTAAGGTGGTACTTTGCTAAAACCTAGCAACTGTGGAGCCCCATTTACAAGCTGCCTGCTCTCTGTTTCATCCACACTGTAATCTCTGGTTTATTTCTTACTTTTTTCAACTGATATTTCTTTCCCCAGGCTTCAAACTTCACTTTAATAATATTGTCCATTATGTTTTAGATTATTTCTCCTTTGTAGTGCATGAATTGAGTGGCAAGCACAAAATTTGCACTGGAAAGAAATCAAATTTTGTTTATTTTTTTATGTGAAGTAATTTCTGAAAATTTCACCTCTCTTTTTTTTTTTTCTTTGTTAACCATATCTTGCTTTAATAATGAAGCAACACTTCCCCATGAATTTTTTGGTAATTATTAGTTTATTATTTATTGGCCCGAGGCCAGATTTAGAGTAGGGAACATTCTTCTAAAGCAGGGAGGAACTGCAGTAACAGTAAATCTCTCTAGTATTATTGCTGTTATGAACCATTTTCAAAAGTTTATGATGCAGATGTGCAAGAATGAAAGCATTCAGATTCACATTAAATTATTCATATATTTATATATATAACAGCCTTTTGTAAAGCCCTAATCCTTTTCAGCTTACATTTCAAAACAATTGCCTAACTATTTCATGTTTTTCAAACCTCAGAACCTGCTTCTTTTCCTTGAGCATTAGGCATTTCTCAGGCAGCCAGATGACTTTAGCAGAAGCCATTTTATTACTTTACCCTTTTACCTGAGGATGAGTGCATATTAAATACTTATCTTTTTTTTCTGTAACAGTCACCAGTGCTTCCTCCTTCCTCTGAAGACTGCATGAAATTGCTTAAGAATTTTCTATATTACAGTACCTGCATTAAATTCAGATTAAAGATTTTTTTGGATATAGCAAAAAGGCTGTCAAAACAACAGAAAAATTTTGTGCAGCCTATCTGGTCTTTCATCTCTGAATAAACTAACTTACATAGATCCTGTCTGAACAATTTGTAGAGAGAAATGTTCTTTTTAGTTAAGAGCACTTCTTTCTGTCTTTCAGAGAAGTGTATATCCACTTGTGTGAAGTATTTCATGTTGTCCACTGGGGAGAAGGTAACATGATTCCAGCTCTACAGTCTTTATTTTCTAAGGTGTAGGCTGCATTACACAAAAATACTTTAGACAAGATCACTTTTTCATCTTTTTTTTTAATGTATTCTTTTAGTATGAGAACCATTATTTGGTGAAAAGAGCATGTCGGTAGACTAAAACAACAATCAGAAAATATTTAAGCTTCATTACTTACAATGGTAAGTCAATGCTTATCATATGTAAAAAACTGTGAATCTTAAGACAAGACACAATAAGAAGTTTTACTGAAACTAGATTATGTTTTCTTAGCTGTGGTAAGACTGGTTTGATCTAGTCTTATGTTCAGACCCTCAGCCTCAGAAATTTAAAAGCCATATTTTTAAATGTATATTCTTTCTCATGTTTCTAAATGCAACCTGCTTGGGTTTTTTTACTGGCCATATTTTTTTCTTCTTCTTCCTACTTCCTTTTTGTTAATTACAAGTATACTGCCTGTGCAGCAATTCTGTCTCAATCTGTGTTCTCAATCTTCTTATTTCAAGACGCGCAACCTTAATGGTACTGCTAGGTCCTTCTGAACCCAGCTTGCTTCAGAATTCTCCTCCATTCTTTACTCATAGCAAATATAAACTATTTTGGATTAAGGTACCTTCTCGTCCTGTAGATTGCTGGAAAATCTTTTAGTAGCCAGAATGCATTTGCTGTAATCAGTAACTAAGAATTTGTTCTGAGCTGAGAAATTCAGTAATGCGGCTATTTTTGACTATGGAGTTTTGTCTTCAGTTAATTGTTTGTATACCTGTGTGTAATTCCAATGTCCAGATGGTTCATTCCAGTTCGTAACTTCTATTCATGCCTGACTGACTACACATTGATTTCTAAAATGTTCAGACTTCCAAAATCCAAAAATACCACCCTGCAGTGTGAAGATCATTCTTAGACATGACCTTTTTTTCTTGCTTGTCTTTGCAAATTTTCTCCTCTATACTTATCTAACGTGGTTTTTAGAAATGTATCAGAAATTATTAGAGAAAAAAACCAGCACAGTTGAAACTGAAATTAACTGCTGAAGACTTTAATTCTTCTAACTAAGCTGATACCAATGTAAACTGTATTCATTCCTTATTGGATTTTGATGTGACACAACCTCCTAATACTAGCAGGTCTGAGCCTCCTGAGTATTCAGTCAACCCGGGCTACGCCTAATTTAGATTTAGATAAGAGATTATCCCTGAAAACAGGCTACTGCTGGAAGTGATTTCAACATGGGAGCAGTGTTTGGCTAGTTACCTGTCCCTCAGTGTTATAATCAGACTTTCTATAGTCTAAAGTCTCCCAGTAAATAATTCTTAGACTCCCAACAAACTTCCAACAAAGTACTACCGGAAACAAGCCAACACGTGATGATACACCTTAGTGCAGTGGTCACATATGGTCATATATGACATCTGAGATACTGTTCTCACCACAGAGACTGTTTTATAAGTCATTGAAGTAATTTTTTGAACAGTTGATTAACAGGATGTTGTTATTCAGTACTGTTGGGGTAGCAAAGAATGTACTGAATTAGTTTTACATGAGTTACAATTCTTGTAACAGTCATATTTACTACCAGTCATAATATACTATTGGGTGTTTTTTCAGAAGTATTGTAGAACATGTATTTTAACAAGCCCTTCACATCTGCTGCAATGCAATGTTTTTACCAAATATCAAGAGTGGTATAATAAAACATATGGTAAGGAGCAAACATGTTTGAAGTAGGAGTTGAAACAGTCAAACTTTTAACATAGGGAGAAAATTAATCATAGAGAGATGATCTGTTAGGGAGCTGGTGGCGTCCTTAACCACATTCTACTCTTCACCTATGTTGTAATTTGTGAAACATCTGTCTAAGCAGGGTTCACTGAGACAGGTGACAGTAAAGAGCAGAAGATATGCAAAGGTCAATGAGAAGAATGAATGTACCTGAGAACAGGATGCTCAGGTGTAGTGGGAGCTTTAAAATCGTAATAGCTGAGAAACTTTATCCATTGGAAAGAAACACTGACAGTTAGTCTTGCATACTGGGGCAAAAAAATTCAATATGCTCTAAGCAAGCAACCCAATATCAAAACAACTAATCACAGCAGTGCTAGAAAGATCTTCAGAGAAACCTTAACAGAGCCCCACACTCTCAGCCTCAAGAGACAGAAGTTATCTGAAATGGCAGGAATAAGAAATCAAGGATTTTTAAATGCAGGGGATGGAAAAGCAGTATCCCTGTATTGTAGTCTGACCCACACTTCAATTTAGTGCATGGGGGATGATCATGGTTCTTGAATACTGAAAGCTCAAGAAAATGTTACTGAAGAGCTTTACAACAGGTAATGATGAACATCAACTATGAGATAGTTTGGTAGCTTAAAAGCATGTAAATTGTTTATATCAAATAATAGGGAATTACATATGAATGCCATGAAGCTGCAAATCTAATTGGCAAAGGGGCCCAGCAGAAGTATGTGGAATGCTTGTACATTTAAAAAAAAAACAAACCCAAACCAAAACAAACACCAAAAAAACCCCCAGACAATCAAAGAGGTTAAAATGTTTCTATCTGAATTTTCAGTGATATTACTGGGCAATGCAGTTTTTGGTAGGGAATAGTAAATGTATGCAGAGACTTGATAGCAAGACAAGTGGATTGGGATTTGTGTGATAGATCAAAATCCAAGTCCTTTCTGTTTTCTGTGTACCATGGAAAGCAATCCCAGGGATGAGACAGAGAAGAGATTTGACCTTTAGGTTGCACTGTCATAAAGAAGGCTACTTAACTCTGCATCCAGCTTGCTTTGTTGGAAAAATGAATTTTGTTTTTGATTTTATTGAAATTATTGTATGAGATCTGTTCCAAAACAAAATGAAACCAAATTTTAAATTTTCAGAAGTTTTCAGGGGATAGAATAATAATTTTGATTATTGTTATTACTGCAATAGTACACACGAGGAGTTAAAGCACCAGAACTTGCAGTCTGGGTCTAGAAGGAGCTATGTGGCTTACCTCTGCATAATTTGCTTACCTTTGCGGTGCTTTGAATGTGAATTGCAGCTGCTGAAACAGTTTGGTTTCCTTCTAAAGCTATAGTCACTGTACCCTGGGGAAAGCCTGCTCTCAGAAAGAGGAATATTAATTCTGCTATACAGAAAAGGCGTATTCAAGTAGCTGTAGAAGTAAAAAGAAAAGTGAACTGTGGAGGAAGAATGAATTACACAGCTAGTTTTATAGTCAGGATGGTAAAAATCCTAGAATACTTGGAAATGAGATTGAAAAAAGCACTGTAGATTCTGCATAAGTCCTCTGTGAAACAAACTGGTGTTAGGTCCTTTAGGACTGCAATAGTTAACAGTGAGGAAAACACTTATAAATGAAAATCCAACCTAATGATCTTCTGGGAACTGTAAAATGAAGGCAATAGTGCACAGTAGCACCATAATCGCCACATAGGCCTTTTATTAAAAGGATCAGTGAAGTGTTAGTAGAATAGCAGTACTACCATACTGAAACGGTAACACTTGAGCCATGATTTCTCCATTAGACTAATTCTTAGAAATAGACCATGCATCAAATAGTACCATTTCCTTAAGCTTATAATTTCAATATTTATGAGTCAATTTGAATCCCAAATCAAAAAAAAAAGTTCAGTTGTGCAGCAGCTGCAGAAAACAACTTATCTGACGCGTACTTAATTGCCTGGAAATGTTCAGTTGATTTCCTTGCCTCTCCTTCCTCCTTCCCTTCATTCCCTATGCATACAAGTTGGTAGAAAAGTTTCAAAAATATAAGCAAGCCTCATAAAATCTGCTGAATACCAAAAAATCAGTTTCATTTTGAAGAAAAATCGAGTTATGGAAAAAACCAAAATCTTTGTGAGATAACTTCTTTAAAGTTCTTTTCTTGTTCCAAGAACTGTGACTTTTGTTTTGCAGCAGCTCATCTCAGGTCTTGTTCTTTGCTGCATGTTTTTGGCCTTCTCAGTTCAGGAGGGACAATGTTGTGATTTGCTCCATTTCATTTGCCTGCTGTTTTTGCTTTTGGTTTTTGCCTGTTCTGTGCCTTTAGCTGGTCCTTCTACCCTTTAAAACATTGCACTGTTTCTTGCTACATATTTTTCATCTCACCGGGTACATTTTTTAACTTTTAAAAATCATGTTTATATCCCTGTGCGAAACACAGATTCTGTTGCTGCTTGGTAAACTGAAACATTTCTGCTGGACATGTTGAAGGGGAAAAAACGGCAGATCTAAATCTCAAGAATTTTTTATTCCAAAGAGTAGGATTTTAAATTCAGATAATTTGAATATGAAGTTACATATAGCATAATTTCCCTCTCCTAGATATTATTACTAGCAGAGCTTTGAAGAAAAAAGTCACTGCAGTAATCTTCCCTTAACTAGCAACGTTTTGTTCCACCATGGAAAGGAATACAAGGAAAGCTTTTATGGGGATATTGGCACTGATTTGTGCCAATTTTCTCCCCTTCCCCACTGAGAAAAATAATTTATTTAAGATAATTGAATGAATGGATGACTATATTCAATATTTCACTGTACAAAATTTTATAGATAAAATTCCTGGTTTGTTTTGGGCTTTTTTGCTTTTCTTGTTTGTTCATTTGTTTGTTTTTGGTTTTGTTTTTTTTAATTTTAAGGATTCAAATGCACTCATATCAGTTCCAAACGTATCTAGGAAAGTAGGACTAAAGAAAGAACAGGAGGAAAGGAAACTTTTATAGTAAATTTCACTTTCCTCTTAGCGACTTTCGCATT
This sequence comes from Lepidothrix coronata, assembly GCF_001604755.1. Classification (NCBI taxonomy): domain Eukaryota; kingdom Metazoa; phylum Chordata; class Aves; order Passeriformes; family Pipridae; genus Lepidothrix; species Lepidothrix coronata. The sequence continues at coordinate 8,665,137 of NW_016690193.1, forward strand.
TTGAATTCTGACCTTGAGGGAGCAGAAAACAGAATGGTCCAGTCATCATGTATATAGAGCCAACCTGTCAAAACAGCAAAGGATTGCCACCAAAGTAGACATATATGATGGCAGCACAAAAGAGTTATCAGCGGATATTCAAAATTTTGTTTAGGGCAGATCTGACTGTGAACAAAAAACGTTGTGATTGCCCAAGTGCACATTCTGGAGTTTGGTGTCTCTGGGACTCTGTTGTGTTGCTTTGCTGCAGCAGGTAGTTCCCACTTTCTGCTGGGGCAATTTCAATTCATGCTTACAGGTTCATGCCAGATGAAAGACTGTTGCTAGTTTTTTGTAATACATTAGCACTTTGTGTTCAGACCTGTTACCTTTTACAAAAAACCCCAGAATTTTCAGATATTTTTTTGCATATTAGAGGCCCTGCCCTGATACCCATCCAACTGGCCTATCACACTGCCCTGCAAGCTCTGTTGTATTTTTGCTATGAAATTTGATTTTTTTTAGGGCTTGATAAACTTATTCCTAAAATCCTGCTGACTATATGAGAGATTCAGCTCTTTGATTATTACTTTAACTTTTCAGTCAAAGTACACATCCTTAAATGCTAAAATAATTCTTGGTTCACCCATCTAAGGTTAATTTTTTCTAATAATTTCTTTGATATTTGGCAACTTTTAAAGTAGTAGCACTTGAAAGTTACTTGACTGTGGAAGGAAGTCTCCAATATACTTGACTTTCTAACAGCATAATTATTTCCATTACACCAGTCCTATAATTCTTAAGTTTTACCTAGTGCTAGTGAGTTGGTAAGCATTGGGGTTTCCTGTTTCATGACAGAAGGACCTCACGTGCACATGCACTGTGAACATGAAAAATACATGTTTTCTTTTGTTATTTTTTTTATTAAAAATTAGTCCATAGCTAGTACATAAACCCAAACCAGTCACCTAGCAGGTTTTAGATTTGATAACCTTCTTTAAAATGTTTTGCAGGAATTTTTTTGGAAGAAAATAGATATATACTGCCATGGATGAACTGGATTTCTGATCAATGTTGGTCAATACTACATAATAACAATGTTGGCCAAAACAGCCAAACATTAAATTCCTTCTCCAGTATATGATCAAGCTCTTTATTTTGGTTGTTTTTCAGAGTATCTTCAGAAAAACTATATTTAAAGGCACAGGTATTTCAAAATCAGATTTACTGCAGTTCTGTGCTAAAGTTGTTTTTGGTTCTGTTTTCTTTTTTTTTTTTTTTTAAATAGGATTATTTTCACATATATTGATTTAAGAAAAGAGGAAATCCTTTTCTAAATGTTCATAATTTCAATAATCACCCATGGCTTTACTCATTAATGACATTACTCATTAATGTCATTACTCATTAATGACAAAGAAAGGAAATTCTTAGTCTCTACAAGTAGAGAGGCCTGGTTGGGATTTTTTTTTAAAACAAACAAACAAACAAACAAAAAACCAAACATAAGAATACTACAATCCAGGCCTCTATTTTTAACAATACTGCTTTTCATGTTGGATTCCTTTTGTTTTATTATTTTTATATCCTGTTCTGAGCTGACAGGAATGTAAAAGTATGTCTTGTTTTTTCTATTGTTACAGGTTTTCTGTTGTGTGAGGTACTGGAATTATTTGGAATGCTGTATTTCCAACAGTTAGGTTAACAAATATCATATTCATTTTCATGTAGAATTTATATGTTTTAGACCAGTGGATTTGTGAACTAAAGCTATGCCCTTTACTCTGAAATTTCAGGAAAGAATTGCACTTTTTTTTTGCCATTAATATTTAAATAGAAATATTGACTTTCAAAATAGCATTTCTGCTGGCTTGGCAGTGAGTAGGCAAAAGACTCTGGGACACTCTTGGTGTGCCACAGAATCTACAAAGTGTTCCCAGATTCTTTTTCCCAAAAATATCTTCCTAACCTTCATTTTGCCCTTATGCTCTTCACAGATCTCTTGTATTAGCATGTAAAAATCCTTTTAAGACCTTTGCCTTTCCGTAACTTGGAGGGCTCATTATTTCTGCCTGCAGTCTTTTACAATTGCCTTCTGTGTTTAAGAGTCATTGGAAACTATATTTTACTGGACTTCCTCTTCTAGAAACAGGTGAATATAAATATTCTTATTATAGTTCTAGGAAAAAACATTGTTTATTTAAATGACTTCATTCTTCTCTGAATATAAAACAGCCCTTTAATGTTAGCTATTTTGCATTTCTCTTGAGTAAATCTGATTTAATTTATGCTAAATATAATGAAACACCTGTGTGTGCTGGATAAAAACTAGAGTGTATAATATTAGATGGAGAAATGTCACATCCTAAGTAGAGAAAACAAGCAGCAAAGCTCTGGAGTGTCTTTTCACCCTTTTGTTGTCATTTTGGAATTAAGAAATCTCCAAAACCAAAAATCTGTAGGACAGCTTCAGCAAGTAATGAATGATCAGTAAAAAAAAGAAGTACAAAGAAAAAAAAAATCTATGCTGTTTTGCCAAAGCATAAGATAATTTTTTGACGATTTTTTTCATATGTACTGAAGTCCAATCCATGCAATGAGACTTAATGGATAGACTGAAAGATTAAGAATTAAAGTAATTGATTTCTGATTACTTTGTAAATCTTACAAGTAGTAAATCAGAAATGTCGTGAACTGTTGCACTGCCCATGTAGCAAAGAAATACTGTAATAGAACCATCAGGCGGTTTCTGATTTTTTAAAGAGAAAGTGATATGAGGCTTTTTTAAGAGTACAATATTTTATATAATTCCATTTTGAAAATTCTTAATTCAGCTGGAAGATGAAGAGATGAGTGTGAGTTCTAGAGATAAGGAACCAGTTGCAGGTTACACTAGTAGTGCAATTGTTTGAAGAAAGGGCTCAGTTTTAACTTCTTTTTGTGATTTTTTTTTTAGCTTCCTTTTTTTTGTCTTTTTTTTTCCTATATTTGGATCCTTTATACTTTTGTAATTATATATTTATTTTATCTATACAGGGGGACCAGAATATACGTTAGGAGAATTATGGTGAAAGAATGGTGATGCAATAGAATTTCACATCTTAAATATAAGATAAAGTATGACAATTTATTTAAGAGGGGATACCTCAATAAGAGGGAAAGGAGCCCAACTTTCCTAATGCATCAGTGAGTCACCAATTTGATTTAGCCTGAGAAAAAATAAATATGACCTTAAAACATATTACATATGAGGTATCTCCATTGAAGATCAGCAACTACAACCCCTATTAAATATAGATTTAATAATTTAATTCATTTCTTAAGAAGAAAGAAAACATAAAATAGTCAGCCTGGTTTATAGGGTGAAATTTAAAGCACTAGAAAACTGAGTTTGCAGAAGTATAAGGGAGGTATCATTCCTTCTGTGATTACTGCAAATGGATATACAACCTACTACAACATTGTGGAAAATAACTACAGAAGGTAAGGAACAAAGACCATATCAAAGCAAGTAAGCATAACATACGGGGGAATAGGTACAGGCTGAAAACTGCAGAAGGTTTCTACCCATCAGAGAGAGAGGTTACAGTTCCAAGTAAGTGAAGTGAAATCCAAAAAGGTTATTTTTTTAAACAGGGAGTTGAACAAATTTACAAAAGGTAGTATGTGATGTGGTTGCCTGTGAAAAAAATTATGTCAGCCCAATGCAAGGGAGCTGCCTTCTGATCCTGTTGCAGTAGGTCAATGTACTCCTGTAGGCTGCTGTGTACCTCTTAAAAAGAGGGACATCATGACGCTTACACAACACTTATGCAGTCACAGAGGCTTAACTGTGTCAGAAGAACAAATGTAAGATGTTTTAAAGTGAAAACATTTCTCGTGGATCATTCTCAGCAGTGGCGGAAGACATCATGAGGAAAAGATGAAGATTTTCCAAGTATATACTACGTTTTCTCTCTTTTTTCCTAGTACCACTGCTTTTTGTATCTGTTGGCATGGTGAGTATGCAGAACATTGTGTGTGGGAAAAAAAATTGAATTTCACCTAGGAAAAGGCTGGAATTGCATCTTTCCTTGCCCTCTCATCCAGAGTAAGGTTTTATTGTCAACTTCAATGAGAAACAGGTGGATACCAAGCTCATTAGAAGTGGCACTGCTTACAGCTGCTTTGGAAAGGAAATAGAGAATATAAAAAAGAACAGGGTTATAAACAGCAAACTGAAATATTGTTTGAGTCGGATCAATATATGAGGCCACTGGATCCAGCAGTGCTAAGAAGAAACATAGATTTCACTTCATAAAGTTTATTAGTGTTTCATTCATTTTTACTTTCAAGTAGTAGTAACAGACTGATCTATTGCACTTGGAAAGATGGACAGAAATGAGCTGGCTTGCCACAGCTACAGCTGTAGGTGGTTGCAGCATTGAGAATAGGAATCTACTTCAGTAACAGTCTGATCTCTCTCACCATCTGGCCTTTTGGTTCTGTAATGTGCTGACACTGCAGCATCTTTGTGAACCAGCTGGCAGACATTGCTTTGGCTTCCACCTTCCTCCCAGGAACTGTCAGTTTGCAACAATGACAGGAAAACACAGAGCTATGGTCTAAAGCCATTAAGATGTATTAGGACAATTCAGTTCCTACCATATTTTCCAGAGCTCTTGAAATGGGATGTACTCACTTCTAAAGTTAAGAATATATTTTCAGTGGATATATTAAAATAGTCCTGCAGTGCAAAGCTGAGGTACAAAGAAAGGGCAAGTCTTCATGTTAAAACACAGAGATGAGGATGAACCTGGAGTGTTAGGAGTTTTTTTGGTTGGTTGATTGGTTTTTTTTTTTTTTTTCATTTTTGCAAGTAACTCAGTGTATGTCTCAGAGAGATGCTATGGCCAAAATCAACATAGCAACTTGAGAGATCAGAAGACATGATGTTATTTTCAAGGTTCAGAGCATCTACAGCACCAATTAACATTAAGAAGAGCAGCACACTTCCAATTCCTGAGCAATAAATAAGAAGCTTAATTAGTTAAGAGTCAAATTTCCTTCTGTGCTTCCCCTTACTTCTTCAAAGTAATTTTACAATCTGTTAAGAGATTCATAGATGGGAAATATATATTACTGATAAAATTTTACCAAATGAAACAAGTATCCAGATGGCCTAGCTCAGGGTAAGTGCTTGTTCTATCCTGTCTAAGAACAGCATCATTAGACAACAATCATGTTGTCTCTCACATGGAACTTGTCTTCGAGATGCAGACAGGCTTCCTTATAGCACACATGGCATCGTACTTCAAGCTTGGTGAGGTGACTGTGCAATAATCAAATATTGTTGCCCTCATTTTACCATTGAGAAACAAACTAACTGTCCAAATTAGGCAGGTGTTTTATGTCAGTCTCATCTATAGTCCATATGCAAATCTTCCTGATCAGGAGTAGTTCTGGTTTTAAAGGGTTTTTCAGGCCAAAACCAGTGTTAAGGTTTTACAAAGTTTCTTGTGATGGTTCTTCACTGTGGTCAGTTTAGTTGACTAATGTCATTCACTCTATATTTTTTGAAGATACATCATTATGAAAGGTATTTTCCTGTTTCATATTAACTAAATACACAGTCTAAACAAATATGGTTAAATCAAATTAATCTGAAGTCTTGGAACATGTTGAAGTGGCTGCTCAAAAGCAATGATCAATTTAAGGGGCTGGCATCATTCAATGTATTTTGACTCACTAGCGTGCAGAAACTGAACAATGTTAGAACTGATTAAAACTTGATTATATCAAAGTCATAAAGATGGTCAGAGGGCTGGAGCACCTCTCTCTCAAGCTGGGAGAGCTGGGATTGTTTAGCCTGGCAAAGAGAATTCTCCAGGGAGACCTTATAGCAGCCTTCTAGTACCTAAAGGAGGCCTACAAGAGAGATGGAGAGGGACTTTTCACGGGAGCGTGGAGTGAAAGGTCTAGGGAGGTGGCCTTACGATGCAGGAGGGTTTAGATCTAGGTTTAGATCAGATATTAGAAAGAAATTCTTTACTGTGACAGTGGTGAGGCACTGGAACAGCTTGCCCAGTGAAGTGATGCATGCCCCATACTTTGAAGTGTTCAAGGCCAGGTTGGACAGGGCTTTGAGCAGCCTGGTGTAGTGGAAGATGTCCCAGCTCATGGCAGGGGAGTTGTAACTAGATGATCTTTCACATATTCCCTTCCAACCCAAATCATTCTGTGATTCTATTAAAATACCAATATCTGTAATTCCCACATACTAGCAACTTGCGATTCACTTCAGTGAATAAATCCTCTCTCTCCTCTTCATTATTTGTGATGATAAGGAATCATAGCCCCCACAACTTACCTACTCTAGTGGCTGATACACACTCAATATTTTGTGCTGTTACATTGGGGAAATACCTTTCTGAAAAAACCCATCCTGTGATGTTCTGTAGAATGAGTGAAAGGACAAATGCAATGTACTATTATGTTATGTTGGAGTTGGAAAAAACTGCTGTCTTAACTGATGTGTGTTCTGTGAGGAGGATGATAGTAAAAGAGTCCAAAGTGTACCATTTCTCCACAGTTTAGGTAATCTGGCAGGCATAGTAGGAATATGAATAGATTTCATGGGAGTTTCTGCACACCTTTTTAAATGGGATGTGGCATATTTATAAGAGGCCAATTCACACTACTAAGTGGGCTTCATATGATTACATTAGAACAAATTAATGTATTTAAAAGAAGTGAGCTTTTCCTGTGACATCTGAATAGATAATCTATTTGTTACATTGTGATGTTTAAATACTGTGACATCAAAAACTATGAAATATGCTAAATTTAATCTGCATCTGGGCATGGGTAGCTACAAAACAAGGCTCTGGAAACACCGGAGAAAGCAATGAAGAAACACATGGGAAAAGCAGCTGTCATTCGAAATGTCTGGTCTCAGTAATGACTGAGTAAATATGTTGTGACAGGGGCAAGAATTGTAAAGTATATAAGATGGAGGCAATAATCCAGAACCACAGCATGATGCATAGTTATTTATTATTGACCAAAAATAGCTCCAAACAAAGCAATTATTTAATAATTTTATCTCTTGATCAATGAAGGCTGTTCTTCTCAAGCCTACTATCCTTAATGTTTTTTTCCACCGAGTGGCAGCTCTGACTTCTTGTAGAACATTCTTACCATAAAGTCTTTTAAAAAATTGATCCGCATTTTGAAAATGATTGTAATATCTCCAGTTCACCTTTTTCCTTCCAGTTTCTTCAGTTATTCCAGAGATAAATTTTTCATGACAGCTTCTATTTCTTGAGTTCTGTTTTCTGTTTTTACATGATAATTGAGTCAGGCAGCTATGATGCTGTTTCTGTAGAAGATCCATTTGGGGTTATCTATCTCTCTCTCTGTGTAGTTTATATATTTATGCTTTTCATTGTTGTTGTTGTTGAGTGTCTTAAATTGGGCTAATCTGTATCTAGTGGAAATGCATACATTATATTAGGAAATTCAGGCATTTTCAGGTATATGTATAAACTTTGCTTATAGCTTTCTGCTTGTTTTAACTTGTTTACACATTATACTCCTTTAACCCAAGAGATTCTCTAGATTTGCTTAAACATGAAACAGTTTTGAAGTCATAACAAACAAGAAAATTTTTTACAGATCTGTCATGGTTTTAACCTGTGAGTGGGTTTTAGTAGCAGAGGGGACTATAGGGTGGCTTCTGTTAGAAGCTACTAGAAGCTTTCACTGTCCTATGAAAAGCCAATGGCAGTCAGTTCCAGGAGGGATTTCCTGATGCTGGCCAAGGCCAAGCCAATGAGATGCGCTTCTGTGATAACATATTTAAGAACAGGGGAAGAGAAGGTTATTGCACAGAAGAAATTCCAGTCCGGGACAACAAGCAGTCACCAAGGTCAGTGCAGCTGGAGGGGAGGAGGAAAGGGGGGGGCCTTCCACCTGTCCCCCAGAAGCAGAGCAGAGACTTAGACCTGAAGCCTCTGCAGCCCATAAAGAACCATTGGAGTGCAGAAACCCTCCTGCAGCCTATGGAGGAGTCCATGCTGGAGCAGGAAGATACATGAAGGAGGCTGCGACTCCCTGTGGAAGGCCCAAAATAGAGCGAAGTCCTGATAGAGACCTGTGGCCCATGGAGAGGGAAGCCCACGCCAGAGCAGTTTTTTCTGGGTGGAACTTGTGACCACCGTGGGAGACCCATGTTGGTACAGCTCAACCCATGAAGGACTGCATCCCCTTGGTGAAGTGTCCATAGGGCAACAGATTGAAAAGAACTGTTGCCCAAGGGGTGGATAGACTCACACTGGAGAGGTTCATCAAGGATTGTCTCCTGTGGGAAGGACCCCACGGGGCAGGGGAAGGACTCAGAGCTTTAGGCCCCCCCATAGTCTGTGGTGAAGATCACGGTGGAGCAGGCTGCTCCCTGCAGCCCATGCAAGGCTGATCTAGATGTGCAGCAGACTTGGAAGACCTGTTGCCCTATGGGTAGACTTCTCTTCCTGCCCTGATGCAGGGGGAGGAGGGAGAACATGGAAGGAAGGAAAGTGTGTTTAAGACTGTTTTATTTCTCACTCTTTAGCTCTTATTCTGTTAGCAATAAATTTAAGTTTTATCCTCACTCTGAGTTTGTTTTGCCTGCCTTCTCTCAATCCTTATCTCTATTAATGAAATTCCTTTGCTGTTTTTTTCTTCCTCTCTCCTCTGCCCAGCTGCAGAGGGGAGGAGGGAGGATAGTGGAGTGGTTTTAATAGGCCCCTTGCATCTGGCCATGGTCAAACCATGGTAGAGCTATACCTAGAATTTTATGCAGTATGTCCAGTGAGACCATTACCTGGAGCTCATTTATTTCTAATAAGACCAAAATAGAAAAAAAATAAAGGGAGGGAGAGTAAAATCCACAGTGCTTTTCCAACATATTCATGAAAGAAAAATGCATGGCAATACATCTCACCAGAATCAAATCTATATCTCAGATTCACCTCTTACTGGAGACTCCATGAGGAATGTACATGGCTTGAGGGGCTTGTGATAAATTATAGACGGACAGAGCAGAGTAATAGCAGCAGATATTACATTGAGAAACTCTTTTTGTTCACAATGTCAAGAAGCTGGTAGCAGGGTGTTGTCTTGTGTTTTTTCGGAGGGGACTGTTTTGAATAGCCATGAGCTTGCAACAAATTTTCTGTAATGCACAACCCTCTTCACTTTTCCATCAGATGTAGTTATCAGATAGAAGTATGAAAAGGTGTGGTGTTCTGTGTATAAAGTGTGTAGCTACATAGAGAGTCACTATGAACTGATTTATACTGATTACAGGAGTGATTAACTTCAATGGAGACTGTATCAAACTTTTATGGCTTAAAGAAAGGGAAGCAACTTTCCCTTTCCTCTCAAGAAGCCACCCTGGCTGTGACCAATGACTGCATTGTCCTCCAGCTGTTTTTCAGTACCTCCCAGAATAATCTCCTCCATAACTAACCAGGCACTAAAGAGAGACTGACAGGTTTGCAGTTTCTGGGTCCTCTTTCTTGCTCTTCTTGAAAATTGGGACAAGGTTTGCCAGCTTCCAGTCATCTGGGACCTCTCTGGATTCCCAAGACCACTTAAAATTAAATCAAGAGAGAGGTTTTGTGATGACATCAGCCAGCTCTTTGAGGATTCTAGGATTAATCCCATCAGGCCCCATAGATTTGTAGGAATCCAGCTGGAGCAGCAGATCCCAGACAATTCAGGTCATCTGGGAGTTAATCATTCTCGTAGTCATGGTCCTCCAGCTTAGAGCACTGAGACTCTCTTGGTTCATCATCCATGTTAAAGAAAGAGGCAAAGAAGGCATACCTCTGCCTTGTCTCTGGCCCTGTTTGTGTGGTGACCGTATTCATCCAATAATAGACTGACGATATTTCTATCCTGCCTATTGCCACTAATATATTTGAAAATGCTCTTTTTATTGTCCCACATATTTCTGTCCAGCTTCAACTTCAGCTGTGCTTTGGCCACATGAATTTTCTCCCTACAGTGGCAAGCAGCTTCTATATATTCTTCCCATGTCACTTGACCTTGCTTCCACTGGGCATACACCTTCCTTTTTTGCTTTATTTCCAGGAGAAAATTCCTGTTCAGCCAGGCCAGCCTTCTGTCTTGCCTTCTCATCTTAAGACATTTGGGAATTTCCAAATGGGATGCTGCAGTCCACTTCTGCTTTATTTTTACCTGTTAGAGAGGTATCACAATATTTTGAGAAAAGTCTCATGTGAAAAATCTCATATAATTTCATAATGTTCCTAACTGCACATAAAATTCACCTTGAAATAACTGAGAAGTTCAAAATTTAAGCCACAGGTCTGGCTCTTACCATTGTGCAGCTGCCCAGCAAAGCTGCTCAGTGGCAGTGTGTTAAGAGTCCTTTACTTTGACAAGGCCAGAGAAAAGGCATTTTGCATGAAACAGAGAACAGAGAAAGGACATCTGAAAAAACTATCCTGTGGAGTTTTTGCAAAGGACAAATTTGATAATCTGGCCCAACTACTGCTAATGTTTGTTCATAACAGTGAAATATTTTATGTATATTTGCTAGTTTTGCATCATAATTTCCTATGGCTCCTGTAGTGAAAGCTTGTAAGAAATCCTCAGCATGATGTCTTTCTGATCTCTTTCCAGGTCATCCTGTAGTGATTTTCAGCAGGGCCCAGCTTGCCTCTCAGATGAAGTTTGGAGACTGAAGGGAAATTAGGTGCATCTGAATATGGATCAGCATGCTCTTCCATTTGTGGTAAGTTACCATTCATGAAGGCTGACAAATCAGTATGTTTTATACTGTCTGCAATGAGCTTATGGAATTATTAGAACAGTGAGTTAAACATGATTTTCAAACTGATTTCACTATGTTTCCACTCTAAACATAAAAGAAAATAGACTTATATTCTCTTAAGCATGTGGAAGAGATACATCCATATGCTCAGTGTACCTGAAAAAACCATGCTGCCACAGCTATTAAAAGAAAAATAGGAAGAAGATGTCATGTGCACATTTCACTTGTATAGTTACTGTCAAAACTTATTTCTCTGTTTTTAGTTAAGAGTCTCATTTAGCTGTGTAGTATAATCTTCTCTTCAAAATTAAAGCTTCCACTTTATAAAGTGATTTTCAGACTGCAATCTGAAGCACTGACTGGAAAACCCAATAAAAGTAATAGAAATATTTTGGCAATTATGCACCATATTTTAATTTTTTTTTTTAAATTGCCATTTACCAAGTAAGATCATGGCAAGATGTTAACAGAATTAATTAAAGACATATGGTAGCCCTGTCATATTTAACACACTCATTTGTCATCACATTCTGCTATCATTTAAACCATTATATCATGCTTGTAAAGTTAGTACAGATTGTCTATAAATATATATATATATTTCTCTACTAATGATATTTTTTCAAGTCTCTGAGCCAACCAGAATACATTGCTATTATAATACTTTTTTTAGTTCCTAAGGGTTGCATGTTCTGATACTGATAAAGAAGTCAGCATCATTTTTGGAAGTTTATGGTGTATTTAATTTATGTTCCACCACGACAACCAAAGGTTTAGAAGTAGAAATATTTGTTATACTTGTATGTTGTGACAAAAAATTGTAACACTGAGTTTATCAATTGATTTTTAAAGTTATCCATATTAGCCTCTTAAAATTAGCCAGAGACAGCTGTGTTTCTTAATACATAGTCCTTTTTTCCACCAGTGGAAAAACAAGTCTAAAAATGCTATTTACATGAACAGAAAGGTAAATTTAATCCTATTTATGGACATATTGACTAAAAATATTGACTAAAAAGTTGGACCAGGGAAGATATAGATTGGATATCAGGAAAAATTTCTTCACAGAAAAGATAGTCAAACATTGGAATGGGCTGCCCAGGGAAGTGATTCAGTCATCATCTCTGGAAGTATTTAAAAGATATGTGGATGTGGCACTTAGGGACTGGTTTAGTGCCGGACTTGGCAGTACTGGGTTAACAGTTGGATTTGATCTTNAAATGTGTCACTTATGGCCATGGCTTAGTGGTGGACTTGGCAGTGGCAGTTAATAGCTGATTTGAGGTCTTGTCTTAGAGGTCTTTTCCAACATAAATGACTCTATGATTCTATACAGTGTAATTGATTCAACACTGAAAGTCAAGAATGGCAATAAAATTGCCTTTGTGTTTCTCAGTGCAAGGAACGTGGAAGTAATTTTAGTCTCATTATGGTAAAAATTCAGTGTAAAAAAATCCTATAAAATTTTCAGATATAAAAGATTTAAAACTTTTGAGTAACAATAGTTCAGGTCAATTCCTCTGTCATTGTGTTTATCAATTGGTATGACTTAGATGTGAATGCTTGCCAACTCTTACATTTCTGCCAACACAGTAAAGACAAGAATTAGAAAGAACACTCTGTGTCTCACCAAACGGGGGTGACCATGCTCTCCTCGACCACAGGATTCAGTCTGTAGGTGTCAGGCTGAGTCACATGTTTACCCAATGCAAAACTCAGTTTGAAGCACCACTGACACATGAATAAAATCAGCCACCATGTGTAGGTAAACAAAATATGAAGAAGTACACTTAGTTTCTTGTTCTGTGCTCACTGAACAAGGTCTTTTAATGCCGAATGTTCTTTTTTTTTTTTTTGTCCACAGTTTAAGAAACATAAAACTAATATAACTTCTTCCACTAAGTTTATTGCTGTTATCCAAACTTCCTCTGTGAATTTTATACTGAAATTCTCCCCTAAACCCCTACCACTCATTGCATCTTATTCTAAGCAACTGCCCAGCTAATTGTACATATTTAATATAGATATATATGTAGACATGCTTATATACCTATGTATATAGCTGTATCTACAAATTTTGAAACAAATGTATAACTCATTTCTGGTTTTCTCCCTTTATTTCTTCTTTATCTGTTTTGCCATCAGGAAGCTTTTCTGTTTCATTACTGCTCTTAGAGACAAATCTACAGCCAAAAAGCAGAGTTACAGATTTCTTCTGTCAGTTCTACCCCCTGGGCTATATTTGCCAGAAAACTGGACAGCAGCACAGATATCTGAGACATCAGTGCAACCATGGACAGCCACATGAGGGAGTCTGACCAGTATCATTCTGTGTATTTCAGCATAAATCATACATTCTTTATTCAACAACATCAAAATAATGTAGAATACATACTACCCTCTTGTACTTGCCCCAAAAAACTCAGTTTAGCATCTATTGTTTAAAACATAAGTAATAATCTGAACAGAAGCCAGGATATTGTATTAATATCTTTTTAGGGTTTTTCTCCAAATTTTTTGAAAAACAGAACAGGGAAAGGAAGCATGATCATTATCTTTCCCAACCCCTCCTTCCACCTTCAAGAGAGTGAAGAAAAAGCACCTATCATCTCTTTTCCTAGCTGACCTAATGTCTTGAAGAACATACCTCATGTATCTTTCTTTCTCGAAGATAATTAAGTGAACTGATGATCATTATAAGTGTGATAATATATTTGCATGTAAGTGGTCTGAATCCTGCAAACACTGTGATTTTCACTATTTCCATCCTCAGGCTTCCACTCTTCTTGGGGACTAAAGTGTCTCAGCATCATAGATATGTGTGTAGAAAAGTAATTTTAACAAGTTTTTTTAGTAATCGAGACCTCTGCAATTCCCACAGTAATTGGGATCTCCAGGATGGTAATGCATTTACAGATAGAAAATAAGTAGGGCATAACCAGAAAAGGCTGTGAAAATTTATACAGTGCAACAAAATGAAAGCTTGTGCATACATCTCCTCCCCAAAACTCTGCTTGCTTTGAAGTTGTCAAAAGAATTTATGACTCCTTCCTCTGATCTTGTCATTCCTTCCCTTTGAATTCCCTTTACAATGCCATGTACCATCTTTTCTCCTTGCTGTTTAATCTCAGTCCTCCTGATATTCACTAAGTTGCTAGCTAACAACATTGCTCTTACATGCCTAATAGATATCTTTATTGTTTCTCCCATGCTGTCTTTTGTAGCTGGGGGACCATCTTGATCATAAAATATAAAGCCACTTGCTTTGTTCCCGCAAAACTGTTTCAAAATTCCCCTTAATTACAGTGCATCCAATAAGCATCTAATGAGTAGACAGGTGGTGAACAAAAACATTTACTTTTATGTATTTAATAAAAAACCAAGGACATTTATCTAAGGGGAAAGAGAAACACTTGATATAGTGAAAAAGCTCCATGTGCTTCCATGTGAAAATCTTATATTTTGTTAATCCATTTCTTCCCAATTCATAGAATATAATTAAGATTACTTTGTTTATTGGTTCTTTCAAAGAGAAAGAACCCAGCAGTAAATCCTCAGCTTTAAATAGCATAATTTGTCATGCATAGTTTTGCAGAAAGTACTATTCTCTTACATGCCTTGTGTATATCTAACCCTGCATACCCTGACCAGCATCGGTTGTGTGATGACACACCTTTCTTCAGTTTCTGATAATGTAAAAGCGGTTTGTGGAGTCACTGCTGGGAATCATTGGCTGCTTGATGACTACCTACATTATAAAACAGATTTTCTTCTGACCTGCTTGTGAAGTCAAACAGGCTGCTTTCTGACGGGGGAAGAAGAAAGGGCATCCTTCTTTTCCTGATTTCCCCATTTGCTTTTTTTTTCTTTCTACCTCAGGCAGACTACTTGTGGTTTTTTTTCTTGAAAAAGCCAACTAGTGAGGGACACAGAAAAAATATACTAAGTGAATATTTTTAACCACACAGGTTTATATTTGATCCACTGTGATGAGGTCTGTCAGCTCTCTAGAAGGTTGTTCTCTTCTACTGTTAAAATTTACAGTAGTGTACTAAAGCACAAAAAAGACAAACACTTCAGACAAAACCAAATGTAAAACCTATTATTTCTAAGTCTTTAATATTTGTAAGTTTTCAGTTGTAATCCCAGATTTTTTAACAGAAAAGAAATATTTGAGAATACTATCCTTAATAAGAATAGATTAGTGATATTTCATTGATATATAAGTTATTTATGAAAGAAAAAATACTTAGAGATTAATCCAATCACGTAATACAATCCAATACAATCATGTAATACAATTCGATGATTGTAAATGATAAATACAGTCTGCTGCTGATAAGTATATGGAATAGCAAACCATTTTGATGGTTTTGCTAAAAAGGATTTTCACTCTAAAACTGTAACATTTTCATTTAAAATTGTTATATTTTTCTTTCAAAAGGACAACTGAATAGTAGATACATCATTATAAGTTTTGTTTCTAATTTTAAATGGAGAAAAACCTGTCAGGTTCTATTGTAAAATTAATGGTTCAATGGCATTTTTTCTGCTTTTTTGTTAGATCAGGCACACCACAGGTTTAATGAGGGCACCCCAAAGAGGAGTGCAGTGGCTGGTAGGTACCACATAGAGGGCAGTCAATAAGGAAGATCTATACTGAAAACGGGCATAGGATCTTAGTTATTGCTGAGTGTCATCTTGGCATGTTCTTGGGCAGATCAGGATATTAGGTAGCTATTCCTTATTTGAAATGTCAAGCCAGCATCTTTCTGCTCCAAAAGTCAGGCAACTGACCTGCTGTATCCTCTCATATCATGGTTCATTACTAGGAATCCTAAAGAGGATTTATCTGTTCTAGTCATTCTCCTTGATGGCAGAAGCTATTTCTTTGTTAAAAGTGGACACATGAGTAATAAGAAGGGTTTCCTGAGGTTTATGTAGTCATTGTCTACATGTAGAGACAGTGAATTGCACTTTGTGTTAGCTGGCTGGGGAAAATGGTGGGAAGTCACCAGGAATGAGATGTAGACTGAAACCCACAGGTAGGGCAAACTAATCCCAAGGACTTGATCCTTTGGCATTCCACATTAACTTCTCCTATGATGTCACAGGATGCATTCAAAACCTGTGGCACATATGGTCAGGGAATTTAGTTGCAATGGTGCTGAAGGAGGTTCCCTTAACTGGACACTGGATGTGACACCTCTGTGTCCTGGTGCCTTTCCACATGCAACGGCTTCCACAGGGGCTTCAGGCAAGGTCCTCATAGAGTGACTTAGCTCTTGGATAAGGATTACAGAAGTTTGCAACAATAACTGTGGGCAAATAGTTTGCACTTATTTAGGTAAAAGGGCTGTTTATTTCTACAGACCATATCAAAACATGGGGTTTTTTTTTCTGTTTGCATAGTATTTTTCATGTATGTATTAATCATAGCCATTATACAGTATTCATGAAGTTATTCCAGGAAGTGAGAGCAAGTTTTTCTAATATTCCTCTCTTATGTACAGGAAATACTAAAATCACATCTTTGGAACAGTTTTTTGAAGTAAAATGATCTTTGTACTGAATCTTTCTTATTGCACCAATAGGATAATTTCAGTCCAAAAAAGCCCCATTTTCTGCTACAGTAGTCAAATTGAAGTCATATTCTGGATTTTCCCATGGGAGCATATTTTCTCATGTAGGAACAGAACTAAACTGATGAATGCTTTCTAAAACAACAGTGGGAACCCCAGCTCAGCTCAGGACTGAAGGACTGACCCCATAGGCTCACATGAACAGACTTTGAAGGTCAGGTGGCTCTAGACTTGCAGAAGAAAGCATCAGCCCTGCTGAATGTATGTGGTGTGAAGTTGTCTGATTTTGGGGTAGCAGATGATGAATCAATGTCTTCATCTCTGCAGACGTTTCCAAGCCTGGCTGTGGGGCTAACATGGAAGCAAGGAACCTGAACAAGCACCTCACAACAGCCTCACCAGAAATGAAGACTGTTGGTAGATCATCTTTTTACCAAAAAAAAGAATAAGATACTTATCTCAAAAATAGTCTGTGAGTCAATATGCTTCAGCTCAGTAGCCTTGAGAAAAAAAATTTCTGGAGACAAGAGTCTGTTTCGTTATTGTGCACTACTCTGTCAGAGAAAAACATATTTCAGAAAATAACAGTGACTATCCCTCCCCATACAAAACATTCATAGAGTTCTCTACTTAAAAGTAGAGAACAAAGCAGAATAAGAGTTAATTATAAATATCTTGAAGTACATACATTGTCATTTGAAAATGCAATCTCTTTTTGGCATTCATTCCACTAACAACATATAAAATATTAACAGTATGAGCAGTTTCCAATTGCTTCCTGCCTTTAAAATAACATTTTTAATTTCTGAGTAAGAGGAAGAAAACAAGTGCAAGCGAAGTCGAAGTTGAACCTTTTTTTTTTCCTTAAAAAAAGGTCAAGTAAGCCATAGGAGTTTCCTAATATGATTATTCTGACATTTTCTGACTCATAATCTACTGAGTGTTCATTCACCTCTTGCAACTTGAAAGCGTCCTTGAGATCTGTAACTTCATCTGCATGCCAGTCTGCCAATTCTACACTCTTTAAAGTGGAATTTTCATTTATGCCAAGAGCAGAGCTGCATGGGGAGTAAAAGTCAGGAAAAATCAGAACTTTAAAGGATATGAAAGAAGAGAATTGCCTTTGATTTGACACTAAAAATTAGGACTTGAGCTTTGTATGATTTGTGATCTGTGATAGGGGTATGGGCCATGGGGTTCAGGTCACAAAGTAAAAGTAAGTTTTTTATTCCTGAGAAAATTATGTAATAGAAAAGGAAAATACATATTGGGATTGCTTTTAGCTTTCTGAGGAGGTCCATCCTGAATGAGCAGCAGTTGGAACTAAAGGGCTTGGAGCAGAGAGAGCCACAAACCAGCAAGAGGTTTGGAACCAGCAAGGGTTTCCTGCAGACCTCCTACAGCCTGGGTGTGAGGAGAAGTTCTGCAAAACCGAAAAAGTATGAGGAAGGTTTTATTTGTTCTTGTCCTCTCCCTTTCAGTTTAGCCTTGGAAACATCTGCTTTCCTCACATAGACTAACTTAGCTGAAAAATTGTGAGAGACACACTGGATTATTATATTAATTATTGGTTCAGACAAACTCAAGTGTGTGTTTGAGGGGGAAGGGACTAGTTGAATTTCATGAAGGTGAAATGGTGCCCTGCTCCATACCCCAGCCCCTTGAAACCTCCTTGGCCAGCCCTGGAACAGCTCTCACTCTGGGGTGATAGCTATAATTCTCTCTTTTTCTCTCTCTTTCTCTACTACTTCTTCTTCTCCTAATCTCCTTTCTTGGTATTTGGGTAACTTAAAGCTGGATGGGTTAAGTTGTACGGGTTAGCATGTGCTAAGTCAATGCTTTGTGAAATGCTTTATTTTGGTTGAATGTTGCTCTTTAAACTTTTGCCAAGTTGCCTTATTTTCTAAAGTTCGCCAGTAAAAGTGTGTTATTTGACCTCCTGAGAAACATGTGCAGTGTTTTCTCCCATGAGCTCTCTCAAGGTATAAAAGAACCGACGGCCTTTTTCATACATTCAGCAGTCAGATTTTTGGTGTCTTGTATAAAGTAAAACCCCTTTGATGGGCTCATAGCTAGAACCTGGGGTCTTGCTAAAATTGAATGATGCCACATAGAGTTCAGATTGCTTACAGGCAAATTATAAACTTGGGTTTATCATCCTAAAAACAGCCTGATTAATAAAATTATATTACTGTTACAGATCCTATTTCCAGAACCTGAGCTGCATTAAAAATCAGAGGACATGACTTGGGATTGCTATCAATGGAATAAACTGAAATACTTCAATAGAGGCTGCTTGCAGACTGAATTTTACAATATCATTCTGTTTTTCTAATCTTCAGAAATGTCAGTAATGACTTTGAAGTTACTGATATTCAACTGAATATCAGTATACTGAATATTCAGAATATCAATATACTGAAATTCAACTCATCCCCCTCCCCCATTAAAGGTTTATCTTAGTCTTTAAAAGGGTGTCTTTAACTTGTTTCCATCCTCACAGGTTGCCAAAGCCTACTTATTGTCACTGACATATCCAGAAAGGTCAATCAGTGTTTGTAATGAAGGTGTGCATTTATCAAAGTAGATTATTTACACTTCCTTTGCAGTAGGAAGATAAACGCAATTTCCAGAAGTACAAATATTATCACCCCTAGCCCCAAACCATCAAAAGTCTAGACCGTAAAATATTTGTTTCTCCTGTGATTGTCATCTAGCAGTTATAAAGAAAATTGACATTGGCATCCACTTATATACAAGTGGTATCTGGAACAAAAGGCAAGTTTCTCAAACATTACTGATCTTATAGGAGCCTTGCACAGAGTTAAATAAATGAATATTTCAGAACTATATTTCATTTCAATAACCTTGTAAAATGGCTTTCTTTACCATATCTAAACTGCTGACTCAATTTTCCTATTCAGCAGTAATAAATGAAAAATTTCATATAAAGTTTTACAGATTGAAACACCTGCATGCACACAGTGACCATGTGACTGAGAAATCAATTGTTCCTACCACTTAGTACAGAGGAGAATTTAATAGAAACAACTTTTTGTTACTGTTTGTGTTACTTTGCACATATATGTGGTAGAATTAATTACAAATATCATAAAGACAATCTTAAAATAGCTTATATTGAGGGGTGGGTTATGTAGACATCCCTGGATGTGTATTAAGAAATATGTGGCACTTAGGACAATAGTTAGTGGGGGATTTGATAGTGTTAGGTTAATGGTTGGACTCGAAGATCCTAGAGGTCTTGTCCAACCTGAACCTTTTTGTATATATTCTATATACATAATCATATGAAAATACACATACAAATCACAGTCTTGCACATATGATATATGACTTGAGCATTTTATGGAACTCTCTCCAATTGTGTGACTGTCTGCTGTAACTCAGTTATGGACTCCTCCCTTTTGCTATACCCTCTGATCCACCACTGATTTACATCTAACTCAAATGAGCCTCACAAAAAACATGCTTGAAGAGTGAAATAATACAAGAACATAGAAAACCAGAGAGGTTTTCTCTTTTCATTTTCCACACACAATTTTTTAACATCTGGTGTATGTGGAAAGAAATATATGGTCTGTAACCTCAGTGCCTAGAAAGCTTAGAATTAAATAAAGCGTGATTTTAGACCAGAGCATAATCTTTCACTTGCATTTTGTTGGCAAAATATGCCACAAAATAATGTAGAACATTCAGGCTCACTGAAGCATTTTGTCAATTTACAATATCTAGCTAAACAACTGTGATGAAACAAAAAAACCTCTAGCAGACTCAAGTGTACAGTTCATTTCCTTAATTTAAGATTTTTGCTTCATCAGAAATTATATGAAACATTTGATTTTGGATTTCTTGAAAAATTTGGTGAACAGACTCTTCTTTCTGTGTTTTTTTGTCAGATTTTTTTGATCTTAGTTTGTTTAGCTTCTAATTACGTAGATGATAAAAAACATTCCCTTGAGAAAAATACCTAATTGAATGAGCATGGTACTATCCATGAAAATCTGTCGGCTGTACATGATGGGATACAAAAGGAGACAGTACTGGAATAAATGCAATATTTTATTGCACTGTGTCACGTGAACTCTCCCATATCAGCATCCTAAAGAAGAAAAGCAAAAAGAGACCAGCAGTGCTGTAACACGTATTGACTGAATGAAGAGAGTAAACTGCACTCTTTTGTCAGGTTCACATGGAGAAGCTGGAAGACAGAGCTGGCTTGTACACCTGGGCCAGTACAATGCACATACACGAGTTACAAGGTGTGAAGGTGGCCAGGCTCCTTATTCCTGTTTTTCCGTATATCACAAAGTTTTTTGAAATCAGAGAACAGGCAAATAACCTTGGCTGGTGCTGTCATATCCCAGTGACCTAGATCCTTTCTATTGTCTTTGATACTTGCATCTCACTCAGATGTTTTTTCCTTCCCTGAGCACTGCAAATCAATAAGTATTGGTTAAGCAATTGATAATTTTGCTTATACTGTTTGTAATAAGACAGAATCAAAGCTTCAATTCTGGCATGGTGTAAGGGAGCAATTCACTCAGAGTGCTCAAAGGATGGATGCTGTTGCTATGTCTTCACACTTCTCTGGTTGTCAAAGTCCTTGTTTTCTGATTGACCTCACTGAACTACTATTTCCTGCTTTAATTAAGGCAGTTTTAAATAGCCCTCTATTGACCAGATAATTTTTTTTTTTCACGGAATATTCTGAGTTGGAAGGAACCCACAAGGATCATCAAGTCCAGCTCTCAAGTGAATGGCCTGTACAGGGATCAAACACGTGACCTTGGCTTTTGTAGCACCATGCTCTAACCAATTAAGGAGAAGTTCACCCTCACTAGATGCAAGTTCACAAAAGACAGAGAAAAAAATCTTAAATCTTCATTTTCAAAAATTGTGTTTTGAGAAACAGGAATGTTGGGAAAAAATCTGGAAGGAGAATTAAGGATGGGGAAAAGGCAGAGAAGATAAAAAAAAATCAGTTTTGGCACTGGCAAGGAATGGGGACTCAGGGATGCTCATTGACAGGCAGCTGGATATGTATCAGCAGTGTGCTCAGGTGGCCAAAAAGACCAGTGGCAGCTTGGTCTATATCAAGAATACTGTGGCCAGCAGGACCAAGGAAGTGATTTCCCTGCTGTACTCGACACTGGTGAGGTGTCACCTTGAGTACTATTTTCAGTTTTGGGCCCCTCATTTCAAAAAGGATATTGAGGTGATGGAGCTTGTCCAGAGAATGGACAATGCTGGTTAAGGGTCCAGAAAACATGTCCTACGAGGAACAACTGGGGAAACTGTGGTTGTTAATCTGGAGAAAAGGAGACTAATTTGGGACTTCATTGTTCACTACGACTACCTGATAGGAGGTTGTAGTGAGCTGAAGGTTGGTCTCTTCTTCCAAGTCTCAAGTGAAAAGATGAGAGGAAATGACATTAAATTGCACCAGGGGAGGTGCAAATTAGATATTAGGAAAACTTTTTTCACTGAAAGAGTGGTTTTTCACTGGAATAAATTGCCAGGGAGGTAGTAGAGCCACTGTCTCTGGAAGTGTTCAAAAGGCATTCGGATGTGGCACTTGGGGTTATGGTTTTGGGGTGATTATGGTGGTGCTAGGCTGAAGGTTAAACCAGGTGATGTTGGTAGTCTCTTCAAACCTTCTGTAATTTAGGTTATTCTACATCTTTGTAGACTCTATACTTCAGTGTCTATATTTCCCTGTTCAGAGAACTGGCTGTTTCAGTTATGTGTAGTGTCTCCATGCCTGGAGATAGTTTCTTGCCCACTAAATATTTGGAATGAGAAACAAATATTTGATAATAAAAAGAGAAATCACAGGAGAAAAGAAGTACTTCTCTAGAATCTAGTAATAGATTAAGAAATCGATCTACCATATCTTGGGAATAATAGCCTACCATCCTTACTGTCAAAAAAGACTTTGGTGTCAATTTCTTTGTAGATTTTTCTTTTGCTATATTTTGTTTAACAATGTATTTCAGTTTTGTATTAGCTTTTATTATGATAGAAAAATATTGGATCTGATAAAGTTGACTAGAAAAATGAGGGTTAATCTCTTTGATACTGATTTAATTAAGCCCTGCAGAAAGATACTCCCTTTAAGAGAGAAGATTTTTTTTTATTATAGAGAAGCAAAGACATATTGAGATTCTTTTGGAAATCCATGCTTTTCTAAAGAAAAGCAGACAAGCTACAGAGACTTTGTCTATGGGCAGAGTATCTTCTAAACACCCTGAAAGTCAAGTCAAATTGGATTTGTCTGAAATGGCTATGGTAATTGTGAGTAAACAGAACATTTTAAAATAGAAAGGAAGTTTGATTTTTGGTAGAAAAACATTAAAACTGCCACACCAACACTACTATGAATGTCTTCATCCCCAGTTAGGTTTTTTTTAGCTTATCTTCAATTCAGTGCCTTTTTCTGGCCATGACTTTGCTGCTGGGGATACTAATAGGGAGAAAAAGACTTTAGCTAGCTTTAAAAGATTCATCTGGACAAACCTTATCGTCTCCAAAATCAATTACTACATTCTCTATTGTCTACTGAATAATTGCACGGAATAAGTGCACCAAATGTAATTCCATTGATGTCTGGTGATTTCTTCATTCCTGAAAAGGAGATTTTATTTTTCACTTCAACAGCTCATGATTTATATTAGTGAATAGATTCTTTCTTAGTCCCCAGAGAGTCTTTATAAACAACTCTGGCCTCTCTGACCGCACACTTCTATCCTTATCTATTGCTACAGCAGCACATTAACATGCTCAAACAATAGTTCATAGACACCAGTGTTGCAACAGAAGTGCTTTTATGTGTTTTGGTTGAAAGCTTTTCTCTGAGGAATAATTATATTCTTAGCCATTAAGAAGAAAGAAAACTAAATTAAGTTCATTGCAGCTGTATTGAGATACAAATGTAAAAATTGGAAAGGGGGGCTGTTCCATAGTAGTTTGTCTCCAATAAAATGTAAATTCTGCTCCACCAAATCTCAAGTTTTCCTTAAATTATTGCTCTATCTTATGGTAGAAGTAGATTCTTCTTCTTTTTTGGTTTCCTGGTTAACTCATTTGGTCTCATGGGAATTTCTAAGGATATTGAGTTTCTTTTATGGAGAGATGCTCTGAATAACCACAATCTACATACCCAACACTGAACAAAAGGTTAATGATTAGTCAGTTTTCAGACTAATCTGTAAATTGGAATCAGCTGTCAAAATGCTGGTGACATGGTGTTTCAACCACGTCCCAGAAGATTTCACAACATCCAAGTTAGACAACTCACTAAATATGCAGTAATACCGAAAGACATCAAAATAATGCTGAAGACATCACATCAGTGAAGGAGGTAAGCTAGCTGAAGAAAAACAACGAAGATATGGAGAATGCCTCAAATCCCACCTTGTCCCAGAATTTCAACAGCTACCTCTAGCCTGTGGGAGACCCGTACTGACTTTCCTACTGTGATGATTGGGACACCTTCTTTCCAAGAGATTGCCTTGTATTCAAGACGTGTGCCAGCCACACATCTCTCTTTCTTCAGCACATACCATCTCACCCACACTCCAGGTACCTGCTTCATGTATTGATTTTAGACAACTGTGAGAGTTTCAGATATACCCTATATTCTTCCTTTCTAAGTGAGCACTTGTTCTCATTTGGGTACTGTAGGTGTTCATATCTTGCAATCCATTTATTTCTAGCATAAATACTTACAAATATTTGACATTTAGAAGTAGTGTTATACAATTAGAGTTGAAATTACAGTAGAAGACTCTTAAAAAAAACTTTAAAGATTGTTTCAATCTACAGATGTATACAGAAAAATACATATTTTTTGACTCATAACTCATTTAGGTTAAACCTTGAGGGGTTCTGTGAACATCGTACATGAATAGTTTGACAGATACCTGGTTAACACATTAAAAAATTACAGAGATTTGTATATGGACAATGAACACTTTTAATAATTTCTTCCTTTTTTATTTAAAAGATTAATCCATAACTAGATTTTTAAATGGAGGTTTTCAAAGTCTGAAAAGCAGAGCTAGGATTGTTATTTTTAGCTCACATTTCAGTACACTTTTTCTTTGTACCGCATTGAGGAAAAAATTATCAAATTATGAGAAATTAATCACTCCTTTTAAGAAATTATTATTTAGTCTCCTTTATTAATAAGCTTCCAGGTAAAATTGTTAAACACTATTCAGATATTAATTGTTTCAGTGACTTGGTAATATTTGTCCAACTTAATTTATTTTGTAGTAAGATTTGAACTGAAACAGACCAGGAGCATAAAATAACCATAAATGCAGATTGAGGAAGAGTTGGATGTCAGTGGAAACAGCAAGAATTATATTTACTAGGATTTTAGAAGTTTTAGTAGAATTTGTTTTCTTTTAATTCATGGCCATTAGTAGTTTTTCTTGCAATAGGTTATATTTTAGTGCAAATCTTATAGATGTAATAAATTTAGACTAGGTTTTTTAAAAGATGTAAAAAGTCAACCATCTAAAAAAGTCAACCAGAGTTGTTCATTATTCTAGAAAAGCAAGCAATTTAAAGGCAACCACTGCTTATTTTCTAAAGTACAGCTTTACCATCAGTATCATATCTTATTTTTTAAAACATCATTCAGCTCTGTCAAATAGCCAAAGAAATGTTAATTCAAAGACCTGCATCATCCAAAGACTTGGCTCACAGATGGAGCTCGGTTCTAATTGACAAGTGTTACTGTGTTCCTGGGCTCCCTTTTGGACTGAAGCGACTGGTTTGCTCCATGTCAAAATCCAGGTGTTGGTCTAGTGATTGTTCACTAGAGACTTTTTGCAATATGAGAGATGGATCTGACAAAGGGGCAGGGGCTCTTTCCCTCTGACCTTCACAGGTCTCCAAAGTCCAAGAGGCCTTTAATTCCTAAATGTGCCCACAGAAGTACCTTGTGCCCCACCTGTGGCATGAAATGGAGTAAACCCTTGATTTCATGCTATATACAACATGATTCTGTTTTGAATCAATAGAAAAGAAAATGTAAATAAAGAGAACGAATTACAACTTCTGAGGGCTGCAGCCACTCAGAAGAGGTCTGAAACAGATCTAGATTCACGTGCGGTCTTCAAAGCTTTTGGAAGGCAAGCAGAAGCCAGTCTGCATTGCTTGGGAGGAAGGCAGGAACTGCAGCCAGGGGAAGGAAGATACACTTTTCAGTATAGAGACAGCCATACGTATACATACATACATACATACATATATATATATAGATAGATATAGATATATATATAGATATGGATATGCAAGTGGCAGGCTGGTCTTTTCTTTGCAGCATAGCATTGTCTTACTAGCATAAGACAAAATTTGCTTTTGTTGATGAGAGGAAGAGAGAAGTTAAGTAGTAAAAATTACCTTCAAGCAGTTCTAATCCCGATATGCTCAATGCCTGTGATATATTACAAGAGCTTGTCTAAATGAACTCCCAATGGCCTCCCTCTTTTTTTCTGTTGATTTAAATTATATAACTCAAATGTGCAGGAATACACATGAAGATCTCATCCCACATGTTCACATAATAATTATGACCTGTCCTACAGGCAGTACTCGCTTAAACAGCTGGAAGAGTGGGAAGCCATCCTCTGTTTCCATGTGCATTACCAACATAATCCTGTCATGGCTGCAGCAAGGCCCAAGGGGCTTTTTGCTGTTTGCATAATTTTTCTGTATTAAGACTTAGGATACTTATCAGATGTATTGAAGTGATAGCTACTAAGAGCTTGTTAATAGCTCACTAGAGTGATGTTCTGTAAGAATTTGGCAGAATTATTATTTATTACAGTGATGAAAAATCCTTGATAACGCAATTTGTAAAATAGTCAAACTATTGTCTTCGAGTGGTGGGTAAAAAACAGTGCCAATAATTAAATTCAAAAGATGGGTATCGGAAAACTTAACAAGTTGGATAATTTGCAGCTCCTTGTTAAGTGAAACCCTTGATTAACATTTCACAGTTAGCTGCCAAGAACCTTTATCAGGCTCGTTAGGAGAGGCCATTCAGAGGAAGAATACACTGACAAGCAAATCGGAAAGAGGAGTATTGAAATTTTTTTCACAATATTTATTTACATCAAAAACAGATGCTAGTGGCAACATAGTATAGTACATTGCTGAAAAGTTAGAGCTGGTATGGTATAGTTCCTCCCATCAATACATATGTGTGAACATACAAAGAGGAGATTATCTAGCTGACATGTCTTTGTGAATTATCAGCAAGGTATTGCTGTAAAATATGCAATCTTCAATAATGGTTCACCGCAAAAAGATTATACCAATGCAGTTATGGCCCCGGAAATGTAGAAAACCAGTCTAACTTCTTATGATTAGATTTAGGAAGCTGATGTCCAACCTTATATGCAATTTATGCGTTATGTCTGTAATTTATCTATCAATGGATACATCTGCCAATGTTTATTTTAAAATAAACATTCATTAAACAACTAAGGGGAAATTTCCATTACTTCACCTCTCCCATTACTGCTGCTGATAATTTCCCCTCTGATCAGATTTGTATTGATTTCATGATGAAACCAGCACTATATCCTTCTTCTACACTTAGTTAAAAGAAAAGGATACAACTTTTCTTCTCTCGTGTTCAAACTGCAGAAAGCAACTTCGATTTGTTTG
Organism: Lepidothrix coronata; assembly: GCF_001604755.1. NCBI lineage: Eukaryota > Metazoa > Chordata > Aves > Passeriformes > Pipridae > Lepidothrix > Lepidothrix coronata. The sequence continues at coordinate 8,692,227 of NW_016690193.1, forward strand.
CCTGTAGACAAACTAAAGCACATTTCTGAATGCCCTCTATCAGCTACATTTTACCTCATTCACCTGTGCCAAAGATTTGATTTTAATGAAACTGTCCTCATTGATTACAATAAGCACTCTAGAAGTTGAAGTGTTTTTCTTTGAAAACTAAAAGTTATAACCTTTTTGCACTGTAGATATAACCTTTTTGCACAGTCATATGTGAATTGCTTATGTGATAAGAAAATGGTTTTAGTCCTGAGCCTGTCCAAAATGAGATACAAGAAAACAAGTTTTCATTCCAAAGCAAACTAACTGAAAAGTGAAAAAGGGAAGAACTGTTTTGTTATAGTTCTATTTTTTAGTTTATTGCATAGAAATAATTACTATAAAAGTATTAATAGCATAACATACCCTTTTGAGAGATGTTTTATCATTCACCACTGTACCTATTGAAGGAACTGAACAAAAACGTAAGTTTGTTTGCCATGTGCAACTGCTTTATCTATGGATTTTTTTTAATGAGTGCAGGGGTTTGCTCTCATGAGATACCTACTAAGTCTGGGCCTAATTGATCAGAATGACACTGATGCTGTCATGTTACACATTTTATTTAACTGGCCCAAGAGAAAGAGAGAGAGAGAAATATGAACTCTGTACATTTTTGTGTGATGTTTTCTAGTTAAACTACATGAGTCAAAAGCAAACTTAGACTTGAATTAAAAAGTTAAGCAAAAATTTAGGAAGTTAAAAAATGATTGCATAATGTTAAGAGAAAATTATAGTTTTTCTGAAAGCTTGTTAATGTTTACAGCCTACGACAACATTTCAATACACCACATATATGCAAAGGAAACATGTTTGTAGACTCGGGTTGAAGTTAAGCCTCACAGAATGGCATGTGGTTGGTGGAGATCAGGGCTTTGTACTGCAACTGGCCATGTGCTTCATGTGCTCCACTGAAATATGTGTCTGCGCATTCAAAGTTCTTGCTATATTGCAGGGCCAATATTAAACTGAACAGCCGAGCTGACTGCTGAGGGCAGTATGTTCGACTGGCTTCAGATAGTCTATCAGAAGTGGTTTAAGAAGCTGCTGCTACTGAAGTGCTTGTTATGAACTCTCCACTGATTGACCGGAGTAGCTGAGATTAGCACACACTGGTAGTCAGTTGTGGATGCATGTGATGGAAAAAGGTGTTGGCAACAGCAAATTCTCCCAGCCACCTAGGCAAGCTTTCAGGCTCTACTAAGAAAGCCAACACAAGGCAAACACTTCTCCCCACCCCCCCAGTAATAACTGCTACAAAGAGGCATGGTTTTCACAACAGTTATAAACAAAGATGTTAGCTGAGGAAATGAAAAAAATTCAAAGTTATAAAATACAGATGTAAAAATCAGCATTTGAGGACATATGGGGTAAATAGATCATTCTCTGTTTACGAATCCTTATGTAGAGCTTATGTAGAATCAGTTTTACCTTTAAATGTGAACATGAAGATATGAATAATGTTCAGTGAGACTACTAGCAGGATGAAGAACTGCTTAGTGCTAGTGAGGATAGCAAAATCAAGCCAGAGAGCTGAACTGAAAATCTTTACTCACAGTGAGTAACACTTTCATTCATCAGGTAATCAAACTGTGCTTAATATAAACTTGCTGACTAGTAGGAAGAACTAACTAGTAAGAACTCCTTATTATAATAATTGTTTATTTACAACAGTTGCCCTGTAGATGTTCTAAGAGGCTTTCTGTTCTATGAGCTAAACCAGAAACATGGCACAAAGGTATAAGCATCTATTTAAAAGACAGTCATATATTATCTATCAGGAACTGATATTAACTATGAAATAAGGCTGAGTTCACAGGAGTAAATAAAAATCTTTCTATCGATGCATCATTACATTAGGAAAAGAAGGACTTGGTTTTCCATATGTGTTAGAAGAGATCTGAAAGTACTGAGATACTATAGCAGGAATTAAGTAGAATTTAGCTTGAGTGGTGTCTGAGCTTCAATATCCTGCTAGAAAGAAATATTTAAGTTTGAACATCACCATCTAGAGAACAGAACTAAATGCCAGTCTTCCACATGCTGTATGAAAACTGGAATAGATGGAGAAAAGACAGGCAAGCAGCGTTTCTCTGAGGTTTCTGACTTTTGTACATAAACCTTCCTGATAAGCACTTGAGACCAGCATCTCAGTATGTGAAAATCTGAAGTGGCAAAAACCCCTTTACCATAGGGAGTTTAAGGCCTGAAGGTTTTGAGTATTAGTTTTGAATTTGAGTGGCCAAAGTCCAGGTTAAGTGGACTTGAAAAACCTTTAAGAAGACAAAAAGAGGGAAATATCCCCAAACTATGCAGAAATAAATATTTTGGAAGTACTAATGTGCATGAGAGTAATTGTACTTTTTGACTTTAGAGAACAACATTATGCTTGTGTACAGATGCTTTATGGCTATGACTTGTATGCTTATTGTTTTAAGTAGTCTTTAGATGAAGGCTTGATTTGGAAAAAAGGAAAAATAATTCATGTTCCTATCCAACAGTTAACACATTCTCAGCTCAAGTCTCTGTGTCAGACCAGATTCCACATTTCAGATAGTTCACATGGGACAGTTCCTTTTATCAGAAAATCTTTTTTTTTTTTCCTTAAAATGTTATATTCTACTACCTTACAGATTATAAAAGCTTTAAAAGTAACTGTGTCACATCCTTCTAGTTTCTTTTTTCAGTTATGTCATCAGTGCATTTTTGCACTCAAGAAGAAAAGGATTTGCATCTGTTATGTAAAACTTGTGGGTTTGTTTTGCTAAGTGCCATAGAATCAAATCAGTAATAGCTCTGAGTTTAGGAGTTCATCCTTCAGTAGTGATATAGCTATCACTGTAACAATGTTGTAATACCACCCATGATAAACATTTACAGTAAAGAAACCAATATTTCATTAGTTTTGATCTAGAATATTCACTGCATCTCTGCTGATAGGTTACTGTAGTTAACGAACTCCTCAAATTTCCATCTTTCTGGCCAATTTAATTTTTATTCCAACTCCACCACAGTGTTCATTTTTTAACAAAACCTGAAAAAAATTTTCTATATTACATGTGTTTGCAATAAATATATTTGTCAGATTAGGCATTTCTGTATGTATAACTTAATTTTCAAGAAGGCATTTTCATCTTAGCTCACCTACTTAATATTATAATTCTGTATAATTTTTTTATTTCAATTTCATGTGTGTGATGATGTTTAACATCCAGAATACTCTCTTCTAAATGGACTGTGGATATTGGCATACTTTGAATTACACATAGCAGAAATGCAATTTCTTCATCTTTTCTGGCAGGGAAATTTTTGCAAACTTTTTTTTTCCCACTCTGTAATATACCTCTCTCTGGTCAGATGTTTGGTGGGAAATAGTTTTGGTTGTTACGTCAGATGTGATGTCAGTAAATTACAAATTTGTGGTAAATTTATATACGATGAGGAAGGACACAGCCTGTCTTCTAACTGACAAATTTTCTCTCGCAAAACAAGGCCCATATGGAACCTTAAAGTTGTACCCTGCTGATGCAGAAGTTTTGTGGGAAAGGGGGAAAGCAATGATTCTTTTAAATAGCAAAAATCCAGCTTTTCAGTTCTTTGTGTTTGAAAAATTATGATCTCGTAACATAAAAAGTAATTATTCTGCCCTTCAAATAAGTATACATTTTTTTCTGACAGAAAAAAAAAATAATTGTGAATGAAAAGATCCTTTAACACAGATATAAATAGCTTGTTTTTATCTGTATCCATTGTTAGCTTTTCCATCAAGAATCTCTAAATATTATATCTGCCTTTTCTTAATGCAGATCATTGTCTTGTCACAGTGGTTGACATTCTACAAAGGCATCCCCCTGGAGCTAAACACACCCCTGAAAATCATGAAAGTACCAGATTTTACCAGATTTTTTTCTCCAGCCAGTTCTGAAGGCAAAAATACAAAATAAAGGCTTTCTACATACTTTAGCTAATTTTAAAATAGGAACATGGTTCTTTTCTTAAACTCATATGAACTTAAATGGCCACTTGCATTATGGATGCTGATTGCTGAATGGAAACATATGTTGCAATGTCAAACAAAGTTTCTGTAACAAGTCACATTCAGACTACCTGGAATTCAACTATGTTTTCATTCGACTTTAATTATAACCATTTTTTACTGTTTCTTCATGTGTACAGTTTTTATCTTTGTTCAAACTACTTTCCATTATGTTCACTTCCATTCTTATTGATATGCTTGTGAAGTGATTGTTATTTCAATCAAATAATTGTAGCTTTAATTCTAACTAAAAGATCATGCATTAATATCCCTATCTTATGCAGTAAAATAGAAAGCTTAATTTGAATCACATATAGCTCTGACTTTAACTAGTTTAGAGCATCAACACTATCCCTCTCTGATATTCATATTGTTGTTGTGTGGTTCTTGGGTTAAGTCTGTGACAGTCTATGGGAAAGACAGAGAGCCAGGCAGTGCTACTGAACCCAGAAGCAGTATGCTTGATGCATCCCAGGTCATTTATTCTAAAGAGCTGTGAAAACAGGCTGAACACCATGGGCAATGGTCATCTGCACAGAATTTGCAACATCATGCTTTTCTGACATCATGCTTTTCTGTGTACAACCTCAACACTGATTATGCCAGAGCAGACCAAAGAATAAAAGCTTATCAAGGTGAGGATACCTTTATATTTTCAGGAGGGACATGGTCATCTGACTGTCAGCATTAACAGAATTATATGTGATTGCAAGATTATACTAAAGAGGAACAATATTATTTCTAGTTAAGGAAAGGCACTAAATCATGCCATTGTCTCTGGGGTTTAGGTTACAAAATACGTTTTCTGTGTTGGAAAGCTTGTAGTTCATTAACATTTAGAATGCTGACTTTTTAAATCCAGACAGCTGAATGAGTATCAAAGAAAATATGTGTATGTATTTAAAAGCTTATGTCTGTTTGTTCTCCATATTTATTATATAGTTTGGTGGTGCCTTCTACCAGGTAGGACTAGAAATGACTGGCAGCCACGCTAGTGTGGTTGCCTGTTCACTGCAACTGAAGAACAGAACAGAGACTTTCTGCCCTCCTTCACATCAGCACAAATATCCTTGCAAAATTTCTAAAGGAACAGTTGCTTTTATTTTTGGACTGCCCAAGTGACTGTCCATTCATGGATTTTTAAGCTGGTAGGCAGCCAATATCCATCCTTCTTATTTCTGTACTGGAAGCCTATCTAAATCAGCTAGCTGTGAATCAAATCTCTGATCTCAATCTCTGAACATACTTGTCTTACTAGAACAGATTCAGCTGCTGCTTCTTTCTCTGTATGAATCCAGTCTATTACATAGATGCCTTGAAAGATGTAAGACTTTTAGTAAGGTAGGCATAACAGTTTTACCTCTTAAAGTATGATTGAAATACCAAAAGGCACAAAGCCTCAGGAAAAGGCTTTAACAGCTGAGTGGAAATAAGGGAGGGCATCTGTGAAAAGATGTAAGATTTGTTTGATCATCTTCAGCACCCTGAACTGGTAACAGGACTCTTTTAAGAAAAGTGACATTATCTGTCTTCATACTCATCTTGGGCCTTTTCAAAACTGCAGCACTGAAAGCAAACCTGAACTGAAATGAAAGTGCATTTTGCAGAGACAGCTTTTGGAGGATACTTTGTCATCTGCCCATTTGCAAAACATACTAAATACTTCAAGAAGATAATTTCTAAGATTAACATCTTCATCTTTTATATTGCTTATGTTGTTTTTGTTTCAGTCTTAAATATCTGTAAGAGTTTTCATGACAATGGAGTGTAGTTGTAATGACCATGTGAGATTCTGAAATGGTTCAGCCACACACTAGCATTCTATAGGCAACAAAAACTATTTATTGTTCCTCATAGTCCTGCGATAAAGCTATAAAGATTATTACCAGCTATTAGTCCTGTTAGTTTCATGTACTAACATGGATTGTTCTCCTGACATTCATACAAATGAGAGTTAAATCATGCAAAAGTCTGTCTCTAGTGAAAGCTCAGGAAGTTATATTATGGTGTATTTTTTTTTTCTCATTTGCTTTATTCTTGTAATCTCTGTAGTTTCAAGAGACAATTAAATGTTATCTGGGCAGACCGGCCTTGTACTGAAAATCTGATAAATATTCTTGCTTGGAAAATTCAACATTAATGAAGTTAGTATTTTGCTATTGCTTTTAACAAAGCCAAGAATCCGTTACCTGGTGAAAATTTATAGTAGTAGCTGTTATTGCTTTCCATGCCTCTGCCACTCACCTGATATTAGAGGCAGAGTATATTTTCTACATGTAGTTACAATGAAATCACCAATAATTTAGGCATTTTAGAAATAATATTCTTAAAACACTAATAGCTTTTTCTTAAATAAATTCAACTTTCTTCTCTAATAAGATACCTCTGGTTTTAACTTGGAGTCTCTATGTGAAGGAAAAGAGTTGCTCCTGTTATCTCCATTCTTACCATTATGATATTTGAATAGATGAAGGTCTTTAGGATTTCCTTTCTCTAACAGAGGTCTTGTCTGTTTCCTGTTAGCTTTAATTTTAACTCTGGTCTTATGGCTATTCCTCAGGCCCAGTCCTTTTATCCTTCCAGTTTATTGGCAAGCACATTCTCTTTTCTTTCTCTTTGTCAGCTCAGCTCCCTGCATCTTTTCCACTGTGCTCCCCCGTGAACTTCACCTAAATCCCTTTGATGACACCAAGCACTTTTTTTCCCTTATAATTGTGTTTCTTCCTTGTGTGTCTATTGATGACATTGACTATTTCTCTACCTGACAGCATTTGGAAAACTGTAATCAGATGCTCTGAGGAATGCTTTGTGATGGCTATCATGCAGCTGCTTCTTCTTCCTTTAGTTGTGTCCAAAATCCCGAGAGGACTTTTGCCCTCAGACCACATTCGTTATTTTATGCATTTTTCCTGGAGAAAGTAACCTCAACTCAGTGCACCTGAGACAGCTTGCTTAAAAGGTACTCTGTCACTCCATGTAAAATGTAGAACTATGAGAAACAGTACAACTATGTTTGTATGGGCTAGTATGGCTGCCCTGGGAAAGCACCCTTGGAACTGTTTCTGGCATAAGGCGTAAATGGCACTGAACAATGTCATACAAAATGTTAGTGCAATAGCTGTTCAGATTTGTGACTAGTTTTCTACCTTGTCTCATGACCAAAGCGACAGGAGTTTTTCTCTCCAGTATGATTCTGTTTCTGCTGAAATTATTAATAAAGACCATAGAATTCAGTGAAGAAACAATTCATGCTTTTTTTCACCCTTTTTTTTCTTTTTTTCCCCAATCATCATTGCTTTCTTGTTTATTATTTTAGCTGCATTTAAAGACTAGGGGCCACATAAGTTCTTCAGAACAATATTAGTTTTAACAGACTGCACTTGACTTGAGGTTTATAGACCAAACAATGACTTGTACAACAGGTGTTAAGAGCAATGAAAGCATTTCCTTCATTTTGCTTCTTCTGCATTTTTGCTAAAGCTTATAGTGGCATTTGCTATCAAGAAAGATACATATTAAAATTTTAGGAAGCAGTTAAGGTTTTTTTCTTTTTAGCTATAGAGCTAAATATAGATATATAGATATATCAATATAGAGTTAATATGTAAAATTTGATCTTGTAATTTGAGATATATAATTTTTGTGGTTTCATTTTGTTTCTGTTCTTTTCAAAGAGATACAAAAGAATCTCAGTCACAGAGCACTTACTCCCTGGACTCTCAGATTAAAAAATCTCACATGCACTGACAAGCATTCAATTTAGAAACATGGGAAATAAAAGAATCAGCTACACATTCAGCCCAACAGTAGACATCTCAAGTGGCCAGCTAGCTTGCCAGTGAGTGGACCATCCTGCAGTGGATTAACTGTCAGCTAAAGCATGTTTCCAGATTGAAGTCACCCAAGGTGAGCTGCACACTGTATTTCCCAGTTCCACCCACAAACAACATGCATGCTGAAATCAAAGATGAAGCAGTCTAATAGTAAGATTGGTCTAGTTTATACAATTCAGTCAAAGCTTTGGGTGCTTTTTATTGCTGTTGTTTGCCTAGTGCTTTGCCAAATTTTTCTAGTTGCAGTTTGTAAAAATTCTCATTGCCGAGCCTGTCAAATTCCAACAGTCTCTGTCAAGCTCAGTGTAGTTTGCATGACAGTAAACAATTCCTGGCTTTGATCACAGACTTGGTGGGATCTGGTAGTCTATAGATCTATATAGTTTAAATAAAGGGAAAATCCTGCCTGGAAGGGAAAAAGACCAAACACCTCACTTTAAAAAAATAGCATATTTCAGTCTTCTCTTGGATAGGGATGGAGCTTCATTTTTTCCCAAAGTGAATAAACTGACAGTCTCTATGATGGCAGAGCTTGTTTGGGTTTTGTAGAGTCTGCATTTTGTGACAGGACAGAGGATTTATTGCTGAGGGAAATCTCTGTTCATAGCTGATGGAGGGTTAATGTTCCTGTTGCTGACCGAAGCAGAGTTTCAGAGCCATGTCATCCAGCCCAAGGAGTGTGTCAATAAAGAGAGTTTTCAGGACTTTTTTGGGGAGCAGCTAGGTATAAAAGATGAAAGACAGTGTCCAGCATTGAGGCAGCAACAATTTAAATAAAAGGGCACAGAAATGCTTGAAGATGCTGGCAAGTACAACATCCTGAAGGTGTGCTATCCTTCAACTAGACAATCTTTAGGGTCCCAACTCAAACCAATCTATGAGTCTTGGAAGAAGTCTGCTAGTGACAAATACAGTAGAAAAATAACCTTACCTACTGAAGTATGTGGAAGGTAAGTACAGAAATAAAATATGGACTCATAAGGAAGGAGAGAAGGTCAGGTGATCACAGGGAGAAAAGGGGCAAAAAAGACAAAAGTGTGGAGAGAAATAAAGCTGATAAATGCAGAGAAAAAATTTGATTAATCCTTCAGTCCATGTGCTCCTAGGCTAGATGATGCTCTTTGTAGTACCTTTCTGCAACTTTTTTCCTGAATAGTAGCAGCTGCTAAGAGGGCTTGAGTATAATTTCTCCCACTTTCTCATATTTTCCTTTAGAGAAATCTAGACTTAATTAGTGATCATAAGAAAAAAGAGTACTAGAGGTGCACAGGAATGCCATCTAGGTTTAGGCTTATGAAACAGGAAGGTATTAAGAAAAAATGATTGACAGTAAATCATATGTAGGAAATTAATTGCCAGGAACAGATAGAAATGGGGAAGTGGGGACTAAAAATTATATTGATGTGAGATGGAAACATATGATATTTCAGGTGCTGTAAGAAGAGACAGCAAAATCAGGCTAAGGAAAATGTTAATGGCAATGTTATTGAAACATTTTTTTAAAATAAGAGAAGAAATTAAAATACATAAGGCAAGTCAAGGTGCTTTTTGGAACATTTGACTACTGGGATAAACACACGAAATATGAGATTTGGACTGCATGTGGATTATGGAAATACCTCTTCCAAATGAAGATAAGCACAAATGATGTGAAAAAAATAAGAAATAGAAGGGAGAATGACAGAAAAAATATCAGGAAAAGTCATAATATCCAGAAATAATATAATGAATTTGATTATGAAATAATGAATCTTTTCTCCATTTGTGAAAAAACAAATTATGAGATATAATTTTACCAACTCAATTATTTTCTTAATGTATGGTAATAGCAGACTAATTTTACTATGTAGATTTATAAATAATTTAAATAATGTACATGTGTTGCAGTGGAGAAAAAAAGACTGAATATTTAAAGCTGTATTCTCAGAATTTTCTTAAAATTTTATGCTCAATAATTGCATATTTGCTCATAATCATAATTGCTGATCATTGAAAATGTTCATCATTCCAGCATATATTGGGACTTAGAGTAGATTCAAACAGTGACTTTGTCATACTCAGGTATTGGAACACAAGGAGATTCATTAGGAAACCCTATTTTCAATGTCACTCAGTGCATGGGAGATGTGAGGTGCTTTAGACTGAGTGAGTGGCTATGTAAAATTAGCACACTAGTTTTTTTCAGTTTGTCAATAAGAACTGTAAAGACAGCCTGACTTAAACTGCTGCTTTTTAGGGTGGAGGCATGATTTCAAGACTGCAAGTTTTCCTAAAATTTCACTGATTTAGGGAGGCAAGAGTAACCTTTCTTTTAGGAACCAAAATGGAAGAGAAATAGGCAAACTCCCTTGACTCCATAGTGAAGTATTTATTGCTGTAAGCTGATGTACCTACTGCTCTTTTACAAAAAATTTTAACCACATTGGTTTTCACAGATTTCTATTGTTTATTCTGAAGCTAGTCCTGAGAGAGGAGTTAATAGTGTCCCTATTTCTTTTCTGAAGTTGTGTCTTTGCAAAGAAATAAATAGTGAGAATTATTAGGGCAGAAATAGAGTAACAATCATGACTGTTAATCATATAACAAGCATGATTCTATAGCCAAGCAGTTAAGGGTGGGAATCATATTCCAATCAAATTTCACTTTTGCAGCTTGTCCAGTTAGTCTTGATTACACCTGCATTTATATTTCCCACAGTGAAAAGAAATATTTCAGCGTGTTTAAGAAAGTTGAAATTTTAAACTAGTGCATATCACTGTGATTCTGTGTTTCTTCACAGTTGTAGCCCATGGTGTAAATCTGCATTACAAACTTGGCCGATCTGTGGCAGATATGACAGATGGACTTTGCAGGCTTTGGACTCAACTCTGGCTTTGCCCCAAGCAAAGAACGGCTGCTTTTCTCCCCCCCAAAAAGACTGCAGAACAAAAGGTTAAAAATTCACAGTCTGTGTTCTTTACTGTGTCCCACTCCAAAGAAAATACTCGTCACCAGGCCAACGTCTCTCTGGCTATTTTCACCCCTTATGTGAGCCACAATTAAGGACTCTCTGCTGACACAGTGCTTCTCTTATTGTGTTACATGTTTAGTAGTTTACATGTTTGGTAGTTTGGTGGAGAAAAGAGGAGTGAGAATATTGTCACTTTCCATGTGATCTGACTTATGGCTAGACAAAACTACCTTTTAACCAATTTCTTGATGATATTTGAATAAATTCAGTATGAAGTGCATTTCATTAACTGTAAATAAAATACCGACATTTTTAAGGTTTCAGAGGATAATAGTTCATTAGCTCTTAAAGAATATTTCAGTCATATTGAATAAGACACAGAGAACTGTCTGCTATTAAAGCCCAGAAACTTAACATAAAATCTTTACTACTATTCCGATGTTGCCACAGATTTCTTATTTGTCCTTGGGCAATCTATCTGTTCTTGGTGACTAGGAAGAATATTAGAGGAAATTTCCCTCTCTAAAACACAACACTGTCTTGTTCTGATGTTAATCACCTATCCAATGACTGAAATCACTGATACAACCTGGAGGTCTTTGATTATACTCCCACGTATTTCAAGGAGAAACTTCTCCCCTCTCACTGCCAGCCCTGCTTAACCCCCAAAGATTTCCATAGAAGGAGGAATTTCAAAATTTCTCTTTAAATCAAACAAAAAAGTACATCTTGGCATTTTACAGCCAAGCCACAGTCACTCTGTTCACAATCCAAGACATCAGGGAGCCATGCAAATGCAGATATTTTGGCATTGATCCTGTGCCAACACACCCTCCTTCTCAGTAGGCTTTTAGTCTTCTCTTGGTATACCAAAAAAACCTTGCATCTATTCAGATCACAGGTAGATCAAGTTACTGTCTACCCACAAAATGCAGATGCCCCAAAGCCTTGGTGGACTAAAAGTAGAAGGAAGCATCTTTTTTTCAAAGCAATAAAGGCCTGTTCTCCCGGAACAGCAGTAGGTTTATACATTGGATTCTAATCTAAAAAGGAAATCTTCAGCATGGTCTTCAACATAGCTCATCAGTGATAGTCATGGCACTATGAACAAGCAAGGTGTCATAGGGAAGATTCATGAATGCTTGGTGTTTCTTACCCTGGTGTTTTTGAACATCTGTTATGAACACTGCTGAAAACAGGATCTTTTGTTAGACCTTTGGTCTGACCTAACATATCAACTATCTTACAGTTGTAAGTAATTAAGACAAATTATAGACCTCTTGGTATATTTTTAAATCCCTAGGTTCCTTGCTGATGCTGTTTTTTTCTGCTTGAATGAATTTAAGTGACTAAGACATACATTTCTCCAGAAACATCTTTAGAGTGGTTTTCAGAATGTTTAAGAAAGGACCTTTAAAGCCTAGGCCTTTCAATTTTGAAATATCACATTTAAAAGTGAATGCTCTTTTCTGTTATTTCTCCCTTAATAAGGGCAATTAACTCTGGAAGTCTGAGGAGTGGGAGGCAAAACAGAAAACTTTTACAGTGTATCAATAGAAGGCAGAGCATACTTAGATTTGCACTTCAGGAGGGAAATACATGTAATATAGAATTAATATTTATCTTTTCAAGTAAGTAACTGTTACCCCTAGAATATGAGAGATGTCCATAGCTGAAATGCAGCATTGAATCCCACAGTAAGCAACATAGTTAATTAATGCTGGCTATATGACTGCACAACCCTTTCAACTCTAGATGCATTACTACACCAGAATATCATACAGTGTAATCCTACATATGAAGTAGTAATCATTCAAGAAAAACAAATAAATCTTTTTTTACACTCATCAGTACTATCTCAAGCAAAGAGGTTTTGTATTTTAATCCCACAAAAATAATAAAAAAAAAGCTAATAAGTTTATGCTGATGCTTTCAGCCAAATGCAAGTTTTTTATACCTGAGAACACGTATAATATGCCTGTTGCTTGTAAAAAGAAATAGGGCTATTACTCAAAAGAAGAGATAAGCCTTAAAATGTATTTGAAGTTACAAATGGCACACTTATGAATCAATGCTTTGCTTTATTAAATGGTTAGTTTCTGAAGTTCAACAGCTCTTCAAGTGTTTCTCTGTAATTTTATATTTCTCTTTGATACCATTTCAGAAGGTAATTAAATACATCTCCCTAATCAGGCAAGCTGTATAAACCCATGCTTGACATAAGGAGTCATGCTTTGCACTCAAGACTGAGTGAAATGTTCCTATATTTTATACCTGGCAGCTGCATTTTCGTGTTTGTATTTTCAGACACAGGCCCATAATTTAGCAATCTGTGGGTTGTTGGGCCTTGTGTGTATGTCTCAGTTCTTACTGGTAACTTATTTTTTTAGAGTGCTACCCTGCTTTTCTTACAGCCCATTTTGAGACTGTCATACCTCATTGGCAGGTATATATAGCCTTAGGACACAGATTGTCACAACTCATGCAGTATCACATCCAGTGGCAAGTTCTCATAATCACTAGTTTGAAATGGAGCTTATTTCTTCATTCAGCTCATTACGATACTCTCAAACATAAAAATGAGGAAAAAAATGAGTGCCAAGTTAACACATTTTGCCTCATACTTGTTCATTTAAACTGAATTGCAAAAAATTGCTCAGTGTGAAATTATCTTTCTTTCATTGTTTTCAGCAGCAGTTTTCACTTTTCCTATATGAATGCAGTAAGGCAATTTTCTGAAATGTACATGTATGACTATATATGCACCTGTTGGGGCATAGTTGGAAAAATGGTGTGAGGAGGCTTTTCTTTCACTGAATTTCTATTCTTGTTTTCTCTTTTGAAAGCTCCTTGAAAATTCTCATGTGCATGGTACATTGCAGATAAATCAATTTTCTTCTGCTTTCTGAACCATTACATTCGTGTAAATAATAGTTCTGCTCTCTGTCAAGGGATCAAAGATTTCAGCTGTACCAGAAACTGTGTTTTATACATCCATTGGAAGCAGTGAGATGTAGGAGCTCTTATGCTAATGGTAGTAGATAAGTAAATAATAGGTTTCTTTTTTACTTCACCTCTAGTTCAATTTAAAACACTGAAGATTTCTCAGAATACACTAGAAACAATCTACACAACTGAAAGAAGGAAAATATCTGTCGTGACTTCTTAAAAGTGAATTATTTTCATCTATTTGCAAATTTCAATGTCATAAACTTAAAAATTAAAGGAAATTTTGAAACAGTAAGTTCCTTAAGAATATGGGCTGAAATAATTCACATAGCACCATTATTGCTCAGTTTCTGATGTCACATCTCTAAAACAACTGAGCTCTGAGTTGGATCATTTTTTCCTTATGTGGCCTGGGTTTACTTTTTCTAACAGTACCGGTCAGAGCAAAACTAGTTATTGCACGTAATAGTTTCCTACAACATTTGCTCCTGGTGAAACTGTTCCTGCTGACCTCAGAGAGTCAGCTGCTCCTGGGTTTCCAGGGACTTCACTAAATAGATCATGACGCTGAAGATACTGCTGGGATGTTGCCCTGTTATTCAGGAGTACAAAATGCCATCCTGTATCCAAGCATGGCAATAAATTTCTGTACTGGAAGTGAATTCATAGTCTGACTGAAGTAATCCTGCAGCTGTCCAGATAACATTGCAAAAAATCTGCAACAGGACCATGAGTCTCTGGTCTGAGCCTACAATATGGGAAAAAAAGACATCCTTCATACAGTCAGGGACCCACCTACTGGATAGATACAAGAATCTGACACCTGGGATCTGGAATACCTTCCTGAGGCCTTCCACTTACAATGGGCAGTATGATAGATGGCTTTATACATCTACCTCATGCCTCGTACTTCAATGCTCATGTTTCAAAGGATGGATGGAGCACATGAGTACTGAAACAAATTGAAGGATGCAGGATAACACTTAGCTGTACAGGCAAATAACACCTGTCCCAGGGCACCAAAGAGTGGGTTTTTTACCCTGAAGCAGAGCAGGCTGTGAGGAAGCAGAACAGGCTGCTCTGTAAGGGAGGGCAAGCCAGGAGCCAGTGGTGACAGCCAGGCTGGCAAGGCAGTGCTCTCACCCTCAGGCTGCAGTTTCACAGTACCCCCCAAAAAAAGAGGAATGAAAAGGTTTGATAACCAGATTCATCTAACAGCCCAATGATGATCAGGCAAGTCTGTAGTGAAGAGGCTTGTCTAAAGTCAGGCCAGAAGGACAAGCCAAAAATGCAAGGAAAAATGCAATGGCGGGCACAGCACGCCCTCACACCAACTCAGGCTAGGGCAAAGGGCTGAGTGCAGCTGCAGCTCCTGAATTAGTGCTCAAGAGGCTGCATGTTTTGGGGTCTCAGCTGAGGCTTCCCACAGTTGTTTTTCACAGCTTCACTGTATTCATGGCACTCAGTCCAAACCATGCACAGTTGTGTCATATCGAAGTAGACCATGAACACAGGCAGCTAAACATCCAGGAGAGGGGAGAATAATTTAAAGGAGAGGATCATTGATAAAGTACTGGTCAGCTTGCTTACTTGACTCCTTGCCTCTTAATTGCAGGTGGTACTCTTCTTGCCTTACCAGGCTCAACAGGCAATGCATCTGACAGCAAGACTGGAGTTGTCACCAAAGGAGTACAGTGAAAACCTTTAAATTATGGGTACAAGGTAAGTCATAGGGAGAAGGTTCATGGGACAGGAACTTTAAGAACTTACGTGCAAACCAAGAGGGTTTATGTGAGGTACACAGATGTTTACAACACCCAGGGCAGGAGTACCTGTTTATGTGTGCTAAAGATGCAGTTTGTGAACTCTCCATGTATCTGGAAGCTTCTCCAATTTGGTCACATGCATATGTACTCTATGGCTTTCTTCCTGTATTGGGTTTATGTGGCTAGATTTTGGTAGCAGGGGGATACAGGGGTGGCTTCTGTGAGAAGCTGCCAGAAGCTTCCCCCATTCCCCCATATCTGGTAAAGCCAATGCTATCCAGCTCCAGGACAGACCTGTCACTGGCCAAGGCTGAGCCAATCAGGAAAGACAGTAATGCCTCTGAGATAACATATTTAAGAAGGAAAAGAAGTTACTGCCCAGATGAAATTGCAGCCAAAGAAGAGAGGAGTGAGAACATGTAAACAACCCTGCGGACACCAGGTTCAATGGAGAAGGACATAAAGGAGATCCTCCAGGCACCAGAGCTGAGATTCCCCTACAGTTCATGGTGCAAACCATGGGGGAAAAGGCAGCCCATGGAGTCCACAGTGGAGCAGAGATTCACTTGCAGCCTATGGAGGAGACCCACACTGGAGCAGCTGGATGCCCAAAGGAGGCTGTGACCCCATGGGAGGCCCATGCTGGAGCAGGGTCCTGGCAGGGACCTGCAGACCTATGGAGAGAGGAACCCACACTGGAGGTTTCCAGGTAGGACTTGTGGCTCTGTGGGGCACCCACATTGGAGGAGGCTGTGCCTGAAGGACTGCACCCCATGGAAAGGTGACCCAGGTTGCAGCAGTTTGTGGAGAGCTGTTGCCTGTGGGATGGACCCCACACTGGAGCATGGGAAGGACTCCTCTCTCTGAGACATGGCAGAAACAACATGCAATGAACTGACCATAACCCTCAGTCCCCATCTCCCTCCACTGCTGGGGAGGAGGTAGAACTTAGGAAGAAGGGAAGGGTGGAGGGGAAGGTGTCTTTAAAATTTGTTTTACTTCTCATTATTCTGCTCTGATTTTGTTAGTAATAAATTTAATTAATATCCTCACTTTGAGTCTGTTTTGCCCATGATGGTATTTCGTGAGAGATCTCTCCCAGTCCTTATCTAAACTCATGAACCCTTTGTTATATTTTCTCTTCCCTGTCCAGTTGTGGAGGGGAGTGATAAAGCGATTTGGTGAGTACCTGGCATCCAGTCAGGGTCAACCCACTACAGTGCCTCGAGATCATAACCAGGCACAGCTGATGAGGGCAACACAAACATTGCCTCTCTCATTAGGTATTGTATCTTAGATTCTGCCTGTTGATGCAGAGTTGTCCTGCTCACCGAACTAAGCATCCAAGCCTATCTGAACTAAGCCTATCACTTGCCCCATAGCAAGGGGCATAAAGTCCATCACTCCCACCCAATGACATACAGCTTCAAGGAGGAGAGAAAAGCTCTTTAGGGAAAATCCGTAGATTTCTGCTCAGGAGTCTGTTTTAGGATAACATGACACTGAACTTGTGTAAGTACAGACACGCCTCAGGGTTTTATAGTCTTAGAGTTAAATCTAAACAAAACCAGTCTCAAAGAGGAGGATGACAGGTTAGCTGTGGAGGGAAGAGCTGTTGCAGTAGATTGTGCCTTATTTAATACTGCTTTTTGATATGGGGAAAGAGAGCTGGTGTTTTCTGCATTCCAGAGAAAGATTGAGGTGGCATGTGGGGAGGTGTTTGAGAGTAAATAATGTGCACAGTAATTGCTACATTCCAAAAGCCACTAAAACAGGGTTATTATGAAATAAAGAATATAAGGAAAGAAAACACTGGGTGGGGAAAAGGAACAGATAAAAATAATAGATAATGGGGAAGCTGAAAGAGGAATGGAAGACATGAAGAGGGAAATTGTCTGAGACAACATAAAAATAAGCAAAGACACAAAAAGATTAACTGAAATGCAAAGATATTTAAGGGCTGCCTTTCCAGTCAACATTTAAAAGGTTTTTTAATTAATTGATGGCGAAATGATTTGCCGCAGAGAACTATCTAGGGGACTGTGGTTGGTAGAACATTTACTAGTGTTTATTATTTTGTACGACAGCCATACGAATTCTTTCATAACTGATTAATTAAATTACTGCACATTTTAGTGGTACAGTAGCTTGTGAAATCAGGAGCAACACCTAGTCCTGACGTGACATCTTGATACAGTTAACATTTTGGAAACTATTATTAAAGACCAATTGAAATGTTCTCTGAGTAGATCATATGAAGATATCATAAAAGATCATACTTTCAATGTATTTCAATACCTTTCCCAAAAACACATATTAAAAGATTGTTGTGCTCCTCCATAATACTTGCAGAGCTAAGAAATTTGGAACTCATATTTTGCTGGAGACTTAATTGCCAATTTTTTAAAGGGTTTGAAGGAATATTATTTTTTAACCAATAAAATGAACTGAGGAAAGCTCACTTTTTGGCACTAGAACTGTCTAGTTTTTCAGTGGAAAATGATTCATAGTGAAGTATTACATTATGTATTAAAACTATGACTCCAAAGAGCTGTCTAATATTGCAGACCTAGGGCCAATTCTTTGAAACAATCGTGTATTTAATTTTGTTTATGCAAACAAACCAGTGGACTGGTTCACTAGTGGTATTAGGCATGTGCATATATCTTTGCAGATTTGGAGTTTAATCATTTCCCAGTTTTTGTCTTTGAATTTAAGCTTGTTGTCTAGACAACACAGGTTCAGGCAACCCTAAACTGCTATAATCTTCTTACATTTATTCAACAAATATCTGAAGCATTTTGAGAAAAATTTAAAAAACTCTTTTTTGAGACTTTGTACTTCAATGTAAATCATTGATGTTTCAACAAAAAAATAAGAAAAAGTGGTCTCATACCTTCCATTTAAAAAACCGTGCAAATCAGCACAATAATTTGCAAATGCTAGGTTTCAGTCCTTCAAATGATTTATGCTTGTTTTGAACTCAAACCTCTGAGTATTTGTATATGTGCAGAATCAAGGTAGGAATTTAAAACTATTTGGCACTCTACTATCTATGTAGTTCTCACCCCAAAGCAAGTCCACATTGTATGACCTTTTGCATAATGCCAGTACTGAAAGTTTGTTACTTTGTTTTGAATACTAGAATGGCGTAGCAGTTTTCAAAATACCTTGTTGACTGACAAGGAAAAATCATATTCTACAACCTAGATAGAGTTGTTTGCATCAGGCTGGTAGTTATTTAAAAAGATGTTTATTTATAAAAATATAACCAACTCAACAAAAACCAATCAAACAAAATAAACCAAATTAAAAAAGAAACACATCAAAACCCAGTTAAATGTGTGGGTGAGATACTATAAACATTTTAATCAGTGCTGCAGAATACCCTTTATAATGAAATGATAAATAGTTTTAGCCATACATGGCACCATTGCATTAGGACTCTAGATGCTTAAAATGGCATTTTTTAAACGGTCAGGTGAATTAGAAGCACAGTTTTGTAACTACTGTGTGAAACTCCCACTTTGCTTCATGCACGAAACTATTCTTTTGCCCACTAAAACAGAAGGGTCACCTGGTCCAAAAATATATATGAGTTTTAGGTTGTTTTCAAGATGAAGATGTAGTTACACACTATTGGATAGATAATTTTACATATTTTCAATTAAGTCAGCTGGATAGCCAAAGCCTTTTTAGTCCATTTATGAGTAAAGCAGAAGCAGATACACAGAAACAATTAATTTTGACAATGAACCCTAAGCTTTTTATCTCAGTATTCTATAATGTATTCCAAGTACTAAACAGCTCAAATGCAAAAATGTCAAGTAGTGAATCTAGTTAAAATCAAATATGAAGTCTGACTTGCCTTAAGCAGTTCAGGACTGGACAACATGATGTGCAAATAGTTTCTCAATAAGAAATGCATTCGAATGTGGTTTTTCATCATGCACATGATACATTTTCATAGCAGTATATTTTGAAGGTATGTTCTGATTTTGCACTCTAGGCAACTGACACATGGACACCTTTTTCCTGTTCTTTGGTTGAATGTTCGTAGATCTCGAATTCTTACTGCCACAATGTCCAATGCCTTTACAGACATTCTTAAAGAAAAAGTAGTTCAGTTTTGTGATTGAAATGAACATCGCTTTCCTGCCCATCCCTCACTCTTGTTTTAAGCAAGGAATGCATTAATGCTGAATTGCTGTCTGCAGCTCTCTACTTCCTCTTCGAAATGAAGAAACCTTTGGTTTTTTTCATTGTGTCTTTTTGAAATTTTCCCTTTGGACACAACCACAGATTTTTTTAATGGTCTTGATTTTTGTATATCCGACGCTTTTACAGTGGCATTTTTTCCTTTGTGTGAAGTCTGGATGCTTGCTTGGTAAATATTTTCTCTTGAACTTAGTGCAATCTTTAGATCATAAATGTAGATCATCATGGTTAACAGGGACTTGAGACTCCATGATGTAAATTAAACTTAAGTGGAGAAATCTGCAGCAAAGTCTTTTTTAATATACTGGTTCTTAAGGGGCAGCAAGCTTCTTTGTAGAGATGCTGCCTTCATCTACATAAGAGAGTAACCTGTTAAAGCAGCAGAGATCCATGACAAGGGCTAATTAGACACAATCATTGAACCCACTTGAAACTCTAATCCTTTCTCTGTTTATTTTTTGTGCCTTTAATTAATACAAGAATCACCTAACAAGATTATAAATGGGTTTGTGCATCTCTTGGCCTTTCACAGCTTTACAGTGAATGAGATACCTTTATTTTAATCAGCTTTCTTCCTTATACTTTTAAAACCTTGACACTGGTGTAACTTTTTTCTTCACTCATAAATTCATTCATGCCTTGTGAGATGAGGAATGTATTTGCATGGGTTTTTCCAAAACACAGTGAAAGAGCACTTCTCTGGGTAAAGAGAAGGTAGTAAAAAGGTGTTCATTCAACTTCATGGTGTCTTCCATAGTTGTCCAGGAGTTTTCTCAGTTCTTATCTTTGTTTTATGCAGCTGCACAGGTGCAGAAGTTACAAAATCCCCATTTTTTTTGGCCAAAACCCCTTCATTTTCTTCCAAAGCTTTGATGTTGCTGAAGAATTGCCAAGCTGCCACATCTCCCCAGAGATCTATCTTTGAAGTTGCCTGGATGTTGCATGCTCAGGGATACTGGAAATTGCTAGTCTTATTTTATAAATGTGTAAAATACCTGTCAATATCCACAAGGAATATTATAGTCTCCGTCAGAAAGCACTGCCAACTAAAAAAGGTATTTTTCAGCCTGAAAAGTGTGATATATATCTTTAGGAATAGTTCATCAGTGAATGTACTGAAGTCTTCAGTTCTATTCAGCAACCAGCCGAGTTTACGTCTTCATACAGGCTGTTTGTTTCCACGATTGTTCTATTTCTTGATCACTTCATATTGAAACTGAGTCACGACCTTGCTAGTAATTTACATTCTTGATATTTTCTCATGATTTACTGACTTCAAATTAGACCTGAAAGTTTTCAATGTACGTGACAAAGTTGTAGCCTTCAGCAAAAAGTTTCAACTCTGAGTTTATCAAATAAGAGAAAAAAACTTTGATTCATTTATACCCCTTGACCTTTTTAGGATGAAAATGAACAAACTCAACAGCCTGATGGAAAAGACTACGGAGGGGAACACTTGATAGGTCTCAGTTGTCAGTTCATTCAATACACCTCTGAACTGAGCAAGGGGAACGACAAAGTCATTCACAGACATCTTCAATTCCAGTTTCCAATTAAAGGACATATAGCAATTCTACAGATCACCTTGTGATCATGGAAGTAAACAGGAATTCATGCTAGAACGTACTAAACAGGAAAAAAGCAAGCAGACTGGCCAAGGCAGATATGGCTGTAACAATCCATTCAGGAACAGGTTTACCATCAATAAATGAAAAATGAATTATGCACATAAATGAAAGAAATACCTGTACCTTTTTGATACTAAAAAGCAGCTTTCACAATTACATTGGAATTAATACAAAAATTGTACATTCACAAAATTTTAATGGCTTTTTTTTTTCCTTTTTTTTTAATGTACAAACCTAGTAGTCAGATTTGTAATGTTAAATTTACTATTTGGTATTGAATTTGCATCTACCACAAGTGAATTTTAAGGAGACCACAACTCGGAAAGCCTTTAGTTCTATAAATCAAGATTGCCAGGGCATCTTTCTCTCAGGCCCTAAGTTAAGGAACCAATAACATGGTATATTGTCTGGTATATATCCACCTCAGTTCAGATGTATTTAAATCACAACAAATAAAGACATAATAACATCTGACTTTGCTAACTTAGTTAATTTAAAAATAGTTTAAATAGTAGGGCTGGAGAAAATGTTTACCATGGTTACTATGTTCAAATAGGGAAAACTATGCAAAATAGTCAATACTTTTCACAGTGGTTTCACAGCACAGAAAGATATTAGTGCTCACAACAAACCTGCTTCCCAGGTAAAGGCCAGGGTGTTAGGACTCGTTTAAAAAAAAAATGAAGGTGCAGATGGATTCATTTAGCCAGAGAGTAAGAGGCTGAGCTGGGCATAAGTCAAAAGTGAGAAGTGGTACACATGTGTGGTATATTGAAAATAAGGACATTTGCAGCTCTTGTTGTACAAAGTGTTCCTGTTACTGCTGTGGAATATAGTGTGATGGTGATGAGGAAATCTATGCAAATGTGTGAGAAGAGAATCTGTTTAGAATTTTGGCTCCTAAAATGAAAGTCTCAGGGAGTCTGGGAGACTTCCCAGAGGCATTTGGGCCACACAAAGCTGATGTTTCACATTTGCATCACAGGCTGTTTTGCCCTGAGAGCTTTCTGTGTTGTTTTTAATGAAGAGAACAGACAAAGGCAGCACTGTAAGTCAAATTCCCCTGAAGACAATGTAACTAGGCCAGCTGACACACTGAGGCCTTGCTGAACAGAGACAAGTGCTGCTCATCCCCCTGCACACTAAAAGCTGTGTCAAGTACCTAAAAGCTTTGTAATGCCCATGCAATCTTAATATAGATCATGTTTGTGCATACTGTGTACTTGTGTTTGATGAGATGGACACGTCAGAAGTTCTAGCTGCTGAAAGATGATATCTACTTCATTTGCAAACTGGTTAGGTTTCCCTGAAAGCTGAAAAATTCATGATATTCGGTGCACTTTCAAAGACATAACTAGAACTACTTCTTCATACAAACTTGTCCTCCTGATCCTGCCTGCAAAATATCTAGTGCATGATCTGATCCTGACGCTGCTAGCCCCCTTCCAAGGGATCTGGGGGCAAATGTTTGAGAACTTGAACAGTTGACAGTCTGCTAAGGCTTTCCTGTGTGTGTCCATGTGTTCTGCGCATATGTGCATTTCTGTTTCAGCTGTTCCAAACTGAGTAATGACTTTTCTCAGCTATCAGACAGAATTACTGCTCCAAGACTAAAGTTGCTGTTCAATTCTGTAGAGAACAAAATCTGTTGCTGAGACTTACCAGAGTAAATGCAGCAGAGTACAGCAAGGAGTGCACCCCATTGAGTTCACTCTAGGCATTTTCTAAAAAACATACATAGTAAAAACAGAAATGTATTTTCACATCTCTTGGGTTCTGGTTAAATTCCTGAAGGGCAGGAACGGTGTTCCCGTTGCATTTGCCATCAGCCTCTTTCAAGAACACACATTTGATTCAGAGCAGAAATTCCAAAACTAACTCCTTAATTCAAAGTGCACAACTCTTATAGGGTTAATGGCAATACTTTGCATACCCTTAGTTGTTCAATAGGTATGATTGTGAGCAAGGTGCTGATTTACAATTGTGTTATGTTTGCTGTGAAATATAATGTAATCCAAAATGCTGAACTCTAGTTTTCACGGTCTGGCCTGTGCCACACCAGGTGATCATGAGTCCCTACCTGACCATAGCTCTACATTGTAGCAGCTTTGCTGACAACTGCAAAATCTGGTGTAACACAGTGCTAGGACCACAGACAGAGGGTATGTCTAGATTAGTTGTTAGGAAGACATTTTTCATTGTTAGTGTGGTGAGGCACTGGAATATGTTGGCCAGAGAAGTTGTGGATGCCCCATCCCTGGAAGTGTTAAAGGCCAGGTTGGATGGGCCTCTGAACAACCTGATCTAGTGGAAGGTGTCCCTGGTTGGAACAAGATGATCCTTAGGTCCCTTCCAATTCAAACGATTCTATAAGTGTCCTGGTATAGAGTGTAAGCAAGAAAAGACAGTGAGTATAACCAATGCAATGGGAAAAAGTAATTTGGTTCTGTGGCAGTGAACTAGAAGTGCGGTACAGAAAGGAATCAAGTCTAAGATTCCACCTATCTGTTTACACATATACTATTGTATAGAGGATATGCTTTACTAACGCTTGGAAGCAGTGAGCAAGGGATTTAAACTGCAAAAGGGAACAATATATATTCAAGATGTATATAAAATGAAATGGGAGAGTTTCTCTTAGAGGCCTTTCAACAGAGCATAAATATGAATAACATCAGCAGGTTAAAAGCATTTTAGAAACTAGATTATTGCTCTGCTGTGCCATAACCAAGCAACTTTAAACACTGTTATTTGAGTTGGAAGGGACATTTAAAGGTCTGGAGTTGTTACTGTAATTAAGAATAGCTTTTTTCTTTTTTAATTGTTTTTGTAAGTTGTATGTAAGTGATCTATCACTTACAGTAAGTTTACTGGGTTTCACAACATACCTTTAATCTTCACCTTCTTATGCAAGCTACTAGTTATTTCCTTTTCCATTACGGTCTATTTTACAACCTTTGCTAAGTCTTCACTACCAGTCTTCACTTTTCTTCACTACCAGACTCTGATATCACAGAGCTTGTGTTCAAGTAAAGAAATTTAGCAGAGAAAAACAGCACTATTAACCTCTGACCAATGTGTAACTTTAGAATAACAAAGATATTTGTAGTTGTATTCATCTAATTTATTTTTACAGTAATGGAATTCTTAAATTTTCTCACTGACAGAGGGTAAGACCTATGTCAACATTTAGTCTGAGATTTTCAGAAAAATAGAAGATAACTTTAGGCTCTGATGTATCTTAAGACATTCCAATTCATACCAAATATTCGCAGCAGTCAAAAATAGCTCACTTGGAGTACAACAGGAGGAGCTCCACAGCAGCTGTCAATATTGCATAGCTTACATGGGCTTGGACAAGGTGACTGTTCATAACCTCCAGCTCTGCACATATTAAGATCCTTGGCATTGAAATACTTTTGATTTCACTAGGTGACAGCATGCCTCTGGTATATCAGCAGAAAAGCACAAGTATTATGTAGAGACCTTTCTCAGATTGGCATGAATTATATTTTGCACTAATAGGTAACTATTATTTTTAAAGGGATAAATTGCTGGAAATTACTCTTTGCAAAACAACTCAGAGTAAAAAAAGAATTAGAAAGGACAATAATTTGATCAGAAAGAGAAAATTACTGAAATTGGACATTTCCCTTTGTCAGAATAATCACTGGGGATGTAGGATAATGAGGCACATCAGTGTGACTTCCAACAAGGCTGTGATACTTCCCCCCATGACAGTAGAAGAGCACAAGCATAAAATCACTACACCATTGAGCAATAATACTGAAAGATGAGTTAGCAAGAGCACTCTGACAAAGCATGGTGATGCCTCAAGGGCAATGCCTCCGGGGTACACAGAGGCTGAGATTCTGTTCAGAATACTGATAAGCAGCACTGCTTAGATGAGAGTCTATAGTTATTTCAGCAATAAAGAAGTTTGTTGTGAAAACCTTAGCCTGCACCTCAAAGCAATACAAAATTCAGGAAGATTTGCAAAATTAAATGCTTAGATTAGGTAACTCACCCTCAGAAAGACAAGTTAATGAAGCTGTAGTACCACAGGAGAAAATTATGGTGATATTTGCAAATAAAAAATTAACATCATCCAACAATGTAATATTATTGCACAGAAAGAAGATTATTCTAAGGTATGCTAACAGAGCTGTCATATGAAATATATGTCTGAAAATTTCAGACATTGGAAAAAAATTACTTTTTTATAACAATGCTACTTTGTTTAGTATTGCAGCCAAAGAAGGGAGTCAGTCTTCTGTCCTGTGAAAACATGTGTTCCCCTGTTGTACAAGTGAACAAACGTTACACTGTATACTTAAAATTTATGGAAAAATGTACAGTAAAAATAATCTGAATTTTTGCTCATGGGGAAATTCCTACTTTGTCAGGATACAACTTCAGGAGGTCCACTTATTTGTAAGGACTGGATGATATTTGTTATTCAAGCAACAGCACTATTTTCATGGGAGAAGCCGCTCCATACAACAAGGACTGAACTATAGTACACAACAGTCACTTTCCCAGAGGGATACACAGCAGCAATGTTTTTAATACCATATAGATCATCATCACAGTGCATTAAATAGCTAGTGACAGCCTGTTTTGTCAATAGAGAGATTGTTTGTAAATAGGACAGCTGGAAGCTCACTGTTATTGAGTCAGGAGTTACAGAAAACTTCATAGTGAAAGACAGAATTAGAGTCTTTGGCTCTTAATTTAGCCTTTATTCATTAATCACATCCTAAATTGTCTTAAAAATGGAATTTAAAAATCTAATGTGATTGCTAAGAAGCATGTCATTTCAAGCTGCAAATAAACTACATCAGACTAAAGCAACAAGGTCGCAGTTTAGGTGCAGTGTGAAAAATAGGCCATGATACAGAAAGCCTGAAATTATCTTTAAATACTTTCAGATGACACAGATTGTTAATTGAATCAGTATTTTGCTGCACGTAATTGACAAGGCTTTTTCAGAATAATAAAAATAAAGCATTGCAGAGCCCCATGGAATGACCCCCTCTGGAGAACTGACCCAGCTTTTAAGAAATCTCTTTCGGTGTTCTTGATAATCAGCTTGTAATGGAACAGAAAACTCAAAATTATTTGTGGTTGTCTTCCTCAGCTGTCACACTAAATTTTAGGGAGTAAGTTCACTCTTTGTAGTCACTGTCAGTGTAAATGTCATGGATGTTTCAGCAAAGTGTACAGAGAGTTGTGCTAGCATCTACCAGGCTTTCCTAATAAAAGCTAAGCACCTGGATGAGGATTGTTTTGCTTTCTTAATCCTTGGGAGAGTAATTATTGCTCACTTGCTGGTCAGGATATAATCTTAAGTATTATCTCCTGCAAGTAATGACAACACAGCCATTATAACTGGTATCTCCATAAATGACATTCAGACAAGCCTTCTTTTGAATCAGGTCAGTTGTCTTTTAATAGACAAACCAGCACTCATGGGATATCTCACATGTAACTATGTACACAGTTGTCCATGAGCATTATTCAGTATCAGATAAATGAGATACTTGTTGAAGTTAGGGACAGTGATAAATGAACTGAGCCTGAGGGCTGACTCCCCTCACCAGACGAACAACAGGTGAAGAAATCCAAGAAATTTTCCCTATTCTTCATCAGTAGTAGGGGACAGAGTTTTCATTGTTTTGCTCGATTTGCATGCTGTTGGAAAGGAGAAGGTGATTTCCTAAATAAGAGATTAGATGAAGTTTCATGAAATGAAGTTTCTCTCTGCATTTAACAGGATGGGGAATCCCAGTGTCTCAGTGGATCGGCTCCATTTTGTGTGTGGCTGCAGTAAATGATGATGTGAGAAAAGACTCAGGAATCTTTGTGAGATTTAAGGTACTCCTTAGTTTAGTACTCCTGTCTGATATCCATGTGGCCCTGCCCAAAAAACACAGGCATAATTTCCTACAATCATATATAATTCTGCTTCTCCTGTAGTGTAGGTACTTTGCCTAATCTGAAAAGATGGCTCACAAGTTTTAAGGGCAGTTAGTCCCTTAGAAGTATAAACTTTATAATATCTACAAAGTTGTGCTAGAGAAATGTATATTCCTTTTATTAAGTTAATGGTTTCTGTAGTGACTGTAAGCACCTAGTACAGCTGGAACAAGTACTTAATTTAAAATACACTTCCTGATTAGAGATTCTCATTAGTACACAGGAACCTTAAGTGTAGTGTATGCTGAAGCCAAGCAAGGTTGTTGTGGCTTTTAAAAAAAAAAAATATTTTAAACAGCTCAGCTGTCATAGGGTCTGGTTTCCCTAAGGTTTATGAACTTCATTCCTACAACTCATTTTCACAACACTGCCCATGCTTGTGCCAAACAGATCCTAAATTATGCTGTATGCAACAGATTGCACAACTGAGGCTATTCCCATAGCAGTAGTCAGTCTACTGCCTACAGGTATCACAAACTATTTTGCAGTTTCTTCACAGTCAAAACACAGTATGGATATTCTTTATATATTTATACCTCAAAGAGAATGATGAGGCTCTTTTTCTCTTTGGAAACAACGAGTTATTAATATTTGCAGGTTTTCCCATGCCTCATTCAGATGTCTCATGAAAGAGTACCATCTGCTTTTGCAAACGATATTTAACTCTGTGCCTAAATATGTGAAAAGAGGAGTGAAAGAGGGAGAGAGAGGAAAGTCTCTTTTCCTCTCTCTCCCTTCCTTTCTCTCTCTCCCTCTCTCCCTCTCCTTTGTACTGCTTCCCAGTACATCAGGATTAACAATGGTCTGATAAGCAATGACAGTTCATACAGGTTACCAAAGGGAGAGCAATGGAAAGGAGCACAGGGGTATAAAATTTGCTATGTTTACAATACCCTGATAACTTCAAAAAAGCTGAAATAACAATTGAAGAAGGCAGCAGCATTTAAATGGGATGTCTTGTCAACAGCTTGTCCATAAACTACCAGTTGGTATGACCCACCTAATAAGATACTTAGCATATGCTGTCTTCCTCACAGTTATATTAAACATATACTATCAGTTGTTTAAAATTAAAATTTTTTCCTTAGTAAAAGGCATTGAATGTCTCTACTATTCAGGAAGGGGGCCTGTGAGGCTGCTTTCTTTCCTCCAGATCTTCGTTGTTACAACCCTAAATAATGTGTCATGAGGAAAGAGAGGTTGCTGTCTCCTTGTTAGGCCTGCCTGCAGTGGTCAATGTTCTTGTCAAGCTTTTACCCATCCCTTTCCCTAGCCAGGCAGTGGCTCTGTTCAGCCTTGCAACCTTTTTATGTGCTGAGCAATGGGACATCAAAACCATGGCATTAGTGTAAAGGATGTATGTCTTCTAGGAAAAATCAGACTTGATTGAACATCTAAGATGGGTAGATTGCCATGTATGTTGTTCCATTGATACTTACCTTTGCTGTTGACTGTTTAACTGTAACTAAAGTAAATTGGCCAGCTTTAGCTTCCTTCTGTTATATCCCTTTATACTTTTATCATTATCTGTATCTTTATCTAAGTACACTAAACTTCCATCAGCTATCTTTCCTTGTATGCACTGGTTCATTGTGACCAAGTTATCACCTAAATGTTTTATGGTAAATTAAATAAATGAAAGTCAATTAGTATTTATTGGACATATCACCACGCAGACTTCAATTTACTCCTCTGAATCCTGTTAAATTTACTGAAGTCCTTTTGAAATTGAAGACCACAGAGCTGGATGCACTAATTCTTTGAATGGTTTCTGAAACCTTTCAAAAGCGTAATGTCATATCTTCCTGATTAGGCATCCAATGATCAAGATTGAATCCATAAATTTGTATGCATGTAGTTTGTTAGTTTATTGTCTAAGTCATGCTTGCTTAGAGAAACACTGTTCTATGATTTGATGTGACGATGTAAGCAAGGCACACACAGGAATAACCAAACTAGTCTTAGTCTAGGGTGGGTAACAATGAGATTGTAAAAAGAGTTGCTTCTGCATAACCACATTTATTCGTCTTCTGAAACCATGACATGGCAGCTTCATGGCTTTTGCTAACTGAGCTGGATAGATCATATTTGACTCTTCCAATCTTACTTTATTTTGAACTTTACATTTGTGAGCTGCACCAGCTGTTAGAAATAATACTGCCACCAGCTAGTCTTTATGCACAGTAAGGTGCAGAAATATAGTGTCTCAAATCACTGTGTCTCTGTAATTGAGGGGTAGGCAGCTGAAGGATTGTAGAGACGTTTTACCTACACCTTAAAATGAGGCAAAAGTGTCCATAAAACCTTAACACTAACTGTAAAAATCTCATTTCTCCACAAAGTTTTAGTATGCATAAAGAAGCTCCCTGGAAAGAACTGAATCTTTCACCAAAGCTTTGACAAAGTCAGTGACTAAAATCAATCAATTCAATCACCATGTGAATGGTATGATTACAATTGAGGGATGCTATAAGAACTTGAGGAACTACAAATAAAGCTTTTTAGCACTTATCTCTTTTTTTTTTTTTAAGTTCACTCCTCTTTACCTCATCTTCAATGTTTTTTTTTGTTTTATTATCTCTTCGCAATGCACAGTCCTTTTGTGGTTAGTGTGACAGATTGGTAGCTGCTACATGTAAGAGAGCAAATAAAAAGCTACAAAATAAAGCACATTGTTAGAAGAAATTTGGATTTCAAAACTAAATCATCACGGCAGAGATAGGTATTAATATCAATTATCTGATTCTATGTTGATTTTTTAATGACATATTCAGCTCTGGCCAAATCCCTTCTCGGCCTCCTTCATCACAAATTCTAATTAGTGAGAAATTTAACAGCCTAGTGAGAAAGATAATAAGGTTTGGTGATAGAGGGGACATGTGTAATACTTACCTGTCTAACACAATTCATGATTACCATACTGAAATGCTCTCTCCTCCCTACAGATCTTCTTCTTGGAAAGCTGAGGAAGCTTGACTGAGCTGCCTCACTTAATGACTATTACCTTATTAAGTCTTTGCAGGCTCTGCAAAGCTTTGCTTGAGTTTGTATTTTCATTTATGGTAAATCTTTTGCATTAAAACACCAAAACTGGACCTTTGACGTGGTGTGTGGGGACATATCTGCGAGAAAGGGACTCAAGCTGGAGCAAGAATTGTGTACAAGTTTTATACATCTCAATGGAATTTACATCCTGGGCTCAGCTGTTAAAGAGATGAAATGTCCCTGTTGTGTTTGAAAGGCAGAACTGAAAATGCCTTTGGTTGATTTTTGTTTTTTAAAAATACCTTAGGTCTCCAACTTTCAGATATGGGATATTAGGACCCAAAGGAATGGCCTGAAGTTGTGTCAGGGAAGGTTTACGTTGGATATTAGAAACCAACCTGACAGAGTTCAAGAAGCATTTGGATGACACTCTCAGGCACATGGTGTGACTCTTGTGGACAGTCCTGTGCAGGGCCAGGGATTGGACTCAATGATCCTTTTGTGTCCCTTCCAACTCAGCATATTCTGTGATTCTATTCGGTGATTCTGGGAGATATGCCTCCCTCACATCCTAGAATAAGGCTTTATGGTGAACAATTATGCTCTAAATCCCTTCTCCAGGGACCTCATTTTGAGGCATACAGGAATTTAGGGAATGTAATTTATTTTGAGAAACTGGACTGTGACTGACAGGCACCTAAAAGGCCTACGTATGTAATAATGAGAAATTTGAGCCCCTTGCTTGACTCCAAGATTAATTTCTCCTTCTTTTAATGACTATGTAATTATTGATATACTGCTCAGCAGAGTACTATAGGACAACTTTTGTCCTTCATGGACCCACAGAATTAAGTATTTTTCTATTCTATAAGATACAGATTTCTGGAACAGGAGAATTTTGTTTACTAAAACTCTAGTAAGTCCTTCTGTAAACATCAGATGATTCTGAAAAAGTGGTGTTACTGAAAATATTCTATTTATTTTTACACTGTATAGCACTATATAACACACTGTATTCAAATTTGAGACAAAATGAAAATGAAATTAAAATTTGTCACTGCTATGATAAATGTATATACATATGCTGTTATTAATTTTATAGCAATAAAAACACATACTTTTCTTTTAAAAAAGATAATAACTTTCTTGGACACATAATTGTATCAATTTTTATTTCTAAATTCTGTGTTTCTAAAAAGAACCTAAACTTTATTTTGACAAAAGTAAGAATGTTTCTTGAAATATGCTCCTTTTCTAATACACAGTGACCATCAATGACTTCATGAATGCTGCTAAATAAGTTTTTAATGTTATACCTTAAGGAATGGAACTGCATAGAACGGTATTAGTGCCACATATTTCAGCTGACATCACTTCAAATTATACTGACATTTAATTAACTATAACTTATTCTTAGAATATGAAATACTTATGTAGTTCAAAATACTTAATTTATATAGTACTTGAACAAAACAACTCCTTCCCCATACTGTTCAAATGAAGAATGCTGCAAATAACAAGAATCTGTAACAAAGATTCAGATATTAAAAAATGCTCTAATGAGATCAGAAGTTTAAAAGAAAGTTAAAGGAATTAATTTGTTATCAGGTAACTATGGATCACTTTGCACATTTCTCTTATTATACATATTGACAGGAAGAAATAAAAATTTCGGTGTTACACATCAGGAAATGTTACTGTGTCAGTTTTTAGAGATGAATCCATCTAACTGACTGAAAAAAAGTTTTGGAATTAAATGACCAAAAGTTGGGGGTTTTTACAAGAAAACTTTCAAACCTCATAAAAGTAAGCATCAGCAACTATAGGTATTTATATCTGATCTTCTAATTTCCCCCATTTTTGGCTTACCATATTATCTAAGATGAAAAACAGTTGGCAAGACTGTCATTTGTTGTGGGATTGAAGTGGATAGATAAGATTAAAGATTAAAAAGTTTCTCCAGCACCACTGTTCATAGTTTACCAAGTTACCTGAGGATAGTCACAGTGTTTAGATGTTTAGGCTGTGCTATGTTCAGAATTTTTAAAAGATACCTTAGGGCCAAAGTATTAACTATGTTGGTCAAATGGTGTATCAGCTGAACACTTGATTGTCTTTCCCCTGCTTTTTCTTATGCTGCTCACAGCTTGCAGCTGGTTCATGATTTAGTGCAGATTTTGCAGCTGAGTTGTCCTGACAGGGGCAATAGAAGGGTGCCTCAGTAAGGAAGAAGAGTGGAATAGCCCTTACCTGTACTCAGGATGGTACAGGTACTGGACCCCTTTGCTTACATCCAACATATATGCAGATGCTATGTTTAAAATCCAGCTACTGAGCACAGTGTGTGTTCTTCAAACGTCCTTCAGTTTCTGATCAGATATTCATCAGTGAATAAACTATAGGAGTTGAAAGATCTGAAAGGCTGTAATGTCCCTGTGTATATACAGGTTGAAGAAACTACTAAGAAAGTCATGGTAAGTGTAATCAGTTTCCTTCATAAGAAAATGCAAATTTTTGCATTCTTTGTTAAGGTAATTTTACATACTGCCATGTGCTTGTTTGTGGTAGCTCACTTTCTTCAAAAGATGTTGAAAGGAAGCAAGCTGATCTGAGTAAAGATCATCTCAACAAAAAGTTGCAGAGAGAAGCCATAGTTTTAATCATGGTTTTTATGATTGCACAGAGAGAGTTTGCACATGAAGGCACTCCACGGAGAGAAACCAGAGAAGAGATACTCAGTGACATGGAGTTTGCTGCCTGGGAGACCAGGGCTAGTGACCAGCAGAAATCATTAAATAAGGTCTGATTAGTAGCTTAAGAGATATGGCAAGCATAGGTAAGAGTATTTGCATGCCCATATTGGTTCCTTTGAATTAACATACCAAAAACTTAAGTGTGGTTTGGCCAAATAAATCTGACTTTAGCTTGTTGCAGACTGGTTTTGCCAGCTGATATTTAAAGGGAAGTACTAGCAGCCAGCTAACTCACAAGGCCTGCTAGTGTCATGTCTATTACTCATGGGGTAGATCAGTCTGATCCTTCCGCTGCATCCCCAGAGCAAATGGATTTTCAGAATGCATGTTACAAACAAAGTTGGAAAAGGTTCAATACACATGTGAACTGAACAAGCGAGTACCACAGCAAATCTTATAAACCTGCTGTGCACACAAACCTGGTTGTTACCACCTCTACATGTGCTGCACGGGAAATGAGCACTCTTTTCTACCTGTGCATCAGGAACTGGCATGTGATTGCACTGCATCATTTATTGTCAATCAAAATGTCCATTTTCAGTTCCCAAAGCAGCCTTGAAAGTAGTTAAGAATAACTGTGAAGATGGCATGTAAAAGTAGTCTGAAAATACTGGTCCTTTTTTATGACCCTCAATACATGCTACAGATTAAAGATCTGCTTGGAGAAAAAGACAGCACAGGGGAAAATACGTAACACTGTGTAACCCTATGCTCTGAAGCGTAGAATTTTCTTCAGATTTACCATAACTAGTAGCAAGTAGTTACATATCCCAATAAGCTCAAATATTTCAAAACATTTTGGAAATTAATGGATTTGAGATTGAACATAAGATATACACAACAAAATCTTTTTCTTCCTTTTTTTTTTTTTCCCCTGTAGGGAAAGAGGCGTTTTGGAAAAATTCAGCTTTTACTTTTGAAGTTTTGATGAGATATTTTTCAAGAATAGAGTAATATAAACCTACAGCCCATATAAATAATTTTTATACCTGAGTTCTCATTTTCTATTGTGAAACCTTATTTAAGTTAGTTCATAGTTGTTTCTTATTTTGATGACAAACAAGATTGATTATTTTTAAGTAAGCTGAAATATGAAGCCTTCTTCGTTTCAAATTGAAATAATTTCGTTTTAGTGGGTTTTTTTTCTGCTAATAAAGATAAAACACATTACTTTTTAATGAAACTGCTTTCAATTTATTAGCAATGTTTCTGCAAGCAATTAGTATCGCTGCAACTAGTGGATCACTATAATGTATAGGAATTGAATTATATTATATTATCTTAGAGTCAAGTTGTATTTCTCCTCCAGAGAACACAATACAGTCAGGTCAACTTTGTGATCCAGTCATCTTATGTTTATGTCAGTTAGCATTTTTTTGACATGTTCCTACCTTCTTACTGACAAAGGTTAAAGTTGTTCTGCTAACCTTTCTGTGGGTATTTCAAATCGCAGAATTCAGACACACTTCATCCAAATAAAAAGAGCCTATAGTCTCATATAAGGTCAACCAAGGAAATAGAAACCCCATGAAAGCAATTCACTTTTAAAGCTTGAGCTTACCTTACAAAAAAAGTCCTGCTTCGGCCCAGTTCATATGCCAGGCTTGGAATAAGCCCTATCTTTTGGAGCAGTGTACAGTCTGAACCTAAGAGAAGTCAAAACATTCAAAGTTGGCTTATTTTAACTGCACATCAATCAACACTTTAGCCAAGCAAACACATAACAAATAACTTATTAATTTTAATAATTGATCACTGTAATAAATAAAAAAATATTCTTTTTAAGAGTTAGTTCCATTGTTTTCAAATTAAAACACTAAAAAAACCCACAATGCTCTTACTGAAGGAATTTGTGAGGGAAAATTTGTAGAAGTAGGTTTAGTGAAATTATTTGGCTTGTTGTTTGGCCTGAAAGAAATAGTGCAGCATTAGTTTTCACAATGATTGTTCCCTTCTGAATTCACTTGTATTTAAATGTGCCTCTGGGGCTTCTGAGACTGGGCTAATACCCAATCTAATGAACTAACTGGAGTCTGCACCTAGGATGAAATTTACCTCTAGGCAGAGTCAGCCAAAGGTCTCTCTACTGTTTAAAAGGAATTAAGAGTTTATTCTGACCCTCTGCACTGTATTAATCTTACCTTGAAAAAAAATCCTTCTGCAGTCTTCACATTTCAGAAGTGGGATGTATATTTCACTAAAAAACCCTCAGGTCAACTCTTTTAAGATTGTATTTCAGGATTTTGGTTTTCTTTTCAGATTAAAATAATTGATCAAGTTAAATGAAATTAAAACAACCAGAAAACTGTTTTTTGTCTTGCAAAATGTGCATTCAGTTAAAACAGATAAGACAATAATGAGTCATGTTTGCCAATATCTAGTAGCAATATCTTTTCAATATCTGCTCCTTTGAATGAGAGTCCAGTGCTAGCCATACATCTGTTGAATGCCCCTATATTCATATGTCATACTCAGAAAAACACTTCCTTCATGGATATATTTATGTCTATAAGATGTCCTTTAAACTGCATAGCAAGGAAAAAAAAAATTCAACCAACCAACCAAAGAAGCCACTTTTCCAGTGTGTAAAAAAGATTTCAAGTGATGGCTCCCTTCACTGTCAAAGTGACAACTAATAAATAATGGAAATGAGTATTAATTGCTTTTGCATTTATTTGGTTTGTCTCAGCTTTCAGCCTTCACTACTGCGTTGAGCAATCCACCAAAAGCTTTGGTACAGCTGTTTCAAAGTGCTGCTTTATGCAGCAGACATTCTGCAGCCAAATGAAGGGGTCATCTTGGCTGTGGCCAACATCATGTTTGGCTGCTTGCTTGGCCCCTGGCTGAGGCACACATTTTCCGTTAGATTCCACTGACAGAACAGAAGGAGTAAAATAGTCTTTTTTTTCCCTTCATCCACTGCAGCCTAGCTAAGGACATGACTCTACTTACTCAGCCATGTACACTTCAGCCTAGCATGGAATTGTCTCAGCTTGATGTCATTACTTTGCATGGGTTAATAAAACATCATATTGAGTCTGTAGCTTGAAAAACATGATTGCATATCTAGAAATACTTTCAAATCCAATATAAACTATGTATTTTATTAAAACAGGCTTATAAAAAGTTCTACAAGACAGAAGAGATAACCAATATAGATAAAATACTGTATACTTGCCTAAATAAAATTTTGATGGTTTTCAACACTATACTTACTGTGCCACAGAGCAAACCTAGGAGTTATAGTCACTTGGTCCAAACCTAGCATCTGAATAATGCACTGCAAAAACCATGAGCCATTATATTATATTTCATGTAGCTATAAGGAAATAGGGAGAAAAAAATTTGGGGTTAAGGGGTGGAAAGAAAGGAAAATCTGGAAGAAAATTATTTCACCATGAACTAGAGTAAAAAAGCCATTTCCAAAGCAAATATTGTTGCTGTTGAGGTAACAGGAACACTTGCCTTCCGTATTTATATTTAATCAAGCTCCATGAGGTAGGCATCCTAAGAGGTAAAGAAATACACAAGAAGAGAATAAAAGGAACAGGTTTTCTTTGTGTCATGAGTGTACAATATTATGGACACTGAAGTAAACTGGACTAAAGGACGTTGGAGTAAATTTGTTTATCCAAAGGGAAAGCAAGCGAAAGTGAGCATGGAAAAAATCATGGCCTAAAGTTTTGTTACTCTTAAAGATGTCTTAACTTTGACATGCGCTTACATGAGCATGAGAAAAAAGGTGATAAAGAGAATATTAAAGGAAATAAAAGGGAATTGCAGTGGGTGTAAGCAAACATAGTTATAATGAAAAGTTCTTTGGAGATTTCAAAGGTAAGTATGTGAAAATCATGCGTCTTGTCTTTTATGTACTAAGACATTTTGCCATGTAATAGATCTGATGGGCATCTGTTGTGACAAAGTGTTTGACAGCAGCCGAAAACAAGCTGACACTTTAACAAAAGGGCAAAATTATCACCTTCTCTTGCTGCTTGAGCTTGTACAAGCTTTTTTATTATGTTATGGACTGAAAATTCTTGTTTGCCTACTTGTTTGTTTTCTCAGTGAGAAACAGAGTGTGAAAAAATAGGTTAGAAGCAATGCCAAGTGCACAGGCTGTTCAGTCCTCACAGTCACATCTCATGTGGTTTCCAGGATTAGCTATACTTGCAGTGTACGAAAGACTACTAAGTGCCGCTAGATCACAGCACAATTCAGGCTGCCAGCTACCATAAAACTGTACAATGAAAGAGTGCTATTTACTTGTCACACCATTTTTGAAACAATTTCTTTGGAATCAGTAGAAAAATAGTGATTTTAATGAGAGCAGGATCAAATCTTACTGTAGTAGTTTTCATGACTAGCCCTGTGCATTTTGTATTTGAGAAGATGGGTGACATTGTGAAATGCTGAGGTGGTTTGGGTAGACACGTATCATGTCTCTGACCTATCTAGTAAGTCATTTCCAGGAAGCTCTCACCCACTGAAATTCTCTAAGAATGGAACACAAAGGAACCATTTTAGCCCAATTTTTTGTTTAGCTTTGTGGCAGAACAAGTATCATTAAGGCAGAGTATAAACTAAGTTTCTCCACATCCAACTACAGAGACAAAACAGGTCCGATTTTCCTTTTTTACATGAAAATAAATTGAAAAACTACACAGAAATAAAAGGAATCATGGAAATGTAAAAGTTGTGTAGGGGGAGGAGAATAAAAGCATTTAATTTTGATAGGGAACAGTTACTTTGTTACTGCCCCAGTCTTCAAATTGAATGCACCTGCTGTACAACCAATTAAAATGGCACACTCTGCTCACCACTTTTTTTTGCTAGATGCCTCCAGGATATTTGTCTTCCTGAAGTTTTGCCATGCCACCTGTTACCCGAATGTTTGAGTGCATCATGTTTCTCACCCATGACAGTAGCTTGCAACCTGCTAAGAAGGAATAAGCAGTCTCAGTTTTCAAGGTGGTACAAGTATGTAAGTTGGTTCCATTTCTGGAAAAGGTATGACAAAAATATCTTTGTGCCTCTCCTCTTTCTCCATTCAAGAAATGGAAAGAGTCAAACTGCTAGGAATTTTCTCTGTGTTTTGTAAATATTCTAAATGTTTTCTCCTGGTACATCTTGCTATTTCATAAAAACAGATCTGTTTCATAAGTAATATAGATACATATTCTGGATATAGTTTTACTTGGGTCTTGTAAGCTTATTGCACCACCTGTCCTGCTGTAAGTCCTGTATAGACATCAGCTGTAATGTTATTTTATTTCTTTTCTTCTGTGAGATTTTCATTTTGTTAGTACAAGTGTGAGACTTTAAAAAAAAGTAAATTCCTGGATATTTTTCATCCTTTATGGCCAATGTTGGGTAGTATCTTACAATTCATTGCTAAGAATAATAAAAATCCACAGGGAATTTTCTCCCCCTCAGATCTGCCAAAACCTAACCAGATTTTTTTTTTGCTAACAAATGATGTATTCCTCTTTGTTAGACTGGTAGAACCCCACAGATTTTTTTTTTTTTTTTGAAAAGTTATGTTAGTGTAACAAACTGGACAGCTTTTTTTGGGAGGGTGGATTTATATTATTACAACAAATATTTCTCGTGTCTTTTTCTTTGGTACTTGGTTCTGCTGTTGTATAGATGAACTATATTTGTATAAAAGCATGGTTGAGTCTATGAATCATTTTCTTTCAATTAGTTCACTGATAATATTCATGTTGTCCAATAGGAAAAATACTTTTTCACATCTTAAATTGAACAACATACACACTCAGAGGTATGTGTTAAAAATCGCTCCATGCAAAACATTAGCAAAGTTGTTTTATGAGAGCTGCTTCCTTTTATACTAAAACGGGAAGGTAACTAGTTCTAAAACTGAAAAAGGGGAAAAAAAAGAAGTGTTACTTTGAAAGATGTCTGTTTCTTAATCTATATAGTTCTATATGCTTGGGCTTCATACAGTCTCTTTGTAATGAGTGTGCTAAATTAAGAAGGTATCCTTTGTAACCATGGTGTGGAATGTATGCATAAAAAGATTAAAATTTCCTACTAGTTGCATCATTATTTACTCACGCTCCTTTCTCACTGCACTTTCTGGCATTTAGTCATCCAAAGATGTCATATTTTTATTGTTTACTCTTCCATGTGAGAATAATACTTCAACAACATTTGTGTTTTCAATGAACTGCTCTAGTTCCTCAAATCTTCTATCAAAATGTATAGAGAACCAATGTATTTCAATTTCCTGCAGAAATTTTCCCGGCATCTGAAGGCTATTTATTTGGTACCAACTGAGAAATTGCATGTCCACTTTAGTAGTACATCTCTTCACCTCAAAATCAAAAAGGCTCAGATAGTGACTCACTCTCTCAACTGATGCATTCTCTAAACTGATGCCAGCCATCTTCAGTATGTTTTCTTTTCCAAGAGAAAACACTCAGTCCAGATGTCCTGGGTTTTTTTGGCATCAGGGTAGTGGTTACTGCCCTTGTCTGAATGTGCATGTGCCTCCCAGGAGCAGTGTCTGAGGGACACCATATATGTTGGATGCATTCTGCTCGGTCATTTAGCAGCTATGGACCTATCCGTTCTGGCATTTAAACTGGGAATCATCAAATGTACATCAACTTTATTAAGATAAAAATGTATTTGTTAGACAACACTTCACTCTATTTAATTCCAAACTGCAAACAAACAGTGTTTCTATTTCAGTCACACAATTTCTCCCTATCATGAGTTCATAGTGTCCATTTAAAATGCTTGCCCTGTCATGTAGGTTTAGAAAAATATTTGATGTAATTCCCTCTGCTATTTAGTCTGATTTAATACCAGTAACAATAGAGGAATAGCCATATAGTTTAAGCAGCCAGATATCTACAATCCATGATTGTCAGAGACCACAAACTGATAAACACTGCCCTGTGTTACTGCAACTAATTTTCAAGGTGAATTGCAATATTTTGTGATTGTCCTTTGATAATGCATTTGAGAGAGAATGGTAATCCTTGGGCCAGCTGGCCTGTGCTCACACTTTTCAGTGAGAGTAGCCTGGAACCAGCTAGGTTTCACAGTTCTTGGTCTAGGACTTCTGCAGGACCTTTCTGGCTCTTGGACACTGTATTTTCTGAATGGAGGTTGTGGAGTTTTTCAAGGTCAGAATTCACCAGATAATGATAAGGCAGTGTCACAGTCCTAACCACGGTGCTTTTATAGCCTGAGTGCTCAAGTAGGTGCTTCACTTTTGCATATGAGCGTGTAGTAGTAGGGGAATCTGTGAGGTTATGTTAATATTGAATTTACTGTTGGAAGGGTATCCCAGCCAGAAAAAGACTAAATAATTTTACACTGCACTTATCCACAGTGTTTCTCTACAGAACAATTAACTTCCTAGTAAGAAGTTAATTAACTTCAGTGCTGAATTTTGCTCTTTGCAGTTATTTACAATACATGCATAAGAATCACATACAATAACTATCTTAGACAAATGTGAGTTTTAAGTGGAGCAAATAACAATGAAAAAGTTTCTGAGAAGTCGTTGTTAAAGTCTTCTGCCAGTATTTTTTCTTGTAGATACATGAAGCAAGACCTACAAACACCAATCCATGTCACATTTCATTTAACAATATATTCCAAAGCTGTTAAAATCCATAAACTAAGGGAGTCTGAAGTTAGATTAGATCAAAAGCACAGCCTCATGAAATTCCAGGTGCTAATATGTCAACAATTATGCAGAGTAAACTTTCTTCATTGTGTTTCTGCTCATTCACAGGCATAAACAGATAAAAAATCTTCCTAAGATTGCTTTTAAAAATCTACAAATCGGAAAATTAAAAGTTGGGGCACAAACTTACTATTTTTATCTTATATCAGTTGCTTTAACTGATTTCTGACATGATTTTTTAATGATGTTTCTAAGAAGCTGTTAAATGGTAGCTTCAGTGACATTATTAAATATTTAAACACAGCTGAAGAATTGGAAATCATCAAGAAATAACTGGAACTACAAAAAATAGCATTGCCCTGAGCAAAACACGATTCTTCATAATAAAATAGAAGTTATTTCAATTATGACATTTCTAGTCAATACTAGCAGTGAAAAAACGACCGAATTATTGTTAATAATTGTGCTTTGTTTCTCTTTATCAAAGATGATAAAACACATTAGCCACATTATTTCCATGGTTCAGATATAAAATGCTACAGAATTTATGGGGCAGAAAATTATGCAATAAAATGTTCTCAGAATTGTTGTTTTCTGCCTCCTGTGTTCAAATCTGGTACCAAGTTTTAGCTTTTAATAATCAATTAGGCTTGGAAACAGCCATTATTCATATTGCTCCCATTGCATTGTAGTTGATTTCTACAAGTTTCTTTTCAAATAAATAAACTTGTTCTTACACCTATTCTCTTTAATGTTTGGTTTTTTGGTTGGTTTGTTTGTTTGTTTGTTTGTTTGTTTGTTTGGGGGTTTTTTTGTGCTGTATTTTTATGATTCCAGGTGTACCTGAAACCTTGGTCATACACCCAGGCTTTCTTCTTAGTTTGCAAGTCTTCTTTCTTGCAAGAAGTTCCAACCTGTTAGCCCAAAGTGACTTCCTCTGGTAGCAGAAATAATTTTTCATTCTCATTCACTCCAAGTTGCCAGAAACATGATTTCTATCAATTATTTTCCTTCTAGTGTTTCCATTTGGGTTTGGCTTCTTTTCTGTCATTCATCTGAGAGAGAGGAGGAAATATCTGAGAAACTTTAATGCTTTAATCATACAAGCATGCCCTTTTTCACAAGGTTGACAATTTTGGCTCAGCTGGAGATATACGGTTCATGAATGGATAATTAATGAAATAGCATTTGCCTCATGATGTCTTTAAGCAGCAGCAAATTGTATCAAATAAACTTAGAGAGCAACCCCTCTTCACATCTATACTGGAAAGCACCTGACAGAGAGCCAACAACATGATAAGAGAAAAAGGTAATATCAGAACAATGTCTGTATTGCTTTGCCAGGGTTAAGGTTAAATATTCTCTTTATAATGTACAAAAATAGCTCCTCATTGAATTTATATGGTTCAAAATAAAAGTTGAGCTGATTTCCTTATCGTCTGTTTTTGCTCCTCACAGAGGCCTGGTGTCACTAGAAACTGGGTTAGTTGGCAGAGCAGAAGAGATAGAAGAACCACAACATTATGACAGTATAAAATACATCTCCCACCTATGAAACTCCCTGGTTGCTGGTACTGCCATGGAATGTACTTAGAAAAAGGACATAATTCAATGATGTTGTCATTCAAGACAATATGGCAAGGAAATTTTCCATCTCCTAAGGACTGCTACGGTTACCACCTGAAATAGGCTGCAAGAGTTGCAGTGGGGAAAGAAAAGCAGTTGTTCTGTGGGGAAAGAACAGCAATCCTATGAGGAAGTTAAGTCTTTGGCATTTAAGGCTGTAAGGCCATAACGCTCTGCAATTGAGGAAACAACTGCAGTACCCAAACAATACAGAAACAGCAATTTTTGTTTTGGTCTATTCCCCCTCAGTGTTTGGGAAAACACCGGGCACCAGAAGTTTTTTGTGCATTTTAAGCTATTCAGTCTGCAACATCATTATGGTTCAAATAAGACAGAGCTATAATTGTAATGTTATATCAGAGGTATCATATTGGTTGCCCATGAATGTACAATCCAATCTATCCATTGCAGATTGCGTTCTCCACTTACTGGAAGTAAATAATTTCTTCCTCTTCTGCACACCGGTTCTCTAACATCTGCTGAGATTCAACCCATTCTTGTAATTCTTCATTTCCTTCACTAAATGATTTTCAAATATAATGCAGTACAGCATGCATATATGTGGAAAA
This sequence comes from Lepidothrix coronata, assembly GCF_001604755.1. Lineage (NCBI taxonomy): Eukaryota > Metazoa > Chordata > Aves > Passeriformes > Pipridae > Lepidothrix > Lepidothrix coronata. The sequence goes on from NW_016690193.1 coordinate 8,735,212, forward strand.
GGTTGTCAAATGGCTGTATTCACCAAGGGGAAAAGTCCACCATAAAATTGCTCTGCAGGTTACTTTATTTGTAATATTTCTCCCTCTAAACATAGTAGCCTGAGACATTGAGGCAGTTGGAAATAATGAAACATATTTTTCATACACTCGCTTTTCATTTCAATGTATCAAGCAGCTCTTTAAACTGCTATTTTAAACTATTATGTCTTATTTTAGAAAGCCTTTATAATAATAGGAAATAATAAGAACCCAAAGTACTTGCTATTTGGAAATGAAAATAAATGCTTAGCCCTTCTTGCATTTAAAACATACATTTTAAAAAGCCATTAATTTTGGTTTGTACTACTGGTTTCTTTTATTTTACTAGAAATGTATTCCCGTAATTCAAACTGGGGAAATTATTGAAACTACTAGTAGAGGTGGTGATATGCAAAGAGGTTATATGTCTAAAAGAACTGGGATATAATTTTTCAACTCTACATTCTATTCTTACTTGCTGGTGGATAAGCAGAAAAAATGAAGGCCTTGATATGATCATTTCACTCTACTCTTAGTCCCTACTATCCATATACTTCTGGGTATTTGTAATGTCTTGGGGTGCAAGAAGTACCAAAGCTCACAGCCAAAACTAAAAAAAAAATAAGAAAGGCAATAAAATGTTGGTGTGAAAATAGTTCTTAGTAAAAAGTCATCAGAAGACAAATTATCCATTGCTAATTGAATAAATGTATGGAGATATTAGAGAATAGGTTTAAATGTGTCATAGGCATAGCTCACCAAATAAGCACAGACACTGTCACAAGTAGTGGAAAAAGGCTTGACTCAGATCTGACACACTGAGGAATAAGTCAGCAGGAACATTGTAAAGCTTCCAGCAGCATCCACTGGACACTGTTGAAGTCCTAGGACTTGTTCTCTGCCCTCGGGCTCAGTGCTGTTAGTTCTGGAAGCAGGCTTTCCTACACACAGAACTTGGAGACCTTTTTAACTTTAAGTTCCCATTTATTATGGGACAGTCAAGCAACTGACATCATGGCCAAACACGTTGCTTTTATGAAGTAAAATTCTGAATACTTACTTTTGTCTTGCTGATTCCAGTGGACTGTACTAGCACAGCACTAACAATTTAGAGCTTCCAGGAGAAAGAAGAGCATCACATCACATCACAGTAATGAGAAACTGAGCCACACTAAACCCTGTGTCTGAGCAAGCCCCTTGCATACAGCTGTGTTGCTTAAGAATGACTTTAATTTCTGAGGTCCTATCTCAGCCATAATCTCAGTGTTCCTGTGTGAGACATCTGCCTTTCAGATTGGCCTACACTCACTCCAGGAAACTACTGCCACTGTACAAGGTTGTTATTACCAGCATTTTTAAAGAAAAGTGGTACAACCCACCTCCAGTGTACAATTTGTTCCTCCCCATCCACACCAGGTGAATCAGGGTACAAAAATGAGACAGGTCTCACTTCTGCTTTTTTGACTGTCTGGGTGTAAACAATTTGGGGATATTTTCCTCTTCATCTTTTTTAAGATGTGTTTTTTAGTATAAGTTCTGTAATTATCATCTCTGCAAGAAAAAACAGAGCACATGTATAGTAACAGGAAACAATGACTAAGTGCTTGCTGTTGCCAGGGCACATTGGATACAGAAAATAGAGAGAATGCTGTGCTACACCTTATGCATTGGAACAGTGAAAATGTATCCTAGGACATACAGATAAAAGCCTTAGCCACTCACAAGAAAATTTTGGAATATTTTCATTGGTTTTTAATAGACTTTTTATCTTGCTTGTTACTCTGTTATTCCCAGTTCAAATGTTCCATTTGAAAGTGGACTCATGACACTTTAAACTGACAGATGAGGATTTTATTAATTCTTTTTTTTTAATTAAGAAGCTTAGAAACACAAATGTCCTAGCAGCTACAAATTTCCCTATTCTGCGCGTAACAACAGAAAATAATTGCAGCATCTTGTATCTTTTATTATTATGCTTATATGCCATTTAATGTTATATTCATGCTTTAAAAAAATCCATGTTTCCTTAGACTAACATCTCTTTTATTACAATGAAAAATCACATGTTTCTTTTTTATTCTAATATAAATATATTTATTTAGAAAGGACTGGTTTTCTGAGGCATAAAGTAATACAATATAAAGTTGTGGAAATTCTGGTAAGCTTTAATTCTAAATTATTTCTATTATGGTAATACTAATGTTACTCACTCTATCCCCAAATTCAAGACATATTGCAGGAAGCAGCAGCTCCGAGCCCTGTCCAGGGGCCCTCAGCAGCTAATCAGGTGTGGAGGGGATGTTGTTGGGAGCAGTCAGGGTGATTTAAGTGTCTCTAAAGGAGCACAAATAACCCAGAGCGATCAAAAGAGACCTCAGGGCCTTGGGATGACTGGTTGAAGGATCGGGAGCACAGGCAGTGATTTCCTCAATCCTTATGGTAACAAGGAATAATATTGATAGGAATAGGCAGATCCATCAGGTCAATGCATGTAATCAGAAAAATTCTGGGTTTTTTGACCATGGGATGATCTATTCAACAACTGGTCTACTCATGCTGGATGGGATGCACCTTTCTCAAAGGGAAAAAAGAGTTATAGCACGTGAACTAGCGAGGCTTGTTGATAACTTGGAAAGCAGAAAGGGAAAATGCCAGGCTTGGCAGTGACAAGAATAGGATGGTGTGCCAAAACCTGAGGAAATGAGCACTCATGGGATCCCTTAATCTGCTTCACAAGGTGTTGCCTACAAAGTACCTCACCTGAAATGCTTCTACACTAATGCATGCTTCAAGAGGAAAAAACAAGAGGAGCTTAAAACTTTGGCCTAGTCCCAGAGATTTTATATCATTGGACCAAGAGGGTCTCAGTGCCATGAGCTGGAGGACCATGACTGCAAGAATGATCAACTCCCAGTTGACCCTGACATTGTGCAGGATCTGCTGCTCCAGCGGGATCCTTAAAAATCAATGGGGCCTGATGGGATTCATCCCAGAATCCTCAAAGAGCTACTGATGTCATCACAAAACCTCTCTCAATTTTTGAGTTTTCTTGGGAATCTGGAGATGTCCCAGCTGACTGGAAGGTGGTGAACGTTGTCCCAGTTTTCAAGAAGGGCAAGAAGGAGGAACCCAGAGACTACAGGCCTGTCAGTCTCACTTCAGTACCTGGTAAAATTATTCTAGGAAGTTTTGAAAAACATCTGGAGGACAATGCTGTCAGAAGTCACAACCAGCACAGCTTCATGAGAGGGCAGTCCTGCTTGCCAAACTTGATTTCCTTCTATGACAGGGTAATCCACCCAGTTAATCTAGGAAAGCCATTAGATTTAATTTTTTTGGACTTCAGCAAAGTTTTTAATACTGTGTCTCATAGTATCCTTCTGGATAAAACGTCCAGCATTCAGTTGAATAACCATGTTATGCACTTGGTGAGGAATTGGCTCACAGGTTGGGCACAAAGAGTTATACTAAATGAGGGAACATCAGGCTGGCATCCAGTCATTAGCGGGGTTCCACAGGGTTTCATCCTCAGCCCAGTTCTCTTCTACATCTTCGTTAATGACTTGGACGCAGGACTGAAAGGGATACTAAGCAAGTTTGATGACGACACTAAACTGGGAGAAGCTCTTGACTCCTTTGAGGGCAGGGAGGCCCTGCAGAGAGACCTCCACAAATGAGAGAGATGAGCATTCACCAACTGTATGAAGTTTAAAAATGGCAAGTGCCAGAACCTCTACCTGAAAGAGGGTAAATATGGTTGTGTGTATAGACTAGGGAATGAGAGGCTGGAAAGCAGTGCCACAGAAAGGGACATAGGGGTTCTGGTCAATGGCAAGTTGAATATGAGTCAGCAGTGCCCTGGCAGCCAGGAGGGCCAACCGTGTCCTGGGGGGCATCAGGCAAAGCATCACCAGCTGGTCAAAAGAGGTAATTCTCCTTCCGCCTGGAGAAAAGGAAACTGATGGGGGACCTCATTGTGGTCTTCAGCATCCTCATGATGGGAAGAGGGGGGGTAAGTACCAGTATCTTCATTCTTGTGACCAGTGACAGCAGTCAAGGGAATGGCATGAAGCTGTGTCAGGGGAGGTTTAGGTTAGATATTAGGAAAAAATTTTCACCCACAGGGTGGTTGAGCTCTGAAACAGGCTCCCCAGGGAAGTGGTCAGAGCACCAATCTTCTCTGAGTTCAAGAAGCATTTGGACAGTGGTTTCAGGCACATGGTGTGATTCTTGGAGTGTCCTGCACAGTGCCAGGAGTTGGACTTGATGATCCTGATTGGTGCCTTCCAACTCAGCATATTCTATAATTCTATGATTTTCACATATCCAGCTTTATTTATATCTCCAATTAGTCAATTTTATATGGGCAGAGCCATTGACACAACCAGATACTAGTGAGTCCTGCCAAGCTGTCAGGGACCTTTAGGACTTTTAGTCTTTAATTCATTAACCAAATAACAACTGTTCATTCTTTTATCATAATGATTATGGCTTTAGTATCTACAAAGCTTTAAATGGTCAATTATCAAAATGTCTTTCCAGTAAAACAAATTTTTGAAAATAGGGTGCTTGGGCACTGGGCTAATACTGTTTTTAGCTACCTATCAGTAATGCCGAGTAATGTAAATGCAACCTCTCTTTACTATGCAGCTTTTAAAGCCAAATATTCTACATAGGTGTGTGAAACCTATTATATTCAGGTATCAATGTAGTCCTCAAAGCTATATGGGAACTAAACTACATCATAAGTTATTCATTAGTAAAGAAAGTCTCCCATAATTCTCTAAAATAACAAGGCATTTAACTAAGTATAACCTAGGAAAAAATAGAGTGATAATCAGAGATAGCTAGCTATGTAATGTTTAGAGAAATGCACAAATATAATTTTTTAACCTAACAATAGTAAATGTTCTAGACTAATAACCATGTGAAAGCCAAAAATCTTCATTTGGTCTTGCTCATGTATTCCTCTTCTACAGAAACAGAATCCTGGTGCCATGCAACAAGCTATAAGGATTATGAAAATAAAAATAAGGTTTCGGTTTACAATTAAAGTAATTTTAAGGCATCTGTTGAAAAACCATAGTTTGCAATAACAGCATATACAATTTATATGATACCTGCAGGGAAAAAATAATGCTAGATTTTTGCATTTTCCAAGTTTCTTCTCTTTAGGAAGTTTGTAAGATCATTGCTGAAGCAGAAAGTTTGTTCCAAGAACCAGTATAAGAAAGATTTTGCTACAGGAAAGAGTTATGAAGTAGTGTAGAAAAGGTACAGTGGTAGAAATAAAGTTGTCACTGTAAGATTTATGGTTCTAATTTAGGAGAAGTTAAGGCTTGTAAAACCCAAATTAAAATAAGCATCTATGTCTAGTGCAGCATTAGACATCTAGGTTCTCCAGGCGTAGAGAGGTAAGGCAGAATCCCTCTTCATCAGCTCTTCCTTCAGGGTATCTTTAGCACATTGGCTCCTGTGAATCCCTTCATTTTTCTGCACTATGAGGAAGTCAAATGCCAAAAAGTGGTTGGTGTATTGCTTGTGGATATTTCTATGCCCATGGTTTGATGTGACAGCGGCCAATATTGCCATGCCTGAGTTCCACTGGCGACTCTAACACCTGCTTCTCACTTTTGTAGCTTTATTTGTTTGTTCACACAACTGAATGAAAATAATCCTAAAGAAAAGATATGAGCATATACTTTCATCTTCAAAAAATCTTAAAGTGACTGTGCAGATAGGTTATCTTAGCTATAATATTTGGTTTTTTCCTTAAAAGGAATTGTCTAGGTAGGTAGATAGGTTTCAAAGGAGGGAAAAAGAAACCTAAAAAACATGGTAGTTTGTAGTTCAATTCTGTACTCTTATGATGACTGTCTTTTCCTAAAGCAGAATAAGGATGGGATTTTTTTTTCTCCAGATGTACCTTACTGAGTGGAAAGCTCAGGTAAAGAGATTTACTTCTGTGGGGTGGCAAAGACATGCTCTAGCTTTACTTATGGTCTGACAGTACTTTAACTAGACATTAAAAGCATGGTTGTAATAAGAAACTGCTTTGCCTTTTATAATTCTAGTTATTGTATTTTAAAGGTACACCATAGTTTAGTTCTGCTAGTCTCCATAAAGACAAGGAAAGTACCAAAAAAAATAAATATAAAAAACACAGCTGTATGAAAATACATGACAAAGGCAAAAATCATAAATTCTAAAAATGAAAGTACACCTGGAGAAATTACCAGCAGCCAGTTCTGCAAAAAATAAGAGTGTACAGTCATTTCTCAGAACACTATTTTGAAAGCACATTTTGTTAATGGATATTTTAAAGGATTTGCAAGTTGTTCAAGATTATGGGTAATAATCACAGTAGGAATTACTTGTGCATTTGGAAGTAATTTGCCTATGTCCTAAATTAGTCTCAGACTAAGAACTTTCTTTTATTTAACCAATTTTACACATTCATAGCAAGAAATGTGAAGTAAAAGTTAAAAAAGTGGAATAGCTCAATCCCCTTTGTCCCCAAAATTATTGCCTTCTATATTTTCTAATAATGAAATGTATTATAGGCAAAGCATCAAGTAATATTAAGTTCAGCAATTCTACAATTCTAATCCTTGAAAGTTAAAAGACAACATAGATTTACAAGACCGAGTACCATACAAATCGCATACAAGTTCACTTTCAGGTGTTGAACTGATATAGTTTAAATATTTCAGTATTGATTTAGATGAGTTGATTTGAAACCCTGTTTATGCATACATGAATGTATTTAAACATGATTTATACTTATTTAACATGCTGGTATTTATTTTTACAAATCTTAAGAAAACATTTAGATATCTCACCTTTTTTTTTGTTTGTTTTTGTTTTGTTAAACCAGTGCAAATCACAGAATATGCTGAGTTGGAAGGAATCTACAACCATCACTGAGTCTAACCCTTAGCCATGCACAGGATCATACCTAAGAGTCACACCATGTGCCTGAGACCATTGTCCAAATGCTTCTTGAACTCTGTCAGGTTTGGTGCTGTGACCACTTCCATGGGGAGCCTGTTCCAGCGCCCAACCACTCTCTAGGTGAAGAACTTTTTTCTAATATCCAACCTAAACCTCCCCTGACAAAACTTCAGGCCATTACCTCAGGTTCTGTCTCATGGTCACCACAGAGAAGAGATCAGTGCCTGCCCCTCCTCTTACTCTCATGAAGAAGTTGTGGACTGCCATGAGGTCTCCCCTCAGCCTTCTCTTCTCCAGGCTGAACAAACCATGTGACCTCAGCCGCTCCTCATCCGGCTTCCTCTCAAGGCCCTTCACCATCTTCATTGCCTTCCTTTGGATACTCTCTAATAGCTTAATATCTTTCTTATATTGTGATGCCCAAAACTGCACACAATATTCAAGGTGAGGTCACCCCAGTGCAGAGCAGAGTGGGACAATCACCTCCCTCGACCAGTTGGCGATGCTTTGCCTGATGCCCCCTAGGACATGGTTGGCACTCCTGGCTGCCAGGGCACTGCTGACTCATATTCAACTTGCCATTGATCAGGACCCCCATGCTTTCCAGCATCTCATTCCACAGTCTGTATGGACATCCAGGGTTGCCCCTCCCAGGTGCAGAATCTGGTACTTCCCTTGTTGAACTTAATATGGTTGGTGATTGCCCAGTCCTCTAATTTGTCAGGGTCTCTCTGCAGGGCCTCCCTGCCTTTGAGGGAGTCAAGAGCTCCTCTGAGTTTTGTGTCCTATGCAAACTTGCTTAGTATCCCTTCCAGTCCTGCATCCAAGTCATTTATGAAGATGTTGAGGACACAGGGCCTAAGATGGAGCCCTGTGTAACCCCACTAGTGACAAGTTGCCAGTTTGATGTTCCCCCATTCACTATCACCCTCTGTGCTCGACCCATGAGCCAATTGCTCACCCATCACATGATGTGTTTATCCAACTGTGTGCTGGACAGTTTGTCCAGAAGGATCCTGTGAGAGAGTATCTAAAGCTTTACTGATCAGCTTGGTGGGTTACCTTATCATAAACAGAAATCAGGTTTGATAAGCAGGACTACCCTGCTGGTTGTGTCTTTCAGGTATTTTTCAATACCTCCCAGAATAATCTTCTCTATAATTTAGCAGGCGCTGAAGGGAGACTGACAGGCCTGTAGGTTCCGAAGTCCGCCTTCTTGCCCTTATTGAAAATTGGTACAACATTTGCTAGCTTCCAGTCAACTGAGAACTCTCCAGATTCCCAAGACAACTCAAAAACTGAGAGAGGCTTTGCGATAACATCAGCCAGCTCTTTGAGGATTCTGGGATGAATCCCATCAGGCCCCATAGATTTGTAGGGATCCAGCTGGAGTAGCAGGTCCCGCACAAATTCAGGTCAACTGCGAGTTGATTATTCTTGCAGTCATGGTCCTCAAGCTCATGGCACTGAGACCCCCTTGGTCTGTCATCCCTGTTGAAGACAAAGGCAAAGAAAGCCTTAAACACCTCTGCCTTGTCTCTGTCCCTGTTTGTGAGGTTACCATCCTCATCCTGTACCAGGCCAATGATATTTCTATCCTGCCTATTGCCATTAACATATTTGAAAAAATTCTTTTTATTGTCCCCTACATTTCTGGCCAGCTTCAACTCCAGTTGATTTTCTGTCACACGAATTTTCTCACTACAGCTGCAAGCAGCATCTCTGTATTCTTCCCATGTCACTTGACCTTGCTTCCACTGGGCATACACCTTCCTTTTTTCCTTGACTCTGAGACAAGATCCCTGTTCAGCAAAGCTGGCCTTCTGCCTCACTGCTTGACTTTCAGCATTTGGGAATTGCCTGCTCATGTGGCGCACCTTGTAATTGCCCTTAGGAGGTGATGTTTCAAAACTGGCCAGCACTGATGGACCCCAGCACCTGCAAAGATATGAGAATGCCTACCTGAAATAAGCATCATAAAAAGAGTAACTTCTTGGGGTTTTCTGCTATTACTTTTCTGTAGGCAGTTTTCCTTAAAGCAGCAAATGTGGGTTTATTTGGTTACTTGTGAATGCAGGCAGGTACATAAAAGGCAAGACAAAAATATCCCAAGATTGCTTATAAAATTTTAGAGATGTTAAGGTTTTGGAAAACACTGTAAAAGTATAAAATTAATTCCTCCTACATTTTCCTTAAACTTAGACCAATATTTTATCCTTCTTATAAAATTACTTTTTTCAGATTCTTCACGTAAATTTTAATTGGGCACTTATTCACAGTTTGTCATTACGGGTAAATGACAACTAAGCAGCTTCACTGCTTCAGAAACTTTCAGCCAGTGACAGTATTACACGTAAAAACTCTGCACAGAGAACATACTTATGTGTTACACAACTGGCATTATTACTATTGATACTACTAGCAGCATCCAATTTAACTCCCAAGATAGATCACATTACCATTTACTCCTCCATCTCAGATATATAGGCTAAGCCTAAAACTGACAAATCCAATTGTCTGTAATTTAATAAGGACTTCAGGACCTAAACCCATTAAGATTGTTAAAAATGGAAATGTCTCATAACCTTGCTGTGACATTGTAATGACCGATGCAGCTACACATCACTGTAATCAAACATTTTACGTCCCTTTTTCTTCTGTCATTGAATTGCCAGCTATCTATTTTCGGTGGATGGGACCTGCTGTAGCTATGTCAAGAGATTTTGAATAATGTCCAAATGGTATAATTTAAATGTCAAGTAGTAGGGAATTCACAACTAATGCTACTATTCCTCCTGACTTTTGCCAGCAAATGTCTCATGACATTCTTCAAAAATCATTGAGGTAAAGAATAGGATCATCTGGTTTCCAAGTTTCTGAGATTTGGGCATATATGTTAGGTAGGAAACTTCTTTTAAAAACTTTCTCAATGTATGTGTTGAAAAAGTTCATTAATGCTTTTTCTTGTTAAATTAAGTTAAATTCTACTTTCTTTAATATATAGGCTTGGAGAACATGTTATTGGTTCAAAGAATGAAATGGCAGTTTAAAAGTAAAGTAAACTAACATAAAAATAATATCAATTAAAAAAATAGGAAGAGTGAGTAAACACCTGCTTCACCTCTGCAAGAAATAAGACTTCTTACTTCTGGCAGGCTCTCTAACTATGTAAGTGTATTGTTTTTATGAAAGACATTACTTTTTGAAAGGTGCAAACGGTGGCAGGATAATCACCTTAACAATATTCCATTTTAAGATTGGGGGTACAAAAGAAAATCCAATGTTCATTTTTTTCTAAATCATTCCTAAGTACATCTAGGGAGATCTATTTTTATAAAACAGTTTTGACAGCCATTTCCCTTATTCTTATCTACTTTGATTTATAGTTATTAGTCATCAGTTCTGAAAGAAGAACATCGACATATAACTGGGAATGCACTGCTTTCGTATTGCTTTTATCGAATGAACTAAATAATTATTACTGTGATTCTTTGCAGCACAATAGCAAGAAATAAACCTGAAAGTTGTAAATTTCACTCATGGGAACTGAAGTGAGAATGGCAGGATTTGGCTAGAGATTTAAGACAGCAGAAATGACACAAGAGAATCAAGACCAATTTCCCCCAAATCTCTCCTGTTTATTCCTCCTAATTAGACACTAGTAAGTATTGAAGTAAATTCCTTACCACTGGGGACTTTTCATTCATTTCAGGCAAGAAGACAACAAGGAACAAGAAATACAGCAGCGGATGACATGCAGATAATGTGATGGAAAAATATAGGCAGAGTGTGCTGTTAAATACAAATTAACAAGGCAACTGTCTGTCTGCAAGACTGAGTAGCCAACAGGGTTACCCCAGTACTGCTGCTGCACAACACCTTCTTAGTCATGCTTCTATTTTGGGTTAGCATCAAAGATGTACTCTTACTCTATAGCCTTGGAACAACTGGGCAACCCCAGAGAATGGCCAAATCATGAAGTTCTGAAAGAAGACCAAAATGAGACATATTTATATGCATGTGCTCACCTACAAGACCTTTTTAAACAAAACTAATTGCTTATAGTGAAGTAGGACTAGGGCTACCATGAAATGAGAGGCCAAGGACAGGTATGTCACATTTAAGTGTCTGACATAACTGGAGGCAGGCACTGCAGTCTGGCCAGGGAGTCACTTCGAGGCCTCTCAGGCATTTTTCTGAAGTTAAAAGATCAGGGTTTCCCAGTGTATGGGAAGAAAAAGCATCTAAAACTTATGAGGTAGTGACAAAGATAAAGAGTCCTCCCCATCACCACAAACTTGCCTGACAGTATGTTTAGTGAGGAAACTGAGCATATAGGTGTTGGATAAATTTTGTCCAGGAAAGAGATGTCCCAAGAAATAGTCCTTTACTTTCTCCCATCCTCCTTGTTCTCAGCCATACTAAGACCTTCACCCTTCTCCCTATGTCATTCTCACAAAATTATATTATTTTGGGGCACTGCAAATCAGAGCACTCAGCTGATCCAAATAAATGTCTTTGGATTTGTTGTGGTTTTTAAGCAGGGATCATTTGAATTACACTTTATAGCACATTCCCTGAACAGTTGTATTAGTACAACATACACATCAATATAAGGTACAACAGTAGTTGAGAGAAGAAGCGATGGAACAGGTTGCTCAGAGAAGTGGTAGATGTTCCATCCCTGAAAACATTCCAGATCAGGTTGGATCTGCTTTGAACAACCCAGTCTAGTTGATGGTGTCCCTAATCATTGCAGGGGGGTTGGACTAGATGATCTTTAAAGGTCCGTTCCAACCCAAACCATTCTGTGATTCTATGATTCTGTGACAAATGCTTTCTATGCTGTAGGGCAGCTAGGGATGAAAAGGGAATTTTTTAATAGCTTCCAACATGGAACAATACCTGTGTATCAAACCTTTGAACTAATTGACCCAAATGAAGCAAACTGCAACAGAGCAACATTAGTGCTGAAATGCATCATGTTTAAATTTTTGTACCAAATGGAATACAGTTTGAGATTCCTTTCTCTTAATACATGATAGTTTACATAATATCCCATATTTTGGAGTAGGTTTTAAAAGTTAATCTCTTTATTAGGAGAAATTATTCAGAAAAAATATGACATGCTCCAAATAATTTCAGTCTGCCTCCAGTTAGTTTTTTTCTGGAACGAATTGTCATCATATGAAATAATTGCAGTATGTCGGCATAACTATGTGTTTAATTGAGAATTTTATAAACATAAATCATATTATCCACTATCAAATTGGACAATTTTTCTTTCTGTGGAAGACAGTGTTTACATTATTCTAACAAATTGTATTTGAATAGCTTTGACTTTACAGAACTGTACGATCAATTTGAGCTTATGAAATAAAAAATATGTATTTAAAATAGATGCCATTCATTCAAAATAGATGGTGTGTTCATAGGGCAATGCAATAATATTTCCCAACCATCCATGTAACCTGCCTAGGCAAATATTATTTTAAATAAAAAATATTTTTAAAAATTCACACTGAGAACTACAGTGTTGATGCAAAATATTACAAGAAAGAATCCTTATATGTAATGGTAGTTATATGCAAGACAGTAGAACAGAAGTCTGGTACAAGGGTACAAGTAGTTATCACTACATTTTTCCTTTCAAAATCCTGATCTGTTTAGCACTTGCGCTTTAACAATTTCTGCAAGCATGAGCAATAAAAGTGTGTATGAGCAATGCAATGGGTGTTTACAACTCATGCCATGGACACCAGTCTGCCCACAACTTCTCTCTAATGCCTCAGTACAGAAAGGAAATTATGTGGGGGACCACAAGATAACATCCCGCTTCTAGCTACATTTCATGCTTCACACTCAAAGGAGCCCTTCCCTATGTATGTGGTCTTTGACCCTGACAGGTGCAAAAGAAATGAAAGTTCAGTGCTTTATTTGGCCACTCTTTTTGTTTCAGGAATTATTGCCTCTGAAAAAATAACATTGATAAAACCTAATGATCTTTAGAAAAGAAAAAAGTCTGTGCCATGGCCCAAATAATTATGCTTTCTATCATCACTATTACTTCCAGTAGGAAACCAGGTACCCAGACAGATTTTCCTATAACATATTTGCTGTGATTAAATATCATTCAAACAAAGAAAAAAGTTAAAAGAGTGATAGATGGAGTCACATCTATTATATGTAAATAGTCCAGCAGTTTCTAATATCTGCTAAAGGGATGAAATGTTCTCACTGTGAATGTCTGGTGCTATTTATTCTGAAATAAGCCAGAGTACTTGTACTTGGGTTCTCCATATATGTATTTAAGACTGAAAGCACAGAAAGCAGCAATAGATGGGACAGCAATTTCGTGCTTTTTGACTGATGACTTCAGTGCCCTGCTGTCTGCCTGCTTTATGGCTTTTTTAAGCACAGGAGGTTTTTCATAAGATTTTCAAGTCACTCTTCAATTCCAAAGTGTACTCCTAAGGGAAATATTTGCATGCTCCTCTATGAGTGAGCCTCAGTTTGCAGACTCCACAAAATACTATCAGGAAGGGCTGCTAACAGTGGATCGTTCTTTGTGTTTATAATATTCATAACTGCATAGATGATTTAGCAGAATATCTGTAGTTTTACTACAGCACAGAATTCATTTAGATGGCAATATTTTCAGTTATTCATTGCAGTCACAGTGTTGGATTCATTATTTAAACTCTGTGTATTGCTGCAGTTTCAAACCACGTATGAGAGGAATGAAACACCTCTCCTATGAGCAAAGGCTGGGAGAGTTGAAGTTCTTCAACTTGGAGAAGAGAAGGCTTCAAGGAGACGGCCTTTCAGTACTTTGAGAGAACTTATAAAAAGATGGCAACAGACCTTTTAATTATGCCTGTAGCAATAGGACAAGGGATATTTGTTTTAAACTGAAAGATGGTAGGTTCAGGCTAGATAAGAAGAAGTTTTCTACCTTTTGGACTTTTTTTTCAAACAGGAGTCATATGAATTACATTTTATAGCACAATTGCCCAAACAGTTGTACTAGTACAACATACACAGCAACATCAACAAACAACAGTAGCTGAGAAAAGAAATGATGGTTGCCCAGAGAGGTGGTAGATGTCCTATCTCTGGAAACATTCCAGGTCAGGTTGGACGGGGCTCCGAGCAACGTGATCTTTTTGAAGATGTCCCTTCTTATTGGGGACATCTCCAAAATACGGACTAGGTGACCTTTAAAGGTCTCTTCCAAACCAAACTATTCTAATTCTGTGTAGTTCAGTTCAAATCAGTAGGAGATGTGGCAAGAAGTTGTTTATTTATCTCAATATATATGTTGTGCTGTGAAAATTTTATTCAAGGAGTATTTGAGTAATTTTTTTTTAAGGGTGACATGTAGTAGGTACAGCTAGAAAAAAGCTCTTTGGAAAAAAACAAGAACTGTATGTACACTGCAAACTGGGAGAGGGAGATGGAGAGAGAGGGAGAAGAAATGCAAACTTCCATTCCAAAACCTTCCACCCTGTCAAATTGGATTAAACTAATGTGTATCTCACACCCTGACACCTTTGCTCAGTGATGACCAGTCAAGCCAACCAACTCCTTCCAGAAATCAACTGAATTTCAATTTTCTGCCTATGAAGCCAGTAACCTAACTGATATGTAAAGAGCAGAAATCTAAAAACTAATAATTACAATTCTGTTAAATGCCTGTGACCTGAATATTATCAAAAGATAATGGTCACTCAGAGAACATGATGCCAAGGTCCTTGTCAGCCCTAGCTAGAAAATGATCACGGAGCTAAGGTAGCACATTGGGTCAGTGCTGGATACATAGAAAATTATAGGTATAGGCTTCCAGGGAACAATGGAGCTGAATTAAATGCTTCCTAAGGTGAGCTGGCCCCTTCATGGTTACTTTGTAACTTATTGAGGTCTTCAGAACAAGACTTTTTCCACTTTCTGTAGTTGATGTCACCTGAACATCTTTAGGCCTCTATCACTGAGACATGATTTATGGCTTAAGAGAAATTGCCAGTTGTGTATATATTTTCCATTAATCCCTGAATTTTTTAATCTCTGAATTTCTTTAAAGACTTAGCAGGAGAGAATAGAGTAAACTACTGGCACTCATCCCTCTTGTAAAGAAGAGGTGATTCCATTAGATTTTTGTCATGTGTTCTGTGGAAGCTAAAGAGAATTCAAGTGAAGACTTCCTAAAGACAGTATGACTAAGATAGACCTGCTTAACTCATGTTCAGTTCTGAGACTTGTTTAGAATTGTTTCAAGAAAGGTGTTTAGTTATTGTAAGCCTTTCAGGGTTTTTCTTTGCCAGAATCTGTAAGTCTTTTAATTTCTTCTCTTTATTTCACTTCTAAGAGTATGTATGAAGTCTAAGCTGGGGGAAAGACCACTGTTTCTGGGCAGAGAAAAAAGAAGCACACAACTAGAAAAGGATCATAAAAGCTCACTGGTTGTGAGTAAAGCTTTTACTAAAGCAGTTCTCCACAGACATACATACTTTATTCCTTGAGGTCATAGATACACCTAACAGCTGACTAAAAATTAATTCAAGAGGAATTTATTTAGCATTCACTGCACAAATCACACTAATGCCCTTCTTTAAACGAAACAGTAGACACTTCAGCATGCCATGTTTAGCTTGCTTCAAAAAAAACTGGCCCTCACTGTAATCATCCTAATAGTTTAAATGCCTTTATTATTGGAGACTTTAGTGCTCTGGTGAATCACTGTGGTGGTTTGTACCACAGGAAGAATGCCAAAGGGCATTCTGGGAAATGTACTCCACCATTGCACATGCTCCGTGGAGTACTTGGAAGGGATTGGTTGAGGATGGTTTGTTGCTGTTCAGACTGCATATATAAGATGCTGTTGTTCTCAGTAAACTTGATTCAGTTGCCTGGAACCCCAAATGACTGGGTCCGTGCCCTCAATGCTGTCAAATGGCATCTATTTTTCAATATTCAATATTCAATCTGAAGTAGGTTTTTGGAAGAATATTTCCCAAATGTGTGTAAATACAGATAGTGTAAAATCAACCAAAGTGATTCCCACATTTTTCAAAAGTACCAGCTCCTTTTGCCTTGTCCATCTTTTCTATCCTCTGAATTCAAAGGTTGTTGTCCAAAAATGAGGGCATGTTCACGCTATCTTTTATATTCATGTCCTACTTGTAAAAAGTGAAATGTTGCCAGCAGTTTAAAGTAGGTATCAACTCTATTGCTGAAGCAAACATTATGACCACTGATTATAGGCAGAGTCATTGTCTTATGCTCCAATAAGGCAGACCCAAATGCCTCATTTGGGATCTTCATATTGTAAAAAGATGTGGCATTTCATGCACAGTCACTTCTTGAATGTGTACTATCTGGCTTATATGTGATCCTACTCATGTAACCATATAGAATCTCATTCTCAGATATTTATTCCTCTTCTAGCTATATGCCTAGCTTGTAGATGCAAAGTGCTGGAGAATATGCATGGAATAGCTCATATCTTGAAGATAAAATATAGCTTTTTTAAAAAGTGATATATTTTTGAAAATTTCACACTATCAGAAATTGTACCAGAGACTTTAACTTCTGCAGATGTTGTGGATAATTGGTAAGAAAACTGTTTCCTGTCCTCATATTGTGATGTTCTGAGTTAAAAAAATCCTTTCTATGATTCAGCTGCATACAGATAGAGATTTCCATCTCTAGAAACACTCTCCATATCTAAACATTGTAATAACCTCAAATAATTCAGTGTAAGTGGCTGTTTTTTGTTCATGTGGCTCTTGGTTCCCTGTGTTACTGTAAGAACACAGGTGGCACAAACCCTGTGAAAATCGTAGGCCAGAACTTGGCACTATGGTTTAATAGGTATCTAATCTTTAGTAGCATCATAGTTACAGACAAGTAGGAATTGAATAACAGGTGAGTTAGCCAATGAATTTATAGCTGTTTCACAGATTATCAAAGGGTAATGATTTGTCAACCTTTCTGTCTTTTGCTTGAAATACCACAATAATTTGTTAGCAACGAGTATAGTCGGGAGAGTAGTTTTAAAGGAAATATTACTGTAGTTTGACTGTGTTATAGGTAGGGAACTAAGCTCTGCACTTGTGTGTACACTAAATTCAAATGCAATAAGCTAAAACCCAAAGCAGCTTAGTGGGTATTAGAGAATGACCGGAGGATGGGTTGCCAGTAAATTAAAGACAGCAATATATCCAGGTTGTGTAAAGCTTTGTCAAACTGTAGATTCTTTCAAGTCTTTTCTTCTAGCACAGAGGCAGAAAAGAAATGGTGAGAGATACAATAACCCTATCATTTTTAAATGGCCACAATTTCAGTGCAGTCAGTATTGTATATGGTCTTGTTGAGTACTTTTGAGTAATTTTCTCAGATGAAGCTCTATTTTTTTTATCACCACTCTTTAAATTCTGACTACATCTCTCACAACATTTATTTCACAGCTGAGGGAGTCTGTATGATTACATACTTTCATATTTCGGGAGCTATGAAATAATTGTCATGAATCTCTACCTTGACAGCCGAAGCCTGTCCTGATGCAGAAAGAAACTGTGATCTTTCCCAAAGCATCTTTTTCAAGCCATCTTCACTGAAGTCATGCACAACATTAAGACATAGTAGAAAACAATATGCTCATAAAAGAAAACAATTGCATCTTCATGTTTTAAAGCAGCTTATAGACAACGACTATAACATTACAGTGCTGAAAGCGCTAATTATTGGGTTTTTACAGAAATAATAACAAAGGTTGACATATGTATTCTTTGACACAAATGTGATATACCAACAAAATATAAACAGATACAAGCAGAGATAATTTATAACAAATGTTAACCCATGTGTCGATGAAGAATTATCTTGAATACCAATCCACTTTCCTAGCGTGTACATATCTATGTTGATTCACACTCTAAGCATGTAGATTTCTTAAGTCATCATATGATTACATTGCTCATTATTAGGTAGTGATTGCACTACCCCATTTATTAGTCTCATACACTGTGTTCAGTGCTGTCAGTTCTATTTGGATCTTAACTACATTAGAGAACCATAGCAATGTTTTCTGAATGGACTTGGAGGGAAAAAGGTCAGATTTCCTCAGACTGTCAGAATGTTTTCCTTTACACTGATGACTATCTGCAATGACATCTAAATGTGAAATCTTTTTGCATCACAAAGCCAAACAATCAATAAAGGGAAAAAACATGTAGAGTATTACTGAGATGACAAGCTACATGAACACTTTAGATTATTAAGATTGCTTTTTATAATTTTAGACATATATAGATATATACTTAGATAGATCTGACATTACAAAACATATTCTGAGTTGAGCAAAGCTTCAGCCATACCATCCTGCTGTTTCCTACCCAATCTACAACATGATTTCATGAGAAAGGACAGTTGTTAGGGTTCTCCTAGCAATGCTGTTATCCATAAGGCTGCAGCTGCCTTGGCTGTGATCGTGTCTCCACCTGCTGAGACACCAGCAGTGAAGCCAGTGCACAGTAAGTCTGTTTGTGCCCTCCAGTACCACATAGTCATATCTGAACTAGCCTTAGAGTAGTTGCTTGGGTGCAAGGAACAGTCTAGTCATGGTAATGTGAAGCTCCGGACAGTTGTGATGGCAGTGTAGTCAAGGGAGGTAAATTATTCATGCAGAGGTGTTATAATGCAGTGAGATCTGTTTCTCACATCCTTAGAATGCATTCTCTAATCTCCCTCCCATGATTTACATTTTCTGATATAACTAAGTGGTAAACAGTAAAAGCATAGGGGCAAGGAGTGTCTGTGAAAGAAAAAAGAATCAGAATGAACAGCATCCTCTGAATTGGTAATTGAAGTAACTGAAGTAAGTGAGAGATTTGTGAGACAGCGTTTCCTTTGCCCTGCACAATCCCTGATAGTGCTTACATGGGCCAACTTGCAGAAAAGGTACACTACAAAGCTGTTTGGTCCTTCCTTAGTTATTTGAGTCTTTAAATAACAGGTAATGGCAGTGCCCATTCACCATTGTAGCTTTTCACTCTTTTATAGATTGGTTTTAAGGGAAAACACTCATCATCTCCTGTTCCAAAACAGTTCTGGAATACATCCTTGAATTTCCAAATACTCAGAATAAACAAAAAAACCTGACTTCTATCAGCAGCTGCCTCCTGTTTCACCTCGAAGTAACAAGCAATTCAGAGGGTGAAGAAGAGGCCAAAAGCTATTTTTCTCAATATAGAACTCCCATTTCTAACAGTAGAAAAGAAAAAGTTAATGAAATGCCATCTTGTTATATATTCTGTCTGCTACCGATATCTTTGTAAAATGCTCCTAAATCTGTCTATAGTGCATTCTGCCATCAGCCACAAGTATATGCCCTGTGAGCCATTGAAGTCATTTAGGAAATACCCTGAATCACAAGTTTACAGCACACATAGAACATAGCTATCAGACTGTAAAGGAAAAAAAATTGAAACTGTTTTGAATCTTTACCATCAAGAAGTCAGTTGACTCTGTTTTATATGTATTCTTGAGAGGAAATAGGAACTTTCTCAATATTCCTCTTACCCAGAGTCTCACATACTTGTGATACATTGGGTGGCATTCCTGCTGTGAAACTCCCTCAGACAACCTATATTGCAGCAGTAAATTCTAGATCTAGTCCACAACGTTGGAAAACATTCCCGAACAGATGGTTGCATTCAATAAAACATCAAAGTACCATCGTAAATAATGCTGTTGAATTTTTTTGCCAGTCATTTTGCAGTGCCACATTAAACATTTCCAGACACAGCTGAAAGTGAAAGGGATAGAAACATTTGGCAGTGAACACAGTGCCATAGGGCTGTTTTGACTGGTAAGGTTGAGACCAGAAATAGAAATGAGTATCTGAGTGGCACTTCATGGGATGGTTTCTGACTTGTAAAGACCAGAGAGGTCTGGGCAGTTGGAGGTCATCTGTTCTTTCCCTGCCTCTTCCACACTGCAAAGAATTTTGGTGTCTCACTCTTGCATGCTCTGCTGACTTCTGTCTTTGTCTCTGAGTTTGGGGAAGAGAGACTTCAGGTGATATTTGCTCACCTTACTTGAGTGTCTCCTTATTTTTGAGCAAGCACATTCTAATAGCATACCCTTAGGCAGTAGCAGAGTAAAGCTTTCTCCAAAATCAGCCAAATTCTTGCAGGTCCAAACCAAGTATTCCCGAAGTGGAGAGTGATTGTGGAATTAGATGGCTTTGCCCATAAGTCACAGGCTTCATATACAAAAAATAGAATAGATATCAGTATTTTGTGAATATATTCTATTTTAGGACAAGGGCAGCAATTAGAACAAAATTACCTAGCCAGACAGGCAAGCAATTCACCGGCTTCAGTGATTTGCTACTAAAGTCATGAAGTAATTGATTGCATTAAGCCTCAGAGAAATTCTGAAGAGAAAAAAAAGTAAAACCTGTGCCAGGTTTTGTAGTATCCTGCTATTGAAAGAAAAGGATAGTTCCTTTTTACCTCTGAAAGTCCATTCTAGGAAGGATCACAGTTTTCAAATAATTCTGTGAATTAAATATTAGTATGTATCTCTACAAGAGAATATTTCTTCCTCTTTATATTCTTATAATGAGCACAGTACTGCATGGATTAAACATGCAAGCAATCTACCACTTGTAGGACTTCAAGCATAAAACACAAATCAGCAAATGCAAAACACAGTATCACTCCCTTGGAATTTTCTGAAGACGATTTGAAATGTAAAACAACTTCCCATTAATATACAAGTTGAAGTCCCTCTCTCCTTCGTCTCATGGCACTGAAGAAAATGTAGTCAGTTGCCAACAGCTACAGCTACAGCAGCATTCACAGGTCTATCGGATGTAGTATCCATGACTGACATTTTTTTCACTGTCATCTCCAAAAAATGCAATTCAGCTGCAGCCAGGCCTATGCAGTCCCATCTCCGCCTGAGCTGGTTCCCAGCAGTTCCTGCACTGGATGTGGATTCTCATTATATAACAGACTCAAGCAAGGGTGAAACAACTGCTTTTTACAGAACAGGCCATGAGTGAGTCAACATGAAAGGCAAACCTAGCTCAAAAGCAGAGACCACATGTGTCACTGCTACACAGCAGGCGATTCCCTAAAGCTCTGCACACTGAGTGGCCTGGAAGCTGTAGCTCCACAGTAATGTGGTTTTCCTGCTTTCCGTCTCAACAGAACTACAATGGGCTAAAGATACAGAACTGTGATAAGAAATGAGTAGGCAAATGAAAGACAAGCATAAAAAAATGCAAAAAGTTCTTTAAGCATTCTGGCTGAATATCTCCGGGGGAAAACAAAACAAAACAAAACAAAACAAAATAAACCTCCCAAAAAACCCAAAATGACAGAACCAGATACAAACAAGACTTTTTTTCTTCTTTAGTCATGACACATTTTAATGAGGTTTGAAATGAGCATAGGAAGACAGAGTAAGATAACAAGGTTATCTGCAACTCTGAATCTTCACACTATTTATGATGCTAAATTTGCAGTGTATGCTGCTCACTTACATTTCCACAAAGTAGCATAATAAAAGAACAACTAGATGGTGGCAATTTTGCCTCTAAACCAGCCTTTCTGAAAAAATATATACAGTCCTCTGGGTTCTGATATTCTTTTTACCTCTGCAGAATAATGTCCCTTTTGTATTTTATCCCTTCTTTGTTCAAAGATAAAGAGAATGTATGTACATCCAGACTCCTACTCCCCTAAGTGATATGACTCATTCACACGAGCATCTGTACCCCTTAAGAGACTGTCAGTGCCTTTTCCTCTTAACTCATTAATTTTACTTTTCTGTTATACTGAAGAACTGCTAATAAAGTAACTTTTCTCAATTGATATTCCATCTCCTCTATGTCCCTGCAGGCACCTCTTCCTCTTCAGGACTTAAAGTACGATGTGTTGAACTCTCCCCACAGTTGGCATGATGGAGGCATATATCTTCTTACATTCACTCCATCTTCTTGAAATATCATCTGTTTTGCAGACTGCAAATTGGGACTAATGGCAGGCAGCAGTGTCTGCAACAGTAAGAAGTTTTAAATACTTGCTACTATCATCCAACTTACACCTGCTGCTGCTGCAGTATAGCTATAAACTGGCTAACTACTTTCTAAGGGAATTTTTCCATAAAGCTCTCAGCTCTAGTTACTTCATAAAATCATTTGACTTTTAAATAACTCTCCTCTGTGTTCCTGAGTTAATCTTAGGAGCAGCCTTTAAGCCATGGAAAACTAGAAAAATTTATTTTGCCAATTTCATGATAGCATTAATATGTTAAAATAAAACCCAAAAAACCATGAAGACATAAAAAGGAGAGCTTCTTTTCAAGACATTTTCTTTCTCTGCTACTGTCACAAAGTCATTAACAATTAAGTTTTCTGGCCTTTTAATGTGAGGCCTTTTAATACATTAACATTTTAATACATTAACAGCAGAAGAGCGTTAAGTCCATCTTGTTTGAAAAAAGCTGGTATATTGACTGAGTTTACACTGGTATGAATTGTTATCCCTAAATCTTTTCCATGTTTATTAAAAATTTCAGCTTTTTTATAGGTGAGGAACAAGATAACTAATACAAATATTAGTTGATTTAACAATAAATGAAGCTTGCAATCAGTGACATACATACTTCAGAAGTTCCCTTGGCCGTTTCAGAGGAGGTGTAACGGTAGATAATATTATATTACTCAAAACATGACACAAGTAATTGTAAGATTAACTGGAAACTTGAGTTCTCTAATCTCTGCTGAATGGAAAACATCCCATTTGCCTCACTAGTCTTTGATCAGTATGTCTGTGTTTGCAGAGACTCATAGGACAACATAAAAGCAAGTAAAAGTTCCTATTTTAAGGAGTTTCTTTAGTGTTTCTGACACTTGTGAAACAAAGTGAGTACTAAATATTGATAATCATGTCATTTTAAAGAGAAATAGGTAGGGTTTTTTATGTATTACTCACCTCAATTAATCAGGAGAGTAGTGCAGTGTGTAGTGATTCTTTTCTATTGAAAGTCATTTAAAGGTTTAACAACTAAAGGTTCAGAAACTACACATATAATAGCATGAATCATCTTAGCACAACTTTAAAATACTCCTTTCTTTGAAATCACAGTTTTCATTAAAAAATAAGGCTATAAGCTACTTACTGAATATTATGGGTATAAAAAAAAATGTAAACTGTGCTGATGGGATGTGTCTGATTAATGAAAACGAGGTGAATTTAGACTAATAGTTACTGCCTGTGTCATTGTGGCACAATCCTGGTGAAGGATAAGCAGGGTAAGTGTCAGTAGTAGCTGGGACATGTTAGTGCAGACACGTTAGAGCTCCATTCTTTTAGGGGCTGTAGAAAACATCTGTGGCAGTATCTCTCTCATGAAGGCTTTCCAGACCGCCAGCTGAGAAAAGAGGGATGTATTACTATATTTTTGGGAAAAAGAAGCGTTTGAAGATGAAGGCTAAAATTCATTAATGGCCTCAGATCATATTTGCGATGAGGAAAGAATCCGGCAGAGATCCTTCCCCTATAGCAGTGCTGGCTCCCAACTGTAAGTGCTAGGGTCAGGAGAGGTCAAATTCATTACCATCCATTGATGTGGCTCTTTTGCTTTTGGGTTCTCAGCAGGGGAAACTCATCCCACTCTTGCTGAGCCTAGATCTGGGTGATTTGGGCTGGCCAAGATCTCCGTCAGCTCCTCTGGTATTTGGGGAGGTTGAGAAAACATAAGCAGATTGAAGAGACAGACAAGTCAGATATCAAAATATTACCTTACACAGACTACTGGTTGATGTAAAAGATACATTATTGGGCTTTTCATTGAGGTACAACATACAATTCCTAGGAAGTTATTAAACAGTAGCTTTTTATCTCCACTTCTAACTTGCACAAAGATATGCATCTTTTCTATGTGTAGTACTTGTGCTCTATACCACAGACCCGGGAATCTTAAAAAAATCACCATCACGTAGCTTACAGGAAAGAGAAGGTAAGCTGACTTGACAGACACACAACATATTGAATCTTCAATTTTGTAAATGTAGACCAAAATTTATATCAGCCCAGGTGTGCTGGAGCCACTAATGAAAACTGAAGTTACAGCCAATTATCCCTTTTTTTCTATCAGGAAGAATGACCAGTTTGGAACAAAAGCACGGGAGAGAAAAGCAAATGAAGAGAGAGAGAGTGTGTGTGTGTGTGTGTGTGTGTGTGTGTGTGTGTGTGTGTGTGTAAGAGTCTCCCAAACTCTCAAACTCTCTAGTGCCTTTACAGAGCATTACAGCTATCAGCTATTTACCCTCAGAAAAGGAGCTGTCAAGTAAATGCCTTCCTATTCACATCACATGGTACGTAAAGATCCTGAGCTGATCCATACCTCATGACTGAGGTATTGCAGGTCTCTTCCCTGCAATCAGTGTCCATTAAAAACTGATTTTGTACTACTGACAATCTGATGGTACTAAAATAAAATCTCCTAGACCCCCTGGTAATGAAAAATTATCTACATGAAAGGAAGAAAGTACAAAAAGGATTTCAGACTCCTTTAAAATTGTAACAACTTTTTTTCTCCAGTAAGTCAATAGTCATTCTTTTTATTTTTGCTTTCATTAAGAATACTTCAAAGCATTTTGACACGCTCTATCACAGTGGACCAGACTAGTTACTTCTGAATAAGTTAAAATGTCTTGTCACTGGAGTGTGGAATAGAAGACAGTCAAAATGAAATCAGGTTGAAGTGTCATTCACCTTATTGAATCAAGTGCTAACAGAATATTGACAGAGCAAAATATCCTCTTCTATAACCTCTGACCTTTTTAGATTTTCATTTTGGGAAAGAGAACTGGAAAGATCCATATCTTCTGGGTAGCAAATATTCAGAGACATAGATGCTTTTATGTGGTGGTATCTGCACAGAAATATAACAGATATTCTCTTGCTTGCTTTGGCCAGGACACAGCTGTTAAGACTTATGCTGTTCCATTGCCCTTGGTCTAGTGAAGATGTAGTACAAGCCTGGCTAGTAAAAGTTAGAGTCAAATAGTTCTTCCCTAATGTAGCAGTTTCTTAATAATTTTGCTGCATCAACCTATGAACAAAACATCTGTCAGTTTCTTATAATTATCACTTTCCTTACATTTGTAACTCTGCTCTAGTTTTCTATTTCCATGTTTTAAACTTTTATTCTGAGGTCCATTTAAACATGGAACAGTTAACCGAATTTACATAATCCCATCTTATCACATTTAAATTTCAAATTAATGATAATTACTGAGTAAAAGAGGTAGACTTTCTCCTCCTAAAAAATTAAAGAACCATGATTCCTTAAAAGCATCATGAACTTCAAAAGGAGAAAAAACCCAATAATAATTAAAAAATCCCATCTCCTTCTACTCCTTGTCTCTAGTATTTTAATGATGAAAATACAGTTTCCCTCCAACTTAGAGCATTGGTGCTGGAGGAGTTGGAAACAATATCCTGCTTTCAGTTATCAGAGACTTGTTCTCAGATATAGCTCATTTGATATAATTATAAATTGAAAATGTGGAAGCAAGTTGCTTACAATCTGCCGAGAAACAAAACAGGGGCACATTTTTAAGAACATAAAGGACTTTTCACCTTATGTGAAGATCAGGAAGATCCCGTGTGCTCAGTGGCAGAGGTAGGGGAGGCAGAAATCACATTGTTCACCCATGGGCAGCACACCTGAGGATTACAAACATAAGACATGAGCTGAGAGTTAAAAGGATGTTTGAATTTCAGCAAGTACTCTAGCTCAGGAGGCTAAACAGTGGATAGTGGAAAGTACAATTGATTTCTTTTTCAGGAAATAGCCAGTCTGATTCAAGGGATGAAGCCACCAGCAGCCAGCGCAGGAATTCATGCAGGAATTCAGAAAGATGCTGAGAATCTGTGAAACAAGGACATTTTAGCAATTGTGGGGAAATTTCTCCTGAGCTAAAATAGCCTTATGAATTTATTTCAGAAAAAAAAGTTGCTGAGAGATACCCTGAATCAGATTTTAAATTTACTGAACAAAGGCACCCAGAGGCACCTATCTGGCAACATCTGGTTCAGTTCTGAAGGAAGGGAAGGCCATGCAGCTGAGATGGGTATGCTATTTTGCTTTGTGCTAAATGCAACTGACCTTAGGCAGGGTGGATTGTGATTCAGAATAAGAGCCTTCAGTTTTAGAAGGATTCTGACCACTGCAGAAATCATTTAAATTCATACTCTTGCTGTCTTCACAAATTTGATGCCTTTGAAGCTTGAAAAATCTTGCTCCTTGTAGGTTAAAAATACAGATGACAAACAGAAATCTCATGGAACTAGTAAACTTCAACAAGGAAAAAGAAGTATCCAACTGGTATAAAAACCATGAACCAACATGATTAAACAGTAAAAACTGAGGAAACAAAGTACCTTTGACAAGTTCCGTAATTCCATGCACCATATCACCTTTCATTTCATTTAACGAATAACACGTAAACACAAAAATATCTTTTATGTCATTGGTTCAAGTCACTGTTATACTGTTTATATTTAATTTTCTCTAGAAGACAGGAAATGTTAGCTCATTATCTCAAAAGTTATTCCACATTAAATCCCATAATACATAAGTCCAAATTTGATGCCTGTATTATTTAAAGAGTCTTTTGTACGTTCCTCACTGAGGCAAAATGCATACATTTATCACTTTAAAACAAAGGTCTTTGAGGTATATATCACTATAGTTAGAAGAATATATAAAATTTGAAATTTTGGAAGATGGTTGCCGATGTTGCAGCACTGCTTCTCAACTGCAGTGCTGGCACAGCATGGACTACAGCCTGGTCAAGATGCACTACACAAAGCAACCATTTCTTTTCAGATGTTTAGAAGCCAGGCTCTTTTTTAAACTTCTCTTCCTTTCTGAACCATCATCAGTTCACTGCCTTGTTTCTAAATAAGCACCCACCAGCTTATACATTCAGATACACAGTCGCAGATGGTTCAGAGACCAATCTGTAATTTACCATAAGAAAGCTGAGCTGATTTAATAATGACCACTACAAAATATAAGTACAACCCACACTGAGTGGATTAAGGAATGGCCAACTGACAGCCCTCAAAAGCATCTGTCAGTGAGGAAACAGTCACAGAACAAGGATTTTTTTCTCATACCTATATGTAGGCTTTTCAATGCATCTCTTAGAAAAAAAAAATCACTCCTGGTATTATTTGGGAATATTTCAAAGCTGAAACCTGCACCTGAAAAAGGTCTAAGGGGGTAGAACTGAAATGTTAAACCTAATTTATGATACAAAACCCTAATCTTGCTAGGCTTAAAGAAAATCTCACCCTGGAGCTTTCCAAGTTGCATTTTAACTTCAAAGTTTCCAAGATTCGAAAAATCTACCCTTTTCCAAAATGGCCCCTTTCTAACTACTCTGATATCTACTTTTTACTTCAGACTACTCAAGTTCTAGAAGTCAGCACAGTTAAGACACACAGAGCAACTACAAAAGCACACTCATAAAATGTAGTTACTGCTACCCATTTATGCAAAACTGATTAAAAATTCTTTAATGCTATATGCCAGAGTTGCTCAACACCACATGTAAAGAAAAATTTGAACTTTTAATGATTTGGTATAATAAATACCTGAGAGATTTGTCTGATATAAGTCTATCTCAATGATTACTTGCAGTGTGACTTGTTTAGAGGTTTACTTTAAGTAAGGTGACATTTTAGCATTACATACTGGGTTTTATTTTTGATAGCTGTGCAGTTCTGTTTCACTTGCTGGAATTGAGCAAATGTGATTTCTCATCCTATTTGTGGTTTTGTTTTTGTTTTTTTTTTTTACTTCCAAAAGTCTCTCATACATACACTGGTAAAAGGTTGCAAAGCAATACTACCTAATTCCATGGTAGCAAAGCCTCAGATACATCTAATTTGTTTTCAGAGAAAATTTGCTTTGCTCTTCTCCTCCATAAAGGACAAATAGCATCACATACAAACTAATTCTGGGCACATTTTGCTGTTTATCATACTACTGACCTTCAGAAATGGATGTTTGGTTTCATATAATTACTACATAAGGTTTTCTTTTTTCCTATGATTATATTGAAGTTTTATTTGAAGTATCTGAATGTAAGCCATTGACAGAACACATTCTCCGTAACGATATATTCTTTTTCAATAAGCCTATATCTATATCTTCCCATTTTTTATTTTTGTGTCTGGTATCTCCCTTAAATAAGGAAAGGTTAACCAGTTATTGATATGTCTTTGCATCTTTCATAGGAAAAAACAGATGTATAATATATAATTTTTATTTTTGTCACAAAAACTGTTCTTCATCAAGGATGCAATAGAGACGTTAAAAGTTTGATTTACTGCTTATCATTAACCTAAGGATCATAGGTACTTGTGATTTTCCTCAGAAATTCTGAAACTGCAGCTAATGAGTATTTTAAGTTCAATTTTTTTCATGATTAATAAAATTAAACAAAACTACCCCAAATCAGGCTTAGAAGCAGAAATTAAGGCAGTCTTATTACTTATGTCAGGGAGAAAAAAAACCCCAAATATATAGTGAAGAGGTCAGAGATAAGAAATCATACAATCGTAGAAATGTTAGGGCTGGAAGGGACCTTAAACATAATCTAGTTCCAATACCCCTGCCATTTGCAGGAAAGCAATTGTCTAGATCAGGTTGCTCAAGGCCCTATCCAACCTGGCCTTGAACACTTCCAGGGACTGTGTGTCCACAACTTCTAGATTGTCTGTCTTCCCTTGTCAGCCGTTGACTTTGTTCCATCACAGAAGGCCGCCAGATTTCTCAGACACAATTTGCCATTAGTAAAGCTGTGCTGGTTGCCTCGGATCATCTCCTTGTCTTTTATGTGCCTTAGCACATAAAAGATCCTCTTCTAGGAGGATCTGCTTTTCCCAGGCACAGAGGCGAAGTTCACTGATGTTCCTTTCTTCCCTTTTTAAAAATGGGAGTGATGTTACCCTGTAGAGCACAATGTTTATTAAGCATTTCACAAATGCTTCCCTTATAGTTGTTCCGTTCCATCAAGGACTATATATATCCTACCAAAAGTGTTGCATATGCTTAATATTGCATATATGTTAAATTTTTGCTGAATGGGTTAACGATTGCAATGTCTGTCTTCAGATTCTATATAACTATAAAACAAAAATAATAGAGCAAAAGTTTATAACAAAGGTAAGATGGAAATAATTTGTAATTCACAGTGTTAAAAGCAGCACAGACAGCAATACTGAGAGCAAGTTCTTACAGGATTTTGCAAATAGGTCACAGTTTGATACAACTAAAGTAATCTCTGTTCTGTGCCTGAGGCTGAACTCTGATGGTTTAGTGTCTTGTTCAAACTTGATGCCTACTACTTGGGAACTAGAAGCCTGAGCTAAAAGACTTTTGGCGTGTTCTATTAGTTTCTTCAGAATTCAGTGAAGAAATCTATTTTCTGACCAGATTTCTTCTAATTTGAAATGGCAAAGTTTTTTCTTTATTGCCAGAAATAACATTGATTAGTTTCAAAAGTTTTGACAGATGCTTTTCAAGATTTCTTAACCTGTAGTAAATTGAAAAGGAGACAAGGGGAGTAATCAAAATACGTGCTTATTTTGCACCTGGTTCAATATGTGATGAGAGGATTTCATAGTTCCCCCACACTTAAGAGCAGTCAGTGCTTAGTTTTGGTGGCTGATTTATGTAAAAGAACTCTGCAACATGTGATGTTGCCATTCTTGCTGGCAAAGGGTAGAAAGCAGTCTAATCCTGTAAATCGCATTTGTCATTTATAGCGGTAGGATTATTCTGACCATACGTCAGACTTGAAATTGTTGTCCAAATCCTCGTTCTCTTTTGGCCCTATTTTGGGGAACAGGATGTCTCTAGCCACTAGCAACCGTGAGCTACAGATGACTCTATGGTTATTTCTAACTCACAAATGTTTCAGTGATGCATTTGGATACATGGTATCTCACCTACTATAACAGACAAGCAAAGGACAGAGATGAGAGGCTCTCAGCCTCAGAGCAGGGAGTCCAAAGCTCTGAAAACTGTCTGCAATGCTATCAATATTAAAGCCTGCATTTTAATCATTTAAGCAGTGAATATGGCTTTCCAAGCTCTGCTTCAGGGAAGTACAGCCAAGTCCCAGTCTAGGAATGGTGCACATTTGTCAGACTCAAATATTTCCGCCAAGCATTTTTTTGTTTTGTTCTGTTCACAACAGCACCTAAGAAAAAGGGGTTGGGGTTCAGTTCACAGAAGACGATAAATAAACACAGATGATGATGTGAGCAGTGTCAAAACTCCAGTTACAATGAAGACTTACTCAGCACATTACTAGTGAAAAAAACCCCAGTATTTATTTCAGGGTGAATTGAGCTGTTCTCCTGACCATCTTGCCTAGATCTCCATCTCTTACCAAGGGAGTGTAGACACTTGGAGGCAGATAGCTAAGCTCAGATGTTTCAATCCTTCCCCTCCCAGTTTTCCCCAAGAAACAGAAAGGAAACAGCTATAAAGAAATGTCCATGGTACAAAACTACTGCAAGCCAGTCTGATGTCTCTGAGACAAGCTGCTCTCAACAGCAATAAAACTGCAATCCTCATCATTGCTCAATCAGCAGGCCTAGTCCATAGCCCTAACCTTGGAGGGACTGACTCTGAGGAAGCAGTTTATTTTCCATCCTCTGTTCTGTTGAGACTGTCAAACCCAGCCCAACTGTGAAATTGCCCTTATGATTCAGAAAATTTTCATCAAAAAGGACAAGGATTTATTATGCTCATTTTGTTTTTGTTATCTTAAAAAATTGAAGAAACAATGAACTCCATCCAGCCCTGGCATAACTAAGTACAGCCTGCACAAAAATAGCTACTTGGCTTCTCTCTGCAATTCAGTATGCATCCATTCATCAGTGCTTTGTCTGGTAGCCAGTTTGGAGCTTATGTGCTGGTGTTACAGTACAAACCAATTTTGATTAGTTGTTATTTTGCGAAATCAGTTGCTGTGAGACAATATGAACTAATTTACTGAAGTCTCAGTGTTCTAAATATACTCTGGATATACCAAACTCACTAATTCTACAACCTTACTAAAAATCATAATAGAAAAGAAAAACCAACAAACCCAGATTGCCTAGAAAGCTGGGGGGGTTGTTTGTTTATTTTTTTTTAAATCAAACACTCCTGATAACTCAGGAGTTATCAGGTGAGATTTTATTTTTAATATTTTCCATTATTTCAACCTGAAAAGAATGAAGAGCTATAAAATATAATATGCAGGACCATTATTTCTTGTCTTTGTAAGGAGAAATGCCTTTCTTGCTTTTGTGTGTGTGCATGAATTTATAGTTTTCTGTGTATTTCCAAAAAGCAGCTCCATTAGTTCAGTAATATCTGTCCTCTTTCTATAAGATCTAGATATTAACAATCTCTGGGAATATTAGATTACTTATAATTAGATCAAAGTAATGTAAAAAAAGGAAATATTTATTCTCTGACTTCACAGTGTTCATATGATACATCCATTTCCTTTTCAGAAACTACAGCTTTTTAGTCAATCCTTTTTTTCATCTTGAATCTGAAACTATTACTTCTCTTCACCCAAAAAGGTTTGACAGTAACCACTGTTGCCAGTTTCAGTGTCCTTGATTTCCCTATAAGAGATCTAGTACCCTTGGTTCTGTAAATATATGTATATATGTTTGGTCACATATATCACTTGTTAAATTAAGTTAGAAGCAGTTGTTAGAAACAAGACTAGAATATTCTCATATTTCCCTTCATTGTTGAATTGTCTTCTTTCTGATTTGCCTTTTTCTATATTTACAAAACTTTTATTTATACATTGCTAAAGGAACATTTCTGCCTCTCTTAAATATGAGTTCCTTGTTGGTGCTGAGCATGTATTCACTTGTAATTTCACACATTAAGTTGACATGCTCACTCTACCCTGAAGACAAGCAAAACCACCACAGATCTAAGCCTTGATTCTCCTTTAGTCAAGGATACAGACTGCACTCATCAATCAAACTGCTGACTTGCAGGATAATTCCTTAGGTAGGTAATGTATTAGTAGCCATTACGCTTGTTCTGCTAAGCCAATGACTTTGGCAGACAAGCTGTTTGCAGGTACATCATGAAGGTAAAAGAGTAGCAAGAAAAGTCATAACTACAATACCAAAAACTTTCCAGGAAGACAGGATTTTCCACCATTCTATAGATAAAATGAAAGCAACTATGGGCAATAATAATAATGCCAGTAATTACTGGCAAAAGACAGTGTTCTGTCTTCTTTAAACAAAACAGTGTTAAATTTATGTTTTGGACAAGCAACATTTTATCAATTAAAGAAATTTAAAAAAAAAAAAAAGCAAACAGTGAGTTAAATTCTCCCCAGTTTTAATTTGCATCTATCTGTCCAGACATAGTTCAAGAATGAATTCAGGAATTAACTCAGAGTTTTAAAAAAAATTATAATGGTCTACGGGCTGAACTTCACCTTCCTTTTCCTTCAAACAGAATGCACAATGGTGTTTGATAGATCCAGGTTCAGAGGGTGGATTAATAGCAATGGTCTGGAGTCAGCTAGTAGCAAACTCAGAGGGTAGGGGAGGACACGTGAAAACACCTGCCTTTTTTTTTTTCAGTAGCTGCATGGGTGAAGGATCCATTACCTCTGCTAGAAGCAATTTTTCAAGTATCTGGAGGGAAAAACATCTGATTTGATCATATGAATTTCATGCCCTGCCCATATACTCAGATAGCAGTAGTAAAGAGCTGCTGAGCTCTTTGGGCTGGAAGTCAGTTTAAAGAAGACAGAAGTTCTCTATCAACCGACACCTCAGGAAGACTTCCATCATCCCCATATCACCATTGGCCAATCAGAGCTTAAATCAGTCCAGCAGTTTAATTACCTAGGTAGCCTTATCTCCTCGGATGGTAAGATTGACAGAGAGATAGACTACAGGTAGAGAGATAGACAAAGGCATATAGTGCCTTCAGAAAGCTTCATAGAAGAGTTTGGCAAAATAAACACCTGAAGAAAAGTACAAAGATCAGTGTTCACAGAGCCATAGTGCTCTCTACTCTCTTATACGGATCTGAATCATGGGTCATCTACCGCCACCACCTGCGACTCCTAGAACGCTTCTATCAATGCTGCCTCCGTACAATCCTAAACATCCACTGGTCAGATTATGTGACCAATACTCTGTTCTAGAACAAGCAGCAGTCACAAGTATAGAGGCCATGTTGCTGAGAACACAGCTGCAATGGGCAGGGCATGTCTCAAGGATGAAGGACCACCGCCTCCCTAAGATCTTGCTTTATGGTGAACTTGCCACCGGCTGCCGCAAGAGAGGAGCCCTGAAGAAAAGATACAAGGACTCCCTGAAACAACATCTCAGCCTTGGCCATATTGATCACCATAACTGGTCTACTCTGGCCTCCAATTGGGAGGTCTGGAGACACACCATCTATAACACTGCTGATGCTTTTGAGAAAGCATGCAGGATCACTCTTGAGGAGAAAAGACAACACATAAAGAATCGTGCCTTGCAGTATATTCCACCTAAGGAGTGCCTTTTGCAACCAGACGTGTCTATCTCGTATTGGCCTTTTTAGCCACCAGTGCGCCAAATCTTCGTTCTTCGAAGCCTAGCCATGATGATGACTATGGTACCATTTATTACACATATATAAATGCATAAATACAAAACCACAGCTATATGTTAAATACAAGTTCTTAAATAAAGCTGATGTCTCCTGGAAAGTAATAAAATAATTAGCACAGTGCACCATAATACTAACCTTGGTAATGCTTGGGCTTTCAACCATGTCTTTCATTTAGATTATACACTGAGGGATTCTGATATTTGTGTTTATGTTTGGGTTTTTTTAAAGTTTCTGAAAATGAAAGCTGGAAAAATCAGGTTTTTATTGATGTGGAAACCCAGAGTTGCATATGGAGGCATATTCTCACTGATGTCAGTCATCCCTCTGTGGAACATGGATTGAGTCCCAGTAGATTATTTATTCCACACATATATCTGCAACACCAAGAATCAACGTATTTCATGATAGTGATGATTAAATTCAGTCTCTAAAATCTGAGGATCAAAAATGCACATTTCATTAATTTTTTAATAAGTTGATATTTTGGTAATGGTTGCGTTAAAAAGCATTGCAGAAATACCTGATGAATGTCAAATATTAGATGAAATAATATGTAAGAAGAATCTATGTAATTTAAACTCTATCTGTTAACCAAGTTATATTAAGAACAAATCCATCCACAGTAATGATCTTGTATTTATCTATTAGGCTGTCCATGAATTTGTCTGGCACTTAGATTGCCTTTGATTTCACTGCACAGAACATTTTTCATTCATGAAGCAGTGGAATCTTATTACAAATTAATTCAGAAGTATGTTTAAAATTTAAACATATTTATGAATTAGGACTGCAATGATACAGTACTTAGAGAGCAAGTTTTGCTAAGAGAGAAAAAACAGTTGAACATGAAGATCTCTGCTTCTACCTGTTCAGCTGTAAATATTTCTGATGACACTATCAGCAGACTAGCAGATCTCTTGAACTGAACAAATTAATGCTTTCCTGTTGCTCCTGCTGTGTTTGTCATGAACCATCTGTGCAGCAAAAAATGACTTTTTGTAGCTGGTTTTCCAGAAGTTATTTCTTTGGTATTAGTATAAATAGGTAAGTTTAAAAAAAAACCCCGAAAACAAACTACAAAACCCCAACTCTCATTTCCACTACCAGTGGGCTTTTACCTTTTCTCCACCAGAAACCAGAAGGTTGAAAAGAAGCCAGAACAATGTCAAATTAACCTGAAAACCTTCCAGTTCTTTTTCATCCTGTGAAGAGATGATTTTCAAGTTTAGCTTGATTTGTTCAGAATGACCCACAACAACAGAGGGGGTTGCTTGAGCCAAGTTATTTCATTTGCAATTAGTTTGAAGTGAGCAGCCTAGACAAAAACAGGTTTTGTTTTTGAATTCTTATTACCTGACATGTAGGACTTTACATAATGTGACTTGCATAGAATATAGAATACTAAGCAGAATAAAAAAGATACAGTTTTTATTAGCTACAATCAATGCCAAAATTTTAAAATTATAACTAAGCTATATAAATTTAACTGAGATTTAATTTAACATAGTTTCAGAAATCATGCAAGTTAAAGGGTTCCTTGCAAGGAAAAAAACATAAAGGCCATTCCAAACTGGAGGTTTGGGGCTAGATTTTGTCATTCTATGTATATTAAGAATTACATTAACTTTATACTATATTTATACTTTACATTATATTACATTAATTACAATAACTCACAAGATGACTTCTGCATGTCTACATGTTGCCCTTTAACAATACATGTTCAAAAGCATTCAAGCAAAATTATTATATGAAATCTGCATGATAATCATGTAAATGCAGATACGTCAGATTTTTGTTCTTTCTATGTCAGGCTACAATACAAGAAGAATGATCTCATTGTCAGGTTGAAGAAGATTTGGGGAGGGTGGGAAAATGAGAACAAAACCATCATGACAGTCTTATATTGGAATACTCAATTCAGAACTGTCTGAAAGAACAAATAATATCTCAAAATCACAAGAAACAAGAATAAAATTCCAATTTTAATTCCTTATAAGAATGTAGGGAAAGAGATACACAGTGTCTTGCCTCTAGGCAACATATTTCAGTGATTAGAACAAAATCTTTTCTGGTTTAATCAAACTTTTTTCCCTAAAAAAGTATAATGGTTCCTAATGAAGGGTGGAACTTACATCACTGTGGCACATACTGGCTTAATTTAATAATAAAATATTTTGAAATGCTCTTGTACGTATTTACAAATGAGAAATACCAAAACGTGAGGTTTTTCTCCTCAGTGTCTTCCTACAACTATTTTTTTTGGGGGGGGGGTGTTATTTCTAAATGACAGAGAATAAGTCCTGGACATAATGATCTCAGGTGACACCATGCCAAATCCTTTCCTGTTCTATCTGAGGTGACATGACAGTACATTATACAGTGAAGCAGAAGTTACCACCATTGTGACCTGATGAAACCTAAAAAGAATGCTTGAGCTTTTATATTATATTTTTCTGACTTTTAGCCTTCTTTGAGATAAAAGTAGAATGCTTTGATCCAGCATCTTCATTAGCTGCTATCCAGAGAATAATAGGATGACAAAATTACTCTCTAGAATTTTTCCATAACCCCAACAGACAAAGGTATAAAAAACATACTTTGTGGGCATTTTGATGTACAAGACTTCTATTAAAGCATTTAAATGCACTATAAAATAAAAGCATTTATATTTCAATTTTTGCGTAAATCTATTGTAACTAGAAAAAGAAGTGAGTTTGTTTTAAATCAGAAAACTATAACGGTATTTTAATCTAATATGGACCTTTTTCAAAACCAACTCAATCAATTGAAGGTTGGAACCTTCAGACATTATCCACCACAGTGAACCTACAGGCTTTAATGGGATCATTTGGATAAGATGACCATTTCAAGGTGAACAGGGGTTAAAGGACTGGGTCTCAGATATATGCAATAAAGCTGAGGTACACAAACAGAAGAAATACTGTAGAATAATTTCATCTTCCTAATATAAATGAATATAAAACATTTTTATATTACCTGAAATGTTTTATTTTGCTTATCAATACAGTTGAATAAGAAAATATATTTAGAACCCTTTATTTCTGACTTCCTTCATACTGTTTTCACACCAATGTAATTTCATATACTTTAACTGTATTACTTTTGTTTTTCCTCATTGCAAACAGTCAGACCTAAACTCTTAATATCCTCAAAATAAATTGCTCATTATTTTAACACCTTCCTGCAGTCAGAGCTTCTCAGCATGTATCATATTTCTATTTCTTAAGTTACAAATGTAAAGCAGTTGGGAGTCTGGCTGATTTAACGTCCAGATTTGCTCAGAGGAAGCAAAGAGGATTTTATGTTTCTCTGTTCACTGATGATATGTGGTATCTGAACTTGTTCAACTATATTTAGAAGGACTTATCAGGCACCATTACTGAGAAGAGAAACACAAACCAAGGCCAAGTCTCAAACAAGGTAATCACAGTTACGCTTGTCCTGCTGGAGGACTTCAACCACCCCGACATCTGCTGGGAAGGTAGCACAGAGAGCTGCAGGAGACAGGCAATGCAGGAGACTTTCAGAATACATGGAGGATAACTTCTTGAGCCAGGTAATAGACAGCTCTACCAGAGGGGATATGATACCTGGTCTGATAGTCACTAGTGTAATCGAGCTAACTGGGAATGTCAAGATTGGAGGCAGCCTGCACTGAGGGGATTGTGCACTGGTGGAGCTTGCAGTCCTGAGGGATATGGGTCAGGTAAGGAGTAAAGTCAGGCCCCTGAACTTTAGTAAAGCAAATTTCTA
Organism: Lepidothrix coronata; assembly: GCF_001604755.1. Classification (NCBI taxonomy): domain Eukaryota; kingdom Metazoa; phylum Chordata; class Aves; order Passeriformes; family Pipridae; genus Lepidothrix; species Lepidothrix coronata. Next base: position 8,772,709 of record NW_016690193.1, read on the forward strand.
GCTCTTCAAGGAGATAGTCAGTACCTCTTGAGTGGAGGGATAGCAGGATGGGGACTGGGAAAGCAAAGTGCTTCCCATTGTAAGTAAAAATTCGGTTCATGACCAGAGTGTACTTAAGTCTATGGGACCCAATGAGATGCATTCCAGAATCCTGAGGGAACTGGCTAATACAGTTGCCAAGCCACTTTCCATGATATTTGAAAAGTCACGGCAGTCTGGTGAAGTCCCAGGTGACTGGAAAAAGGTAGACATTGTACTCTCTTTAAAAAGGATAAAAAGGAGGACCCTGGTAACTACAGTCCTGTCATCCTCACCTCTGTGCCTGGAAGATTATGGAACAGATCCTCCTAGAAGCTACAATAAGGCAAATGGAAGACATGGGGGTGATTCAAGACAGCCAGCACAGCTTTACCAAGGGCAAGTCCTGCCTGACCAACATAGTGACCTTCTATGATGGAGTAACTACGCCAGCGGACAGGGAAAGGGATACAGATGTCATTTATCTGGACTTCTGTAAAGACTTTCTGTAAAGCCCCCACAACATCTTTCTCTCTAAAATGGAGAGATGGATTTGATGGGTGGACTGTTAGACGGATAAGGAAGTGGTTGGGTGGTCGCATCCAGAGGTTAGTGATCAACAGCTCAGAGTCCCAGTGGACATCAGTGACAAGTGATATACCTTAGAAGAGGTCTGTACTGGGACCAGTGTTATTTAATGTTATCTTTTCTGACATAGTCAAAGGGATCGGGTGCACCCTCAGGAAATTTTCAGGGATCCTACAAGAAGCACAAAGAGAAATTTTTTACAAGGACAGGGAAGAATGGCTTCAGACTGAAAGAGAGTAGTTTTGGATTAGATGTTAGGAAGAGATTCTTTACTATGAGGGTGGTGAGGCACTGGAAAAGGTTGGCCAGAGAAGTTGTGGATGGCCCCCTCCCAGGATGTGTTCAAGGCTACACTCTGAGGAGTCAGATCTACTGGATATCCATGACAGGGTTGGAACTAGATGATCTTTACAGTCCCTTCTGATCCAAACCATTCTACGTTTAAAAAACCCAAAACAACCAACACTCTCCTTTGCTGAACCAGAGCCAATGTGCTCCTGAGAGCAACTCTGAGGCAGCTGGACAGCTGCTCTCCTCAACATGGGCTTGAATATTACTACACAGGCTTGGATTTTAAAAGCATGAGTAGGCAATCCAATCCCTGAAAACCGCTATGTGCATACTTAATTTGAGCACAAGTAATCCTGCTGAATTACTGAATGTTTGGAAAGATGCTAAAACATTTTAATGTTTTAGAAGGTTGAAGGCAAGATGATGAACCACTCAGAAAATTCAGTATTTTATCACCTATTTACAAGATTTTAACAGTATCTTATTTCAAAAGTGAAAACTGAATTATAAATTAAAAAAACTACAAATGAAAAGGCAGGACAGGACATCTGGGGACAGGACAGGACAGGACAGGCCAGGCCAGGACATTCAGCTGTAAAAACTGAAAATCTCTGTTCTCAACCACTTCACTTGGAAACCTGAAAATAAAAAGTAAATATTTATCTATATCACCTGAAAAATTAAGCTTTTGCATAATTTTGGCATAACACAGCAATTTAACTCATTAAATATGTCACTTGTGTTACACCAAAATCCTGAGAAAGACAAGGCTACATTGTTTGATATTTGACCTATAAGTTGCCTACTTCCTAATGCTGTAGACCTTATGGTGAAAAAAAGGAATTATTTTGAATTTCTTAATACGTTTCCATGTGCACAATTCTTCTACAATAGCACCTTCAACTAAGCCAAATGTTTTCTGGATTAAATGAGAGTGATATGCACCCTTTCTACAATTACAGATCCGTCTTCCTACCGTCATGTTCCAAGCTGTCTTCACATGAGCTCAACTTGCTTTTCAGTCTCCTGTCTCCAGGGGCTAAATTAGGAGCTTTGCTATCTTTAATTCCTTTTAAGCTGTTAGAGAAAGATAAGCAATTCCACATGATAGCCCAAGATTTAAATGACTACAGTAGGAATCCCAAACAAATGCAGAACTACCTGCAGCCAGGTAGGCTTAATCCAGGCCAGACATCCTACAAGAGGATCTATGATCAAATAATGGTGCTAGGACATATCCATAAATTCCAACTGTCACCAAAACTTCATGTAAGTTCTTTCAGAAATAAACAAACTTTTAACAGAATAAATAATGGCTTCGGGATTTAGTTCTATATAGCAGCAACCATTTGAAGCAAGAGAAAAACATGTAACAGAAATCTGGAAATCTGCTTATTCTCTCCATGGATCTAAACACCATAGGGAAAGTATGTGTTGAAAATCTACACTGATGTGAAATAATCAACAACACCTATAGCTTTTGAAACACATATAGGACCTTCTCCACATGCAGAAATCTCTGCCAGAAGAATCAGTATACACTATGGAACAGAATCTAGTAACAAAGAAAAAAGATTATTGTGTCTGACCTGGTTTAAAAGGATTTTAAGTGCTCTTGCTGGTCACTTAATACTTTGGACTTAGTCTCCCACTGGTGCATTTTTGTCAGCCAAAGGTAGAATGGGAAGTGCATCAATGTTTAATTCCATTTTGGCCTCCTTGTTCCATCCAAGAGCAGGTTAAGTGCAGCATTGCTTGTACAAGCTATATCCATACTTTGGCAATACAGTGTATCAGTACTCCGATGCTATAGTAGATATGGCTGTATGCCTAACAGATACACCCATAGTAAAGGAAGATTAGGGAATGATCTTGACTACTAGAATCAAAATCGACCCTACTGCCCAACTGTTGGTTTGCTCTCTGGCTTCTGCTTGGACTCTACACATGGCTGTCTCCAGATCAGTTCATTTAAAGCCTCCTTGAAAAAGGAGATGTCACAGCATGAGTTTTGGATCCCTCTGTAGTGCATAAAAATTATCAGAATTTCTACCTCATAGATCAGAACATCTTAAACCGTAAAAACCACATTCACAAAACACCATGGTCAAAGACTGGATTCAAAGTTACTTGAATCAGTGTAGAAATCTTAGATTCCAATAAGCTTTGAAACCAGAAGCCAATCTTGTGTCATTATCTAAGCCTTCTCTAGCTTCTGAAATGGATCTGTGCGAGTGGTATAAACTAAAGGATAAATCATACAACGCACTACTTGTGCAGACTAGGAGAGGGTACCATAATAAAGTGGGAAACCAGTGGCTTTTCCAGAACACTTGTCTATCTTCTCCAATACCAATTCAGTGTGAAGTACGTGACTCCAGCATTGAGTAGTAAGCCATTCTGAAGACAAAATGAACCAGGCAGATAATCCCAGGGGCATGATTTTAAACAAAGATAGGTTTTGCCAGCCAAACCAAGTGAAGCAAACAAATGAACTCAAACTGACAACCCTCATGACAGTAACTTCTAAGTTTTGAGAGTTAATCATGTTGCATTTTGACAGATTACTGATGAAATCTTTCAGATTTGCCTTGTCAGTCATTTATTAGCAGGCATCTAATGAATAGCATATAAAGTAGACTTGTTAAGTATAGTGCCTGCTGACAGTTCAATTTAAAAGTGAAGGGTATAGAAAATTCACTACAGAGTAAGTGTCAGTTTTTCCACAGGAAAAGCCTACTTTGTGTTAACAGGTCTGGTAGGGCTATTCTCCATCTGTGTGACCCCAGCTGCCAAAGGGATACTACAACAGTTAGCAAGGAAATGGTCAAGCGCTCAGGGGAGAGACAGGTAAATATCACTGGAATGATGACATCATCATAATTTCCTTGCTTAGGAAATATAATGAAAAGACACATCCTGAGATGTATCAGTTATATTTGAAACTGCTTTATTTCAATTTTTTATTTTACTTTATTTACAGAGGTGAGTTCAGTTTTGGGCTGTGTCACAGAATCACAAAATATTTTAATTTAGAGGGGACCCAAAAGATCATCAAGTCCAACCCTTAAGTGAATAACCCATATGATTTATGATATGAATTATTATTCCCATTAATTTATCTTTCTGCCCAACATAATATAGCATGTAAATAATATAATTTAGCATAAAATTTACAACACAAAATGCATTTTTACAAAATGTTTCCTAGTGACTTTGGAAACGAGGTCTAACAAAAAACAAAAAGTCCTTGCTGAACATTCAAACCCTTAAGGGAAGAGATTAAAGCAGATCCAAAGAAGACTCTATTGATACTTTTTATATTGAAATATTTATCTTCTCATACATAAAAACACATCTTTGCTAAAAAGAGCACAATAAGACAAAATGACTGAAATGCTGCATAAGACAAAATGACTGAAATGCTGGAAGAGAAGAGTTTATTTTGAGAAATGGCTAAAGCACCAATTTTTTTCTTTTTTTTTTTTTGGTGAAGGAACTTCACAGGTCTTCTTGCACAGTCTTCTAATTTTTTATCTATGTTGATTTAAAAAATGGAAACTCAACTAGTTTTACAACTGTATGTCTCAAACAGGATATCACATTCAGGGACAAGTGAAATAAGAGTAGATAGAGTTTGCTGATGGGCAGGCTAACACTAAGGAACTTTCACCTCTCTGCACCTGGCCTTTTCTATACCTTTTGGTTGTTTACCTGTTACTTGATAAACTTATTATGGTTATGAACTGGGATTTATTGCTGTCCTCCATCATGGCATGAAAGCAGACTGGTGATAGAAGACTAGAAGTAGAATAAAAGCACCTCAACTAAAGTAGGCAAATGAAAAATACAGAAGGCATTTCAGCACAGCTTAACCTAGCCAGAAATACAATAGACCATAAGGAGATGCTCATAAAGAGACACAGTCATCATAAAAGCACAATGATGGCCCTTTCATGGTGTTGAATATTTTATTTAATAATCAGCTATATTAAATAGTCTACAGTGGCTTCCTAAGAGGAAGAGCTGAATAGTTTTCAGAAAGTGATAGGAAGATGTGAAGAATACTAATTTTCTAGAAAGCATAATTTTTTGAGAGGTACCTCTTTCATATGAGAAAGAAATAAAAAAAGGAGAAATTTCCAAAGCTTGAGTGGATTTGAAACTACTGTTTCTAATGTGATGTTGGAAAGTTCAACACATGCAAAGAGTCCTTGATTCTAACAGTGATTCTAGTGGTGATTAGAAATTAATCATTATTAGAAAAATTAATATTAGAAATCTGTTAAAAGGTGCAATAGGTAAAAAAAGCTTCATACTCTGATGCTGTACATTTAGATGTACTCAGGAAACTCTAAATCCAAGTTTAAAAGAGGATTTCTGGCATAAGATGGACTAAAAGTGTATATTTGGCTGTAAATTATTAACCACATTACTTAGAAATAGTACCATTAGAGGAAAACAGCTATACATATGATTCTACATATGCCATTACTACTTCCTTGAGCAGTTCTGCCTGCTGTCTGAAAATAATTAGCAGTTTCTTACCGATTCTCATACTGCAAGTAAAACCACTGAGGTGACTCAGGAGACTGAACACCTTTCTAGTGGTCTAGGATTCCTTTCTGAAGCTCAGTATGCTTACTAATAGTAGTTACATCCTATTACACATAACATTTTCAATATTGCTAAAATTTATGTATTTAATAAGTGTTAGAAGTAGCAGTGGGGAAGGATATTTTATGTAACTTTAGCCAGAAAGTTATACCTGAAGTTTTAATATAGATTTTTCACTGCAGACACAGGTATATGTTGCACGAAAAACAGACACTGAACAGTAAGGCAAGAAATACTATCTTATACAGAACAGAGAAGTTTCAGCTGTTTCCATGCCCACAGCAGACTAAAATGTGGTCCTCTGAAAAATTACAGATACTAGTACTCCATGACTTTGCAACCTCTACAACCATTATCACCGTGTAGACTGCTGCCAAATTACACTTCCATATTTAAAATAAGAGTGGCATTTAATATTCACTGGGAAGGATATGACTGAAACATGGGAATTCAACATCATGGATGTTACAATCTCTTTAGATTTAAATATCTTTCTTATATCTCAAGCAGGATAAAAAACTTGGAGAATTGAGACTGCAGATATTTATTTGTAAAGGACTTAGTATGCTTCTGAGAATTAGAATTTAGTATCTCAGATCCTGAGGCTACTCTTTTTTCCCCACTCAATCTTTACCTATAGAAAAAGAAAAAAGGTCTTCCTTCATACATCTACAAAAACTAAATGAGGTCATAAGTGTGTCCAATGAAATATGAATTACTTTTAAGAGGTCCTTTAGCACAGAAGCTCATTAATTTAACAAAGGAACCTACAAAAAATCATCCTTCAAAAGGAAGATGTTGGCTCTGACTCTACCTTCAGTTCAATGAACTCAGCAGCACAACAGCTGCTCCACCAAAAGTCACAATGAATGCTGGCCACAGCAAGGTTTCATGTGATAAACAGTCAAAAGAGTTTTCAGGGCATCTATCTGATGGCTGCGTGCATCTGTGTCTTCTCCAGGACTACCACTTCTGCCTACTGTCAAAAAAGGAAACAGGAAAAGCCCTGTAAAAATCAGTTATTCTCCTGTGAAAAATATCCAAGCCAAATAATCTAATACAAATAAACTCAACTCTCCAGCATAACTTCTGATATGTACAGCATATATGCTGTACATATCACAAGCTCATAGAGGTAATTGTTCATATTCTTCACAAACCTATAGGTTGAAAATGAGCAGTTAAGAGGGACATGTACTCAAAGGGGGGAAAAAAGTCCTTTTAAAATGTTTTTTAAAAAGAATACACAATTTAAAATAGAGTCATACCAACTTAATTGTGCATAGAACTATTTTAAACATTTTTGAAATTTCAATATTAAGCATTCACTGATAGCAAATGCTAGAATTATTTCTACCTGGTGGATTTTTTCTTATTAAAAATTAAAATCAGTTCTTTGCAAACTTTCGCCATTTGTTTTTACAAACTGTAGACAACAAATTATGCAAATCTGCAGATTTACATCTAATTTAAGTAGTTGTAGTGTAATTTGGTTTTAGGAGCTTTCTCTGATAGGTAATAGAATGAATGTGCTGAACTCAGTGTCAACATTGTTTTGGCTGAAAGCTGGACTCAGTGCCATTTCCAGAAAGTTATCTGTGGAGTTGCTGATCTTGGAGAGGATTAGAAGTATACAGAGAACCAAAAAGTAGCTGTATAAATTCCTCAAAAATTATAAAAAAATCCCAGCAAAAATTGCTGTGCTCACAGAGAGATAAAAAGCAAATTGAATGGACATCAGCAGCCAATCTCATATGTATCCAAACAGTAATTTAAAAATCCACCAACTTCTCTGCCTGAAGAGGCTGCCAAAGCACAAAATCATTCATTAAAACAAATACTTTAGACAGTTTGATAGCCAGATCTGTTACAGTTTTGACAGTCCAACGACTAAAACAAAAAAGAACAAGAGATATTATATGGCACTTAATCAAACTTACCTAGAGTAAAACACACTTCCCTACTTTGCTACTTTAAAAGGACTACAGGACCCCCAAGTTTTTTTACAGCAAACATATTTTTCATCCATAATTTTGTAATTCTGAGGATCAGATTTTCTGTGAAGTCTTTCCTTCTGCAAATGTTTGTTGTACTAGAAAGATCAGACTAAAACTGTCAGTTGCTAATGCATTTCAGAAAAGCTAATGAGCTGATGTAGTTGGTGTGGAGGTGGCTGTACCCCATCTCTTCTGAATCAACAGCAGGTCTGAAACTTCTCAACAGCCCAGACTGGTGGGTCAGTTAAACCTAGCATAACTTCAGGTTCATAATTTTATGATGGCTATCATTAAAAAAAAACCCATCATACTTCAAATCATTCAAACACATATAAAGATACAGATGTAGTGGAATAGCAGAGTAAATAATTTTTTCTTACTCTCAGTCTGGGATCCCAGAGTTGGCAATAGTGATAGTTACTGGATACTTTTCAAGACTTTGTTCCAACAGTTTGAAATCCATGTATGTGTGGCACTGAAAGACTCCACTTCCCTTCATACTCTGCAAATCCTCTTCTTTACTCCTTCATTCTAGTGTGTATATAGTCACATTATGGTCACGATAGCTCCTCAGATAGCAGGATTATTTAAGGAAAGCCATAACAGTGTGTCTGCTTTTGTTCAGATTTGTAATCCAGATTTATTTAATTTTTTAGATAAAATATACAAGTACCTAATTCCCCATTCAGCAGCTTCAGTCATTTGTAGCCAATTGATTCGCTTGTGGATTATACCAAGCCACTCAAACAAACAGGGCTTTATAATTTAAAGTATTTTATGTAGATATTACCAAGCAGATAGACTTGTCCCTGTCACCTTTCTGGTTTATATGTTTTCTTTCCAACAATGAATTTTAGCTACTATTACCATGTTGGCTGTTATTCATATTTGGTTACCCACGATAAATACTGCTCAACTACACTTCCATGAAGTATAGTTCAAACCCCCCCATGTGGGGTTTGCAACAAAAGCAAAAAATGTTCAGAGAAAAATGATTTAGTCACTACAGCTCTTGGCAGTTGGTCAGCCTTTGCCTGCTGAAAGATTAAAGGAAATGTATCTTGCTCTGAGTAAGGAGTGAGAAAGGAAGAATCTCTCTTAAAAGCAAACGTTATCTAAACTATGGATCAGCTTGAATAGTGTTTCAAGATGCAGTTTAGAAGGAACTTGATAGATTTCACCTCATTGGCTGAATAATTTATTTTCTGTCAGCCAAAACAATGTTTGTAAACTGTACTGCCTGGTGACTGATGATGCCAAGGGCAAACAATGAACAGAGAATAAGAGAAGAGACGAAAAGAAGCTCTGCTGGCATAATGAGGAGAAACAGTCCTTCATCATCCTATCAGGGCTACAGCTCTGCAAGTTATAAATCACTGTCCTCTGCCTCACAGCCTGGGATAAGCATAGCACAACAAATTCATTAAAGTAAAGCATTCAGAGTGTTGCATGTACTTTTACGTGGTGACAGGTATGTTTTCCTGACAGCTTTACAGAAATACTTCTTTTGCTGGAATGCAGATATAAACTGAGCTGTGTTCATGATATACATTAATATCTAAGCAACAATAAATGTGAAGCACACTTTACGTGATAGTGTAAATCAGTTTCAACACCATTTTGAACTAAACAGTGCTTTTTCATTGCCTTTATGGCAGACTTGGAAGACAGGAGCACTCTACTGGGTCTCATTTCCTTTTGAATAATTTAAACCAAATGAAGATTGTTTTATGATTTGCTGCAATTTGAATCTCTCAAAGTAAGTTTAATAAGAAAGTTACTGACTTAAATTGTCTGTTTGGCAATCAGGATATTATTAAAACTAACTATAAAAAGGGCTCTGGACTTTCAATTTTTGCTATTAGGAATTAATTGTTCTTTGATGAGATTCGTATAACACCATCATTTTAGACAGATAGATAGATACATACATATATATATATATATTTACACCTAGTAATGAAAGAGATTCTTTAACCAGTGATGATAATGAACAGCTCTTCATTGAACAGTGTATATCAAAATACCTATGCCCTCTGATGAACAGACCACTTTTTGTATTATTTCTCATAGTTTATTTCATGCATTCAGAATCACGGTCTGCAGGTGAAAAGCGATTTCAAGGCAAATTGTCAAACTGTCTTGACATTAAATCTTATTTATATTTCAAAATGATTTGTATATATATCCATCAGGTAAAACTAAAATTAACTCCTTTGGCAAAATTTCTCAAGCAACTATTGCCACCATGGTCAAATGTATCTATCCTATTTACCATTTCTCATTTCATAAATCAGGAAAGAACTAAATGTGGCTTTAAGGACATTTAGTTTTCTCGTGCATGTATTTGATTTAGTCCGAACCAAAAACCACAAGAAACTCAGTGTGCAGTATCATAAATCGGTAACACTGATTACTAAATGTCTTCTGTCATTAAGCACTCATAGTAATATTTAAATTCAAATATAAAACTGACAACTCAACTAGTGCTTTCATACAAAAATACATAAATAAATTATTTATAATATAGCAATTGAGAGAAAGTTGAGAATAGGTTGTTAAAAATCTCCTATTAAAACCCCAAAGCAATTGGAAAACATATTCTTAGATTTTGGTTTGGAATACAGTGTACTAATATTAACACTTTATACTATGGACATCTTGATAAATACCTAAAAAGCTCTGCTGACCCACTGGAACATGCAGTCATGTAGGCTTCAGGAGCACACACACGACAAACTCTGCCAAATCACCCAAAGTTTTAGGAAGATTAGATGGAAAAGATTCAATATCTCATAAGCAATCAATTTTTTACTGCATACTGCATGTCCTTTGGTAGCTACTTCTTTGTTTAGTTACTTCAACTTTACTTTGCTCTCTCTTTGTTTTAATTGAAATGGAAATAACATTGCTAGTAAACCACTATCTCTGGGCTTCAGATTACCTGTGTTCCCAGAGGACTTTTGAAATTCAAATATGGGCACTTGTTCTGAAAATCTCTAACTATGGTGTACCAGGGGCCACAAAGTCTGGCACTGAGCTGTTCGCATAGAGAAGACTACAGGACCAAGGTTACATTACATGGTGCAAGTGGTTGTGTTAAATGCTATTTCTGAAGGGAGGATGTAAACCACCAAAATGTACTTACCTACTAAACACTTTTCCTCACTCTGATGAGCCCTCCTCTAAATGAATGGCAGCAACAAAGGGAAGCTTTAGTCCTCAAGTGCAATTAGGTCATAACTGACTAAAATCCTAATGCCTCTACAGACATTTGTTGTGCACAGAGCATAGAAGGGTGCTCTATAGTCAAGCAGAACAAAGAAGCATCAACTCAATCCCTTTCAAACAAAGAAGTAATTTCAGAAAGCAAGCTGGACTTTGTAATGAGTTACTACAAAGGGCAGAGCTCAAAATTCCCCTTGGTGCAATGAAGCCCCATAGGGTCAAATAGTGAGAAGCCAAAAATCACTGGATGGGGAGTGGGCAAAAGTGGTGAACACTTACATGGTGAAGGGGGAAGGGAGGAGAGAGAAGAACATCTGTTATCTGCAGGTTCTAAGAAATCTAAACTGCTTAATTGCAATCTCTAATATACATGATCACTGTGCTAACTAGTAATCAGAAGGAGGAGAACTGGCGTGGCTGTGTCTCTTTGAATAAACCAGATTTGATCTGGAGAGAAGGACTTAAAGGCACAAAAAACATGTGGAAAAGTTTCAAATGTGGGGAGACTGATGAGATGTTAGTGGTCATCTCACACAGGCTGAAGTAAAATATCCTTAGAGCTTCTGTGAGATACAGATAATGTCCAACAGCATAGGATATTTCTATATCACTGCCCTTCTAATCCAAGGATTAGAGACCAGAAATCATGAATTGATTGCAATCATTGCAGAGAAACAGACAACACTTTCATATATTTATGTAAAAAATATTTACTTCCTCAAGACTAGGAAAGGCTGGGAGGAAAAACACTTGGAAAGGAAAATTTAAACAGAAAAATGTGTGTGAATCTCAAGACAAGCTCTTTAGCTTGGGATATTGGGGTATTATTGTCATAGTTCCCCAAACAAGAAGGGATAAGTACAGCTGAAAGCTCTTCTGGCTCTGTAGCAAAGTAATGAATAGCAGTTAGAAATACAGTAATCATTTATGGTGAATTGAAAAGAAGAAAAATATTAAAATTAAGAGCAATTAACTATTCTAAAGCATAGAAAAACTGAGAAGGCATGGAAATAAAGGTATGAAAGGAAGCCTTATAAAAGCACTGAGAACCAAAGAAACCTCAAAGGTGACTTAGAATTTTTGGCAAGGTGCTAATAATGTCAGAGAGCATGATAAATAGTACCAAGTGTCTAAAGTTCAAGAAATGGGATGATAGCTGAAAGCCATATCAAATTTCCCAGCCTTACAAGTCTTGTACTATGAAATACTCACCCATGGCCCAGAGCCAGGAGTGCCGTACCTCCTCGCTCTTCCCAGCACAGGAGTTGCAATCCTGTGTCCAAGTATGGGGTTCCCATCATCATGCAAAATCAATAGGGCGTGGAGGGGTTGTGAGCGTAGTCAGCTGCAGTTTTCTCCCTCCAGGATCCTCTTTCCATGGCTGGAAAATAAAAAAGTGTTTGTGTGATGGAAACAAAACAAGGGGTTGCTTTGTGGTGAGTGGTTTTTGGGTTCATTGTGTTTCTGGTGTCATTTTAGAACAGGGAAAAAAACTTAGGCAATATTCTCATTTTATTAAGATGTTTACATAAATATTGAAGCAGCTCACTAAAGTCAATGGGTCTGTATTGGAATATAACTGCTGTGAGTAGAAGATCATATTAATGGCACGAAGACATCTGCTTATAGAGGTCGCATTAGAAAATTATATATTCGTATAATAAATACATGAGACTGGAGAGCATATTTGAAATACCTTGAAATTGGTTAGACTGCTTTCTGCCTACATGAGTGGAATCTAAACTACCAAGCAATCTAGTTGGCCTTTAAGTTGTTGTAAACATCAAGACAGAGCAATACTCTTGCTCTTCAGTGAAAAAATAAAGCTGGCAGGCTAGGACACCACTACCTCATCTGGACTGACTAAGAAATTACTTTTGTAAATATTGTTACTCTTCTCATCTGGAAAAAATGTAAGGGGAGTAAAATATGGTATCGCATTATTCTGCCAGGTTTGATACTCTGGATCATCCAAACATATTTTCATTAAGAATTATCCACATACTTCTTTAGTTTGTGAACAAAACCCTGTTTCAAGAAAGCTGTTTTTTCATTCTTCTCGCCATGGATGAGTTCATCCAGAAAAATTATATGTAATTTTCTGTCTAATAGCTTGCTTTCCAATTATATTTCTGACCCTTCACAGAAAGCGATTTTCATTTTTCCTAATATCAAGCAAGCACGAAAGGAACTGAGGTGACCTCCTTGCCATGCAGGGGGTACAGAATTAATGTAACATTCGTTGATCACAAGGAGGGTAATCACTATGCAATACCATATGAACATTTTCACTACCTCTCCTCAAGTAACAATACCCAGAGTTTTACTTATTTTTAAGTATTTATTGTTGAGTTCTGTCTGTGCAAAAAGTGATGTAAAAGTAGTATTTTGAAGGATGGATTTCTAATTCCATCAGACAGAAAACAGCAAGGCTTGGGTAAGAATCTGATATTTTCATGGTTTTCTCATAATTCAAGTATATTTAGACAGAAGACAAATTAAAGGCAGAGTATTTAATAATCAATATTAATTAAATTTATGAATGAATATTAATTAAAATTAAATACCTATCCACTAACATTAGGACAACGGTATGATACAAATTGGAAGGTACATTTTTATGCAACAGAAAAAGAAAGAAAATTACTTTTTAAAAGGACTTTAAATACATTTTAAAAATAAATTAATACAATTTAAAATCTCATCGAACTGTAGAGATTATTTTAAATTAATCTTTTAAAATCCACTTTTTAAAATCCTTCTAGATGTAATCCTTGGTTGAGATAAAAACCCAATTCCATTTTATTTTTTGCAGTTGTTTATTTTTCTGGTAAAACAGACTATTCTATTTTAGATCACATGAGCTGCTATTAGAGTCAATGAATAATGATTTTTCTTATGCAGCAGGGGCTTAGTCAGTCCCCATCATCTGTGTTTTATCCAAGAGGATTAACCATTTATAATCAATTCCAGGTAGATTAATCATGCCCTGGATAGGAAGACTCAGAGCTGGCTCTGTGCAGAGCCAGTTCAGGTCGTCTGAGCTTCTAAGGGCAGGTGTGGTGCAACAAAGGTACTACTCTGTTTCCAGGCCACTTCTCATACAGGAAAAGGTTACTCACTTCTGCATTGTGCAGAACCTTAGCAAATCACACCCAAAGGCCCAAGTTAGTCATACTCCTGGCAAATTAGTTACCCCATGAAATGAAAGTATTGAAAAATATAATGCAGAGACACAAGTGATGGCATGCGGTTAACTTGGGTGCTGTTGGATTTATTAGTCCCCACTCTTAGCTCAGAGAAGCTGTGCATAAAAGACAAAAGACCTTGGTCTCTGATTAATGAAATACTGGTCATATTTGTTGTGGATCACACAACCTAGATATTCAGTATTAGATTTTGTACTCTCTTCTCTTATTAAGTGACATAGTCAAATTCACGAAGTACTACATTTGATGCTACAGGAGCAGAGCACTATAGGCTTTACAGCAGAGGCTGAGTGCCTCTGAGACAGCACCATCTTACAGCTATAAACAGAGCAAGGCTTAGTTCTGTGTGTTGGAGGGAAAGCCAGAAGTCCTCCTGAGTTTTATTCCTTCCCTCATATCTGTACAAGGGCCATCCACAAAAGCTGCCACTATCTTTAGCTCTGCTCTCATTTTCTGCACTGGCTTCCATATGGTGATTTGGAAGGGAAGAAAAAAAAGGAAAAAAGCAGATAAGAAATAAGAGTTAAGAGGAAAAGCTAATTTACCTAGTTGTTTTGTGTAGAACAAATCAATTTTCTTCTTGGCTTACAGCAAATATTTTTCATCATCTTCCCTATATGCAAAACATTTCTTTTAGCTACAAAATCTAGGTAATAGCTGAAGGTGAAGCTTTAGCTCAGAGACTAACAGGAACACAAAGCCACTTGAATTCCACAAGACAAAGATACACGGTTTGCTAACAGATCACAGACATAGGAAATATTTTTTCATTGCTTATCAAAAGCAAGTCAAATACATAGTTGCATGTAGTATGAGTAAATTATTCATACAATTTTAATGTTATCCCTAGCATATCATGTAATTCAGCAAGTCTCACACTGAAAAAAAAAAAACAAACCCTAAATTGTTTTACATATGAAAGAATGAGAAAATTTTGTGCTTTTTTATTGTTTCTCTGAAATTATTAATTATTTTTAAAAGCCTAAAAAGGAAACAAAATCATCACCTGCATTGTCCAGCTTTTTGTTATAAGTAAATTTTTTATAGAAAGTACATAGCTTACTATGTACTAAAGAAGGTATTCTTGATTATGAAAAAAACAAACACACTAATGCAGATTTTGGAAAACAACTGACTCCCTTACAAAGTTTTGCTGACAATCCTGATATCATCTATGTGTTCAGACATAAAAGTGGTCTGAGTAGCAGTAATTGCATATTTTACAATAGTCTAATTAGAGACCGCATCCATTATATATCGTGTCTTGTTTGCAGTGAACAGACATAAATCAACATAGGAAAAAGCAGGCAGTCTTTTCCTCTCCCCACCTCCTGACTCTTCAGCCAACAGCTTGAGGAAAGTGCAGTCTCACAAGGCAGAAGAATGATACATTATTAGAATTATTTCTGCACCTTTGGACTAGACTGACACTTTCTCACACATCCCCATAGTTCTCCAAATAACACTAGTATCCGTACTAATAAGGGTGGCACTGATACAACATGTGGATAGATGTGCCTGATCACTGCGATCATCTAGTCTGTGTCTAGCATATTCTATTGGTAATGAATTATTTACTTCTATAGAAAAGATCAACAGTTGGTTACTGAGACCATCTCTTTCAGCTCTGGGAAAAAAGACACCCCTACCTTTTGGAAGAGCAGCCTGCTGCCTGTGTTTCAGCAGTCCATGTACCTGCATGCTGGGGGAGAGTGACGATGTGGCTGCTCACAGACAGACAGGTGGGTTGTGTACACCAGTGGAACTCGTTAGCTGCAAGTCAGCTCTGGCCCTGAAACTGTGAGAAAGTGTTTGGGTGACCTGTGCTCATATTAATGAGCCCTGATGAAACTAGGGAAACATAGTAAATGTGTGGGGCACTTCCAGAGTAGAGCAGGGTTGGGTCCAGACATCTACAAGTCCAGGTAAAGACAGTTATTTTGCCTGTTTTCACCATCTGGAAAGACGCAATCACCTCTACCTACTTTGCACCCCATTATGTTCAGAGTGAAAGCAACAGCAGTACTCCTACATATTAACAAAAACCAAGCTGGAATTCCACCTCTGATTCTTCAAGCAACCTTCATTCACACAGAATGAAATAAATTTTTTTATTGTACAAACGGACACTAGTTCTCATCCTTTCCAAGTAATGGTGGAACAAACTCACCAGGACCATAGATGGAAAATTAATAACGAGTCTTATTTTTTTTATATCCTCTGACACAGAGCTACAAATGAAAACAGATAAAAGGGGGGAAGAATTTCTGAGAAATAAAAACCTAGTGTACCAAACATGAACCACTAGATGCTCCCAAAGAATTTCATGTGACTACTGGTTTTCAGAAGGTGTTGAACTCATGGTAGCACTTGTCACATCAACTTAGGTGCTCTGACTTGATAAATAGTGCAAGAATAGTATCTCAAAATAGTATCTCAAGAAGGAATCTGCAAAAAAAATCTGACTGGAAAGGAATAAAGTGCAGAAAGAAGCTAATTAAGGGATGTTCCCAACAACCTTTCTGTTCCAGCTATTCAACTGATAATAACTTTGGTAATGTAGGGTCAAGAAACAAAGAAATTGACTTCAAGCATATTGTGGACTTGGCATTCAATGGGATATGGGATCCCCTGATTCAGATCTCTCCTTTCACTTCGAAGGAACATCAAGTTAAACTTGGATTTCCCACAGTCCCTCTGAGGACTCTGAATGTTAGTGAAAGATTCATATAATAGTTTAGTATGCAAGGGACCTCTCGAGGTCATCTAGTCCAGGTTTCTACTTATTAGGACTAACTTCAAAGATTTTTCATGACTTCAGGCAGTCAAGTTTTGAAAACCTGTAGTGATGCAGATTCTGCATCTCTTTGGGCAAGTTGTCCCAGTATTTAACCACTCTTGTTGTGAAGTATTTTTTCTTATGTCTAATCTCAATTTTCTTTGTTAAAATATGCAAAAATTGCAATATCTTATTCTTCCACTGTTCTCCTCCAAGGCATGTTAAAAATCCATCCTATCTGTTCAGGTAACCATGAATCTGGGTTCCTCACATTCATGATCAGCCTAACTATGAAGCTAAAGCCAATCTTAAGATGTATATCCCTCTCTAATTTTTTTTTAAATGGCAAATTACTAATTTCAATACAAATTAACTAATGCATATAGAAGATGGACTTACCTATTTTTGAAATGCTTTGCTTATAGTATTGTATAACTGGAAGATTTAGACTATAGGTCAGTGTCAGATCATTCCCCTATTCATCAGAAATTGTGCTTGTTACTGAACTAAAAACAAGCCTAAAAAATTAAAGTATGTTCATCCTGATATAGCATAGCACAGCTATGATTTTATGTGGAAAAAAGAAATTAAAAATACACCCCTGCTAAAAAGAAGTCAAGGACAGGAAATCTTAGTGGTGATTTCAAACTATAAGTGCTCATTACATGAATAGTATGTCAATACTTTTTATAAAAAATAAAAATAAATAAATTTTTAAGTTACAGTCAATGAAATGTCATTCTCTTTGCTTCCATTTAAAAGCAAGGTTATTCTTGACCTTTAGAGAAACCTGAAGTTCATTGCAAAGGAACAGCTAGTAGCTGCAGCTCATACAAAACTAAACAAGAATAAAGCCACTCTAGTATAGTAAGTCCAATTTCCTGTATGTTCCTCAAGGACCTTTGGTGGCACTTACCACATATTTATAGGTGTCTTATATTTAAAAAGTTATAAACAAGATATTATTTTCTTAATAAAAAAAGTCTTTTTACAGTGCAAGCAAAAAGTTATCTAGTTGCAACTCAAATTCAAAATTCAAGAATAAGTTAAAAAATTGCCTTTGTCTCTTGAAAAATTATAAGAACGGGTTCTGATACAGAAAATTCAAATTATGGGGGTATTTTTCAGTTGTGACTGAGAAGTAATTGACTAAAATAAACAAAAGTAAATATTATACAGTAAATTTCTCAAAGCATGTTTTTACTTAACTGAAGAAATGAGAAATTAGCTTACTCTCCTATTTGCTCTGGGTTCTATCCACATGAATTTTGAAAGGTGAATTATCACAGAAGAGCTTTGCAGTCATTAATATTCAGTGATAAAATAATCAGCAAATCTGCAGTCAGAAAATAACTTTTTCAAAGCTCAGACAGAAATGGAGCACTATTTTTTGTGGAGTTTTGGGAGGGAAGCATGTCTGGTGTTTTGTTTTCCTTTTTTAGTTAGGTATGGATCAAAAATCCTCCAAAAATCCCTGTGGTGTTTATGTAATAATGCCTACTTTTGAAGGGCTTCTGGAAAAGAAAGAACCACTGTCTTTCCTGCTCTTTCCCTGTAGCTTTCAGTAGCTTACAGAAAGTAGATTGTTGTATGGGAGTACATGTTGATGATGCCAATGTTCTTAATCAAGCATCTACTACTTGTGATTGTGGAATATGGTATTTTCCTTATCCTTATCACTATGTTCCCAAATCTGAAAATAAATAGGTAACAATAACAGTCACCTGGATCCACACATAAAAAAGACTGGACAAAATCAATGTGTTAAACTAACACTGAAATATCAATACTCATGTTGGAGAACTGTCCTCCCCCCCCCATACAAAATGTCAAAGAATTTCACAGAACAGCTGGAGAAATCAGAAATGTATTCCTGGTACATAATGTATGACTAATAGGAAATTAATCTAAGATGTGTTTAAACTGGTTGACAATGGCAATATGGAAAATGAGACGGAGAGAACAAAAGAGGAACTAAATAAATTAAAAAATAGAAAACAAGGCAGAAATATGTGAAAGAAAATGAAGAATGAAGGACTGAATAAAAATATAAGAGCAGGAAAAATTCTGAAAGCAGAGTAAAAAGGTAAAGATTAAACAGTGTGAAGAGCACAAAGAAGTAAGTAATAGGAAGAGATACGTAATGAAATGTGCTGTAAAGAGTAATAAAGAAGAGCAAAAGGAGGATATAAATTGGAAACAGATCAAGTGTATAACTTTGTAAATGTTACTTGCTTACAAGGAAAATAGTAATTTATGCCTCATATTAAGAGACTTGACTATATCTTCAATTAAAATTTAATGCCTGAATCTTCATTTTTCATTCAAAAGACTCTGTTAATTGAAAATAAAATAAGATAAAACAAAATAAATAATAATAAAAAAACAACAAAAAGCAACAAAACAAAGCAAAAAGATGGTGCTCTGAGGTGGTAACAAATGTTACCTGTGGTCTTGTGGTATTTCAGCACTGATGTACTTAAATGTAGAGGTTTACCAAAGTCAATCAGGAACATGATTGATATAAGGGAAAGAAGCAAAATATATTGAAGTAGCTGTTCTTAACTTTTTCACCAAGGCTAACACACAGATTGAGACTTACATGAAGTATGTTTTGCAGTGTGGAAGAAACTCTAAAAATGAGGAACATTTAACAGAGGAAGATCTCCATTTGTGTGGCTTTGCAAAGCACAGAAAAAACAGTCCTGAGAAAGATTGATGCCCATGGGTTATTCAGTGAAATAATGCAGGATCTATAGCAGAATGACATGAACTGAAGTTGAGAAAAGACTAGCCATGAAAGGCATATAGGAAACAATGTCTTTGCAGAGATGGTTTTCATATGTGAAATGGACACTAAAGACAGCAGCCACAGCTGCAATCGTTAAACTCACTCCAAAACAGCTACAGAAGCACTTAAAAGAAAAATGGTATTACAAGGTACAAATTCTAGACAGGTATTACTTGACTGTTGTCAGAACACACTATGTGTCATCAAACATGTATTTAATCTTCTGTGGGAAGGTGTTTTCTCCCTACCGTTCATAGCCATTTTTCTGATGTCTCCTTCACAGACATTCAGCACATAGGTGTGAAAGTTAGTTACTCCTTGGAGAATGAGTTATGTTGAAACCTTTATGGAAAAGGGCATCTTACAGAGAAATTCACAGTGTATGAGGGATAACCAGGAAAAAAAAAAGGTTTAATCTGACTAGAATATGTGAGTCTCACCCACACCCCAAAAAATATTCCTAATGATAACTCAATATACAGAATTGGGATATTTCTTCTTTATTCTTATATTACTACAGGACATTGATTATATAGGCTGGACAGGGTTTTTTATTTAATTCTATACTGAATATTTTAATTAAATACATAGAATGCCTACATATGTACAGCTGTCTATAGCAAATATTTTTGTGAGTATAAATATAAGAGTGCATGGACATATATCTGGCTTTTAAAAATTAATCTAATCCTGAGGTTTAACCTTGAACCTTAACTATTGTCCTCCAAAGTCAGTTGTTAGACAAAAAAATAAACTACTGTGTTGTGCAAGGAGAAGAAAGTCAGGCTGCTGCTGTACGTTTTCTAACCCAGCGCACAGACTAAAGGGCAGAAGACCAAAGTCTACTGTAGTGAAAGCAAAAAGTCTTGGAAAGAGGTGAAAAATTTCAGAGACAAAGAGGCCTGGAGAGGAAAGGGAGTTCAGTGAATTGGCTAATTCAGTGTCATTAGAATCATCCCAAACTCTGTACTTACAAAATCACTGTATCTTGAACAAGTCTTTGGAGCAGTTGTCTGGCCCCATTTACTATTGCTAATGTTTGTTTTGTAATAGCAGCAAACATGAATCAAAAGTATTTAGTAGGATATGCTTCATGAGTGAGGAGAAGCAAGTTTTTTCTGTTGTGAGACAAAAGTCACAATAACCTGTGCAAGCAGAGATCAGCAGGGAGAAGTAAATGCATGGCATTAAAGTAACCAACCTGAAGTCATTACAGATTAGGATAGGAGATCAGGTAAAAAGTCTGAAATTATTCCATCCTGACATTAAGAGTTTTTAATGTAATAAACATATTGTTATTGACCTATCCATTTTTTAATTTTTATTTTTTTTATTTCTCCTACTGTTACACTTATTTCTAAAATCATAATATAAACAGTAGTTCTTTTCATAGCACATTTAATCAGTGTGTTAGGTGCCAGGGCAGCAGGCAAGGTAGTAAAAAAAGAACAGGACAGCAAGGAGAAATTAAGGTAACAGCAAACTACCTTTTGTGAACAAAAATCTGAAATACCATTGTAGCCACTATAGAGATACTGACCTTTAAAACAAAGAAACGGCAACGTAATTTCTTTTTTTATCCCACCCCATCTATAGCTATTTGCATTCCATATTTATAGAGACAAATCTTCTCAGTGTATATTAATCTCTTTTTACCACTATCCATTTCCTGTAACCTTTGCCTGTTTGTCCTTAGATTCTGAATGTGTCCTACCTGTCCTGATCTTTACTCACTTTTTGTCAGGAGTCTAGGACATTGTACATGATGACAAGGGAATAAAAACTACTATTGAAAATAAATGCTTCCCTGCTTCTCAGTGTACTTTTGTGGGGATGATTCCTGTTTTAATAGCAAAAATTCTCATGAAGTCAAAAGAAAAAATAAAGAGCTAGACTGAGAATACATTTTTCATGCATAAAGTAAAAGTTTTCATGGAACTACTCATAGTGATGAAAGTGTCCTTCCCTTGTTAGTTACAGCTAAAAGTTTTTCAAATGTATATCTAATCTGCATGAATTTTACTTTTCTATATCAAGTTGACTGCATTTGTTAGGTACTTTCAAAGTCAGTAAAAATCCTCTCAAGTTTAAACAAATTTAAATAATTGGGTGACATCTGAAAAAATTTGTATCATTTTCCTTTTCACCCAGTGCTTCAAGGTTTGCAGTAAATAAATAAGGACATGGCATAATGTAGTCTTGGAGAACCGTATTACACAGCTTTGAAGATGACAGTTTGGGTTTCTGTAAAACGTGAAAAACTATTTTTTACAATAACGGTATCTTAATTTATGATCATTGTAAAACAGCACTTACTGAAATCAACTAAATGTCCTTAATTCACAAAATTGATTGCACACAATCAATAAAAATTAAATCCTATGTAACAATATTTATTGTTTTATTGGTAATGTAGCAGTTTTTATTATTTTCTAGATCAGTTTTTATTTTGTAGTCTATATTTCTGAAAATGTAATACACTGATAATTTATAGCATACGTATATAAAGTTTTGCTTGGTTTAACGTAACTGAGTTGCATGTTTTCTGTCTTCTACTCATGCAACACTGTTTTACAGTGATAAAAGAACAAAACCTTGATGCAGAAGTGTAGCTATTACAATGCATTCTATGCAGTCACTGTAGCCCTTGAATTGTTAAGAAACAGAGTTTTTAGGACTATGTAACAGATGGGAAAAGAAAATAGAGATGTGACTGCCCAAAGGCACAGTACTATTGAACAGAGGTATTCTTCATGTAACATTTTCAAGCGTTAAGATTTCTTACAATTTCTTTGTTGTCCTGCACTGACGCACAAGCTCTTTTTATATAAAGTTGCACAAAGTAAAATGAAACACTGAAGTTTAAGGGAGATTTGATACATATCTGTTTATACTATCACAGGGAGCAACACGGAAAAAACGAGAGCAACAACTGACTTATAATCCAGAGAAATGCAGGAAACAATGAAAAACAGTAGAGAAAGACTCTAATAAATGCAAATACCACAGAAAGGAAGAAAAACTAATTAGTAATGACATTCTGGGGCAGAAAATCCATCCAATTTATCCATCTAGTCAGAAGAAGAAATGTATTTCCAAGGTCAAATACAAATTTTCAGGACCCTGTCCCAAAATACCCCAGGCTATACAAGATTTAGGCTATTTATTACCTTAACTCATTTAAAAGACAAAAGACAAATACTACTGTCCATCGTGCTGGGTTGACCCCAGCCAGCAGCTATGCTGCCACCCAGTTTCTTGCTCACTCTTACCACAAAGAGATGAGGTAGAGCACCAGAAGAGCAAACTCAGAACTGGTTGGTTAAGATAAAGACACATTATTAGGTGAAGCAAAGCTGTATGTACAAGCAAAGCAAATGAAAGAACTCTTTCACTGTTTCCCATAGGCAGGTAGATGTTCAGCTGCCTTCTGGAAAGCACAGCTTCAGCATACATCATGGTTGCTTTGGAAGAAAACCCCATAACCATGAAGATCCAGCTTCCTCCTTTTTTCCCCCCCAGTTTTTATTGCAGAGCACAACACTGTATAGTACAAAATATCCCTTCAGTGGGGAAAAAAAAAAAAAAAAGAAAACAACACCACCATGCAGACCCTGTTTGGAAATAGCTAAAATATGGATGTATTATGAGCACTATTTTAGTCACAAATCTAAAGCACAGGATAATTAAATCTGCTAAAAGGAAAATTAACTCCATGCCAGCCAGACCCAGTACATCCATAGATGAGGTATTGACCAGTTGCCAGTATTCTTGTGCTTGACAAACCACTAGCCCCTTCTTCCATTGAAGTGATCAAAGTCCATGAAAGAAATATTAGCAATTTATATATTTGCTTTTACATTGATTCAGACATATCAGTTAGTGGGTTGTTTACATACCAGAGTTTACGAAACAGCAGCATTATATTGGTTCAGAATAGTTAGCATTTAAGAGACATGATCTTCTAGTAATATAAGATCCTTGTAAGGCTCAGAAGAAAACCCATTCAGTGGATATGATCTCAATCTATAACCTTCAGCTCTAAGTACAATATACAGTGCACTGTATATAGTATACAGTGGGCTGAATATAATCCTTCAGTACAGCATACAAAAATATATTTTAAAAATGGAGCAGACTAGTGTCCTATTTAGTACATAAGACAGCGTCACTATTGCCGTCTCTAGTTTCATGACATCTTCTGATACAGTGTCAGAGATAAAACTATGAAAGAGGAAACAGTTCTCTGAATAATGAAATGCTATTTATAAGTGTGGTCTCATTTTGTAAGGCAGATGTGTGGAAAAGATGAATAGTTTAACTGTGACTCATAGTCAAAGAGATCATGGCTGGAATTACAGGTAATTATCATTTCTGAGAAACTCACCCCTGAGTTTGGACAAAGTGTCAAGGATTCTTGATTAGCAATCTGCCACCTTTATAATGCCATGGAAGGCACAGGAAGCAAAGAGGACAGTCGAATCAACCTTCATTAATCTTGGATGCTTACGCTTACAGCTCTTATATAAATGGAAAATTAAGATAAATTACCAAGAGTCAGCGCTCTGCCAGAAAAAAAAGTCTCTACCTCTTTTGTTGGCATACAATTTTGACAGTGTTTTAATTCATAGTAACTGTCCTATATTCTAAGTTGATGTCCCTCAAGCAGACGGCACTCCAATCATTCATATTTGTAATAGACTTTCCCCCCACTTTAGAGAAAACTAATGTGAGATAAATTTTAAACACGAAAGCAAAATTTTACAATTGCCTTTACAGTTGGTGAGCTAACTGTGGAGGACTTCTTAGCCCCTCTACCTCTATCCTTGTAGAAACCTTGTAGAAAAGGTGTCTTTTTATGGCATATTGTTTCCTCATCATATCATCATCTGCGTTTTCATTAAGTTTGAGATAGATACATCCAGCTGCACAAATCAGTCTCCCTCAGATACAATTAGATTTAGAACAAAAAAGAAGGAAGATATTGTAACCCAATGTTTTTCCTAATCGGAATATGTGTCTTAGAAAATAGCCAGTCATCAGACTCAAAAGTTGTTTTAAACTTATATATTTAGCATCCTAAATGTTCACAGATCTTAAGGAGCAGTAGTAGAAAATATTTTTGATCCAGAAGCACTGAATTAAAATCTGAATTTGCATCTGCAAATACTCTTAAGGGAAGTGATACTCACTCCTGACTGCAAGTTTTTTGAATACATCCTGTAATACTCTACGTGTTGGTTTCTTATGGACACCAAACACCCAGTTTTTGAGAACTCTCATGGTCATGTTTTTGCATTGCAAAATTAGTTTCTGAGATGTGATATGTGTAAATCTTTACTGCTAAAGTAATGATGCAGAAAACTGAAATGCAGGACTGGGGTTGAAACAGGTCAACTGAACCAAGGCAAACAGCATCAGGTTCTAGTGACATTTTCTGTTAGAGATTAGAAGTGATAATGAATAAAGACTTTTGCATTAGAAATACTAAAACCTTATGCTCTTTCTTGATGAGGGATGCTATAAGATAAAGAGGACCAAGGAGCCTGTGCCGTACTTGAACATTTAGGTATAGGTCATTCTTATACAGAATCTCCTTTTCCATGTGGAACTGATTTATAAGGGATAGGAGATATCCATTTCCTTAGGGATAGGGAATATTAATAAAAAGTTGCCTTTTAGAATTTTTTTAAGCAATACATTAAAAATGAAATCTAAAACATGCATTTGAAAATGTCTGTGACTGTGAAGAAAAATACCCCACCTAATGTATCATCTTGTGCAAGTTCACCACAGAGACAGCCTACAGAGATGAGGAGGTCTTTGAGTTGATCTAAACTGCTGTGATAGTGCCAATACAAACAGGTTTGTCACAGTGCAAGTTTTTGTAAAAAAATCCATTAAACTGACTATGTAATCCTTAGTGTTAGCCCACAGCTACTGATCATAGTAAATGCCATTAATTCCAATCCTCCAACAACACAGAAAAGAAGGATGTGTATGTCACATTGATCTTCCTCATGTTAACTTCTGCCACTTATGTGCTAAACCACAAGGAAGTTCCTTAACCCTTTCTGATTTATGACATAGAAGGCTCTTCCTCAGATTTACTCTCGAGAAAATAGGCTAATTTTTTAAGCTAAGAATGTACACTTCTGCATCTAATATTGTGTCTATTTACACGATGTCACACTCTCCTATTAGACCACTGAAGTGTCTATAACTAATAATCTAGTCTCAGGTATGTAACTATTTTCAAATTTAAAAAGGTATTTTTGATCAAATTTGAAATTAAACCATTTAATTTAAAGGCCAGATTCTCAGCAAGCATAAATGAAAGCATGAAAACTTATATAAGATCAACACTAGGCTCTCACTCTTAAGCGTTGGCACTTGATATTAGAAACACTGGATCCTTTTTCCCTTTAATACACTGCAATTATTTCAAGCAGTAAAGATCATTGATGTTATTGCAGCAGTATTACGCTTCTTAAAAATACCAAGAACAATTGCTCATCTTATTAATCTCCTTTCTTGTTAACATAATAGGTAGCTATAGTACAATATGTTTAAGCACAGATAAAGTAATTTAATCAACTGTGTGAACTGCATGCACTGAATGGTAGTGGATCTGCCAGTCTTATCATGTGTGATTTTTGTTGTCATTTCCCTGGTTGTTTTAATGTATGTGTACTAGAGAGATACCAAATTTACCTGGTATCCTTAACACCAGTAGTCACGCTATGTGCTGTTTGAAAGGTCATTTTTAACCTGAGTTTTGCAGAAATCTTCAGAGTTTTTTCCTCTGGTATGACCAAATTTTGAAAGTCTATATTATAGGAACTAAGACCACTGTGCAATAACTGGGAATTCTTGCATACTGCTTTTCCACTGAGTAATTTACAGGACTTTACAGTCTTACATACTCCCAGCAGGTTAACATTTTACCTTTTTTTTTTTTTTTATTTTGAAGGCCACTTCAAGGAAGTTTGCTGCTTTTTCTCAAATTGACTTTGGTTGATCAAACATACCCTGGGGAAGACAGAACTAAAAAAGAAAATATTTTTTTTAACTGTCCTGTTTTTTACTGGAACTGTCAAACTTCATACTTTTCAGAATTCAAACACTGTGCAATGATCACTCAGGACAGACACTTTGAACATTGCTAAAAGTAGGGACATTTTATTTTCATCAGTTGGGTAGATTTTCTAAGCAGCAGGGTTGTCCTGTTGTTTCAGATACAAAGTCTGTTCTCTCCTGCTACTTACACCAAGAAAATAACAGTTGTTTATTACTACCTGTTTCTAGTAGATTCAAAATCAGATAATTTCTCAGAAGTGTTTCTCATTTTGTTTGTCGTCACAATTTCCAAAACAAAATTCTCCAGATTCACAGATAAGTTTTCACTGCACTTTGGGATTTGGGGCATTTTTTATAAACTCTGTGCACACATGATGGTCAGATTTATTTCAACCGTATTGACTCAAAA
The DNA here is from genome assembly GCF_001604755.1 of Lepidothrix coronata. Classification (NCBI taxonomy): domain Eukaryota; kingdom Metazoa; phylum Chordata; class Aves; order Passeriformes; family Pipridae; genus Lepidothrix; species Lepidothrix coronata. The sequence continues at coordinate 8,799,716 of NW_016690193.1, forward strand.
TCAAAACATTTTGAATATGTTTTCTCCAACAAGGGCATGTTACAGGATATCTTTAAGATAAGTTATGGAACTATGTAATGGTGCACTTTATCTAATGGTAGAGAATAATTAAGCTATAAATACATGTTTAGATTATATTAAGTGGCATATTTTCCAGCTGATGCACAGGAAATTAGCCTTAAAAGTCCTATTAGTGTTAAGTGGAAGTTGTATTACTTAGTTGTATTACTAAATCTGTTTGCATCACTTTAAAGGTTTACCACTTAAGTTAGAAGTAGTCATGAAATTCAGTGAGGGAGAAATTGTCTCCATATAGATGTCAGAGTTGAAAAACTCATTATCTGACAATATTCATCACATTAAAGCATAATTTTTAACTTCTGTTACATACGTATTATTCTGTCAGTTGTAACATCACTCAACCTATTAATTCAAGGTACCCTGTAGATTGAAGCAACGTACCATCAACCTCATTAGAAAAATCCCAGAGCCAGCAATTTCAGGATCCGACTCTGCTTGTTAGCCCCATTTCTTTTTAAAGATAGATTTATGCAATTAGATGCTTCCTGTTTGCCTGTTGCTTTGTCAGATATTATCACAAATTTTGCAAGAAAAGCACCTGTGTAGAAGAGAAGTGTGTAACTGCCCAGAACAGAACAAAAGTCACAAGTCTTTGCCAGGGTACTCGCACAAGTCTGCAAGAGCAATTGTTCCTTTTGTCTAAACTATAGTAAAAATCTTCAACTCCAAGCCTGAAGTCTCAACATTCAGTCCAGAAATTCAATTTTAGGAACCCTTGCAATTGTTATGCAGAATACTGTATCCATTTCACACTTCATACCAAATCTGAGTACCACGTACATGTGAAAAGTGCAACACAGTGGCCAGCTGACAGACTGGTGGCACTGTAGTCACAGCTACGTTGAATTCAGTAGGTGCAAATTTACCTTGTCTCAGTGACTATAGTATTGGGTGTTTTTCTGAGGTAATATTTTACAGGAATAATTGTCATATTTCCACTAAAATAAGGAAGCCCAGGACGAAGAGTTTAGGTGTAAAACCGGACATCTTCATGATTTACTTAAACAACAAATTCAGATTTTTAAGTAAATATTTTTAATAAGATTTTAAAAATTTGAATAATTTTCTCTTAGAAAATGCTGACTTATCAGTACTGAAAATCTCTATAAAAAAAAGGTCAGCTTAAGTGCAGTTGTATTATCAAATGGTTTTCTAGAACCCCTAGACACTTGAAATGTTCAGTTTAACATTTTTAACTGTAAAACCCCCTCATTTTCTCATTTCAAATCCATTTTTTCTTTTATAACACTTTAGTTTAAAAACAGAGAAAGAATATGCCAAAATATAAATTCTTTAAAACGCATTACTCATATTTTTGCATAGTTGCTGTGCAATCATTGTGTCTACACTGTGAAAGCAAAGAAAACCTCTTTGTCTGCTCTTGTTACATTTTTTACTTGAACATCGTAGTTCAAGGGCAAATCACAGGTGCAAGACTTGTTTATTGACTGTAAAGAACCTACAACCATATCTTTCCTCCAATCCCAGTGTCAACACAAACACGCTCCGTCTTGACAACTACAAGTTCTCCTAGTTTTACTTCCAAGGTTTGTCGTTAGTACTCTTAATTTTTTGTCTAATCAAGTGTACCATAAGTTTCACAATGGTATGTGCATTCTTTTTCAATTAGTTTTACTTTTCTTTCTACCTGTGTCCATGTGTTTGTACTGGCTCAATTCAGTGAAAGGATATCCATTTACTTTAACACCTACTTAATCAGATCCTAAATCTAAGGGGATCTACTAATGATGTAGGAATGGTTGCAGTGAAAAGATATTGAGTCTCAGGCTAGTTGATTCTCTTGTATTCCAACATGTTATAAGTAGATAAATGGTCTAGTATTTCATTTGTTAGCTTTATTTGATATCAAGCAGCACATCTGTTGGTTCCATCATGCAATGGAAGTAATCTTCATTCACCCATTTTGCCACAGCTTCACTAAATTTTTCAAAATTGTCCGTGTATGAAACAGACTCTCCACACAAATAGAATCAATCTTTTCAGCCGCAAGGCAGACATCAGTAATAATCCATACTGTAAAAAAACACATCCACTTCAGTACTTTTCTCTTTCTGCCAGGAAAATTTTAACACCTTTCTAAACTAGTTGTGAATATTCACACTGCCCAACAGCATGTCCAGAAAAATATTATGAGTGAAGAAAATTCCATTATATGCTTGTGTTGCATAAAACATGTAAATACTCCGTTTTTTAGGGAGGTTAAAGATAAGGTCCAAGGAAAACATCAGTTCAGTGGTAACTATGGAGTGCACTTGAGTAAAAATATGTGAATTATAAACAAGAGAAGAAGATACTAAGAGCCTGACATCTCTTTCACCTCAGTCCTGAATACTGCAAAATGTCATTAAAATCCCTCATATGAAAAAAGCATCACAGAATCATCAAGGATGGAAAAGACCTCCAAGATCATCAAGTCCAACCTTTGCCCAAATAACAGCATACTCATTAAACTGTATGTTCAGAAGTATGAAGTAAAACGACAACTGTGCTAAAGACAAACCAGAGTGAGTTGTCATCATTTTGCACATACGCATGCACAGCTGTGGACTCTGTCCAGGGCAGAGCTGTTTATGGCACTACATAGGAGCAGAAATGCTTTGAGTCCTAACACCACAGCCAACATCTCACACAGACAGAGCAGAAAAAGGAGCAGAAGCTCCTCAGCTTTAGTTTTGGTTCTATTTCCTCATATGCAAACTCTGATGGATCTTATAGGAAAATACAACTGGTTTTCAGTGATATTGTGAGCAACTACTTTCTTCAACCCATGAAAGAACTTCATAGAGAACAATCTCAGATCATCCATTTATATGGAGCTTTTATACATACAAGCATGAGATATCAAAACCAAAATTAATGGAAAATGGAAATAAATACATATTATTCTAAAGCAGTAAAAATCATGCGAAGAAATGCATCAATTATTCATGCCCCTAATTGTTCCTTTATCTTGAAAAGGGACATCAAGAGATAAAGGTTTCAAAATGACAAGCCAAATGTAATTATATATTTCTTATCACAACAGTCATGAAAATGAAGCACAGCCTATTAAAAAAAAAGAATAAAAATTAGAAGTCTGGTTATAAAATCTACCTTTTACGAAGTAATATGTAAAGTGCATAAATCAAAAATTTAAACAGTATATACAACATTGATACCATGAACAAACAGCTACAACCCCCATTATTTGCTGGAAAACAAATAAAAACACATTAAAAAAAATAAAATATGCATAGCAGCTTTTTCAAAGTTCAGATTTTTCTTTTTAGAAAGACTAAACAGGCAGGTCTGTAATAAATTCCTAGTACAGAAGCCTACTTTTAGATCAAGTAGGGGATGTCAGTTGTAAGGATGAAAGTCAACAGAAGCACAAGTAGATAAATTTTTTAAATTACTGTCTTTAAAGAATATTGTAGTTTTTAGGAAGAAGATGTAAAAAATTTATTTCAAGTAGTATTTATACCTGTCTTTGGTCATTACAGTTTTTAGGTAGAAAAATGTAACTTGAAGTTGTTAGTACTTCACAGTGTTATGGAGTCTGCATAAGTCATTAAGTCCAAATGTCACCTTCCTAGCTTCCTGTTGTGCTGAGGAGAAATGAATGATCAGGGGTTTCTATCACTACATCATTTGCTATTCAAACATCTTGATATATTTTTCTGCAGTCTAGAAATTACAGTAATGGAAAAAAACCCTGAAACTGACTCCCATTCACTGGCACATAGTTGGGGAAAAAAAAAGAAAAAGAAAAAAAAAAGAAAATCTCAGTGCCCTGACAGACAGCTAGTGCAGAATCTCATATTCTTCCTCTCTGGATGTATCCATTCAGCTCTAAGTGCTAACCTCAAGCATCTCTTATGACACAGCTACACCAAGCTTCATACTAGAACAGTAACCAAGGCCTTTCTAATATACATTGATTAGTGCTGCTTGTCAGCACCTTTGACGGATATACCCTTGGAGAGAAAAGCAAACATATGGCAAAAGCAGAGACAGAAGTTGGAATTGCCTGCAACTCAGCACAGGACTGCTTGGTCACAAACTGCTCCACTAGACCATTGAAAAACCTACCCTGATACACTGACTCATGCTACAGTGCACCCAGGGATGCCACTCTGCATTCCTTTCAAAATAAACAATCTCCACATATATTTGAATATCAATTAGAAGTTGCACCAAAAAAAAAAAATATTACATACTGTGGACTATCTTCTGGGAAAACAAGCAGTGCTAATTTCAGCCCTGTATAGACAAGAATATATTTTACTGCATGTAGATACAGTAGACTTAAACCGGCTGATGAATATTGATGTTAACTTATGAAAATTCATAGTTCATAGAGAAATTCACAGTGCACAGAGAAAATAGGTACACATTTCTTAGCAAGTTATCTTACCATAAAATTCATCCTTTCTGAGTTCTGCAACACAGGGGAATTTCAAGCTTCCAGATTTCAGGTATGGGTACCTCGTACAAATTCCATCTCCTGAAACATCTCCTATTGGAAAAGTATATCCTATGATAAACTACACACAGTAATATTTCTCATTTCTTATGACAGCCTCTATAAATGCAGTTTGTCTCCCCTTCAAGTAAAATGTTAGCACATGAAAAAGTACTTTGCTATTTCCATTGTAACATTCCCTGAGTTTTCTACAACCTGAGCTTTTAAAAGCAGAATTTAGTTACATGTTTCCATTATAAAATTTATTGAAGAAAATATTTATTCTTGAATAAATATTCTACTTACAAACTTGCCATACATTCTTCTTTGTGAAGAATTATTCAGACAAGTCAGGTATACAAACTGCCAGAATAAACGTAATGTATTTCTTTTAAGAACAAATTGAAGAGTAAACACACTTCCCTCTTTGTAAAGCTAGGGGCAAGTTTACATTTAACAAGTAAATATGAAGCTTATTGTCATATTTTGAGACCCCACCACACTTATAAAACTTGAGATTTGAAAAACTGATGGAGGCTTTATGTTTCTGTACCCTACTCTGTGAGTTTAAAATTACACACTATTAAAAATTATACACTAATATGAATAATATTTTTCTTTCCATAGCACACAGTGTATCACCAATCCCATAAATAATCCCACACTGCTGGTGATTTCTCATTCAAGAAAGCCTACCCAATGCAAGACTTACTGGGAAAGATAAGACTTTAAAATTGATGGCATGCTGTGAAAATGTTAGCTTGTATGTCTTACATAGTGTTATGCCAGTTGTGAATTTTGATTTTTTGTGCGATTTTGGCAGTTGAGAAATGTTCTGGCTCAACAACACTAAAGACACAAAAGCCTACATTTATCTGTATCAGGGGAAGACAGAGCACAAACCTTTACATTCTGCCCTACTTCATGTATTCCTCATGCCACCTTCAGTGAAATGAAACTCAGCTGTAGGAGAACAACCCTCTGTGATGCAGCAGAAGATAACCTTATCTCCAAGCTCTAATGCTAAAAACAACAGAAAAAAAAATATAAACCCAATATTTTTATGTTGAAAGCAACGATTCGCAAAGGTATGTGGATTGAAGGAAATCTTTCTGCTGACAGCAAAGGCCATTCTGCTGGAGGAGTTACTGTCAGACTTCAGGTGGAAGAAACTTTATAATATAAGCAATTGTGCACCCAGTTTAACCATTCAGATTTTCAGAAACTTGGAAATACCCACTATTTACAGCAAAATACATTTATTAAGTACAATGGATATAAACAAATGATTTTTCATTCAAGCAACTAACACTTTAAACTTGTATATATCTTACCATTAATGAAGGTTTACATCTGACACTTTCTCCATGAGTTTGTTGAGATTCATGACAGCACCATTTTCTTAAGAATCTCATTCTTCACATTTTCTGACCTACCTGTATCAAAGTTCTTTTAAATTTAATTTGGATGAAGTTTCTCTGTTTGAATGCCCTCAAGATTGTCCAAATAGCTCTTCATTCCATACGTATTAATTCCATGACAAATTAAGAGAGGAGCAGAGAAAACTGTATCTATCCTATATCTCATCCCTTTTGACAATAATTTATCTTATTTCCATATCTTCTGTGCTTATCCCAGCTGTTTCTATGCTCAGTTTGAGTGAGACCTAGCCATACAACCTTCCTCCCTATATATTTCTTTCCCTGAAGAAGTTCAGTCACGTATCCCTGATGAAAGATATGATATGTTCTAAACAGTGCTTTGTATGCTGTCTTCATATGTAGGATTCATGTTAGTCAAGCTGTAGCAAGGAACAGAACATCAAAATACAAGTTAACTGAGGGAACTCTAATTTAGTCCTCTACTGTCATAGGCAACTGTATTATGTAGTCTTGCCATAATAGTTTTCTCTTAGTCCTAAATATTATAAAATAATACAGTATCTAAATACATACCCAGAGATGTCTTCTTGTTGGGAAACTGTGGGCACTCAAAATACAACCCTTCCCCCCCAACAACAGAACAACAAATACAGGAAGACATCTGGTTTGTTAATGAGGTATAACATCCTTATTTCTTGGATTACAAACACTTTAAAGCTCATGAGAATGTTTTGATATTATGTGAGAATTACAATTTAAGTGTTTTTGTCACACAGCAATTTTCTAAAATACTAAGATAACTAGGATCATAGCAACACTGCAAGTATAAGTGTAAAGGATATTTAACTAGGGGCATAAAATACAATGCATTGGGAAGCATTCATTAATTAGATGCTTTTACTTAAAAAGAGGCATGCTTAAGAAAGAGGTTTAAGCAGCTTTATTCACAAGATGACATCTTTTACATGTGTTGGCTAGCTTGTTTTTCCACAAAAAGAGTGTTGTGAGTATTTGTAAAACTCCAGCCCCCGGAGCTGCCAGCTCACAGGATTGGCTATGAGTTTTACTTCAATATAAAAATATAGGGTTCTTTAATACTTCGAGATAGCATTAAGAGAATAAGCCATGGGCTTGTTCCCAAGGAATTTCTTTATTAATTTAGGGGAGTAGAAAAAGGGACTTGGCCAAAGTTCAAAAGGACACCACACAAGCTAGACAAAATGTTCCACCACAATACAGACTCAGCATATACTATAAATCCACAACACTCAAGCCAGAATCCAACCAATTCCACAACACTCAAATCAAGATACAATCCCTCCAGCTCCAAACCACTCTAAGCATCAAGAAAGGATCAGAAAAAGAGGAGCAGAGAAGCAAGGAGCGAGAAGGAGAAAGAGGGAGAGACAGACTATATAACTACCACTAAAGCCTCATAGAAGATCAGCTTTCACAAGTCCAAGTGGCAGGGCCATGACACACATGCCCTTGGTTTTATCTGCTCTGGTCCCTGTGGCCAACCCCTCCAGGCGGGATCTCTGACCCACAGCCACTCTGGGGGTTCCAGGTAGGGTGAGGAGCAGTGTTTTCACTGTCCCTGCCAATCTGAGGCTGGGTGAGGGGCTGCAGGAGGTGTGGTGTGTTTACAGTTTTTCTGAGCTGTTTGTGACTGACAGCTCCTCTGGGGCTTCCCTATGTGGGCTCCCAGGGCTGCCATGAGGGACATGATGCCATCCATCCCACCTCCGTGAGGTTTGACCCATCCCTTCCCCCTCACACACAAACACACTGCTCACAGGTTGGTTCTAACCCAACAATAACTAATCTGGTGTCTAACAGTATTCAAGAACAGCTAGCTATCAAATATTTGATTCTTCAGTTATTTATCAAACACATATAATTTATATATGCTGCTTTCAAAGGTTAAGTATAGGTGGCCCGTGAACTTTGGTCAAAATTGGTAACATTTTGTCTCAGATTGATGGCTTATGACATGTCACGATTAGATTCCATACAACAGTATGTGCTTTAATGGTCTGTGTGTCTGTCGATATGAGCATTAATCACATTGACTGAAGCATTTTGTCAAATTTGGTAAAATCAGTCAATTAATGTGAAACAGTATAAGCAGACAGTGTACCCTCAGTAACTGCTGAGCTGTGCCCAACTAAAACCTGCAGGCTGGGGTCTGGGTAACAAGCTCAGTAAAGCTCTTCCCATAAATTTGTTTCACCAAATTTAGTACTATAACTGGTTGATGAATCCAAGCGATAGGGAGAGAGTAAACATAACCATATCTCACTGGGGCAGACATCAACTTGGTTACCCTTAGGGACTGAGGGGATGGGTTCCAGGGACCGACTGGTGCAGGACCATGGGGATGTGAGACCTCCGCAGCTGAGCCCAGTTAGTAACCATTCTCCCATCTTAAGAGAGTCATAGTTACTCTCATCAATGATGACATTTCCCTCCTGGATTTTATTTAAGTCAGCCTTAGGTTTTCAGTAATAGTTCATGGCCGAATTGAGCAAAATATTACATCCTATCTAATAGCAGTATAATTTGATGGTCAACACCATTATATGTGACTATGCGCTTGTTCAAAGGGAAGAATGACAGCTTTAGTTTTTGCTGTATACTAATGGCAGTAGAAGGTAAGGAGTGGGAATAAGCATAAAGAGGCTAGTTTTACAAACACATTTAGCTATGATGCACAATAAACTTGTCTATTCACTGCTTTTGATATCTACTGGGATGGAAACACTGCCACGTTATCGTGCAGCTTACCAAAACAAACAAATTTAAGACCTCTCACCTGAAATGTGGTGACTAAGAAGCTTCTCTTGATATAGTTATTGATGTTTTATTAAACTGAAATGATACTCTCTGACAAAGAAAGCTACACAACTACCCCTATACATGGACTTCAAATAATATTGTCTATAATGTATTCAGCACTAGGTCTTTGCCAGTGACTAATTCTTGACAAAAAAAAAGTGAAATAGTAAAAAACAAACCAAGCTATTTTCTAGACTACCTAACCAATTTATTTTCCAGAATTTTCAGCAAAATCACTTTTAATTAAAAACATGTAGGTATTTTAATTAGCTTTATAAATGAAAAGAAGGGTTAAGTAGACTTCCTCTATTTCCTCCTTTTTCACACTTTCAGTAATGAGGGATCACTCAAGTTGATATCAAAGATGTAGATTAATTCAGAGCAGCAGTTCAAAACCACATTATTACAATTGCCAGGGTGTAGGTCTGTGAGTCCCAAGTTTTGACTCACAGGCAGTACCTGGCCCACAAGACCCTCTCAGGTTGCTTATATTTCCCATTTTCTGTAACTATGTCATCTCATGGGCTGACTGGAAAAGCAACATGTGATGTTGCTTGCAGCATTCTATTAGAGTGGAAAAACTGGAGATCACTGTTTAAAGCAGTAGATTTCATCCAAGTTTCTGAAGCAGCAAAACCTGGATAATGTTAATTCATTATTTATTCATCACTCAGTATATCTCGTGGCAGCAAAGTAAGGGCTGTGAAATATTTGTTTTAATGTGTCTTGGAGAACATACTGATGTCTGACTTTGCTACTACTGTAGTTGAAAACTTTGTTGCTGCCAAAAATAGAAACCAAATAATCAAATCTCATTTGGTTACTGTACATATTTATTTCCAGAAATTTGTATTGCATTAGTAATACATTAAAATTCTCCACAAACATAATCAATTGCTGAAGTTAGTTAAATACTAAGCTTTTGCTCATTATAATGCCATTAAGGATGGAAGTGTCACTCGATGTGATTAATGGACTCATGCAGAAATTTGTGCTAAGCATTGCTGATACTTGCTTTTTTTGGTGGCATTTACCTTCTGGTATCTTTCTGGGATCTTTCCTAATCGGTCAGAATACCCGCACCTGGCTTCAGTACCTTGCAGCCTCTGCAGCCTGGGGAATTGGGTACTGAACTGCCTGGCACTTTCTTGAAAGCTTTTGTTAGCTGTTTTAAGCAAGGTTCTCCTACTGATATGACTGCAAATCTACTGTCTTATGTGGTGCCTGTGGGAGGAAACTGTTCAGTTAGAGGAAAGAAAGTATTTCTTTGCCTTGACTGAGATCAAAGTGAGTGTGCTGCAGCCAAAACCTAAGCAATGGCCGTGGTGACATACCTCAAAGAGCTATACAGTAAAGGTCACAGCAACATTGCTTCTCCTTTAATATCCAACTTTTATTTTAAAGCACCTCTGCATTGCTTCTTTCCTTATTATGCAGTGGGTTTTCTGAGTTGGTTTTTAGCTTGCCATTATTTCCTGACTGACTTTTTTAGGCTTTCTTTTCTTGTGGGTAGTATTTTCTTCCTGCACTCTCAAGAGATCTATTATGGCAAGCAAATAGACTCCAAAATGTGCATTTCACACTGACAGCAAGGTACAGGTGGGGTTTCCAAAAATACTTCTCGAGTAGAGTCTCATCGGCTCTAGCAGGATCAGGATTGACACTTTGTCCTTTAGAAAATTCTGCATCATTTGTGACTGCCACTGCAAACTTGACTCTTTACTGTCACAACCATAAAGATACGTCTGCCATGTTTGGAATTCTACCCAGTCTATGGGTGCACAGGGGTGATTGCTGAAAGGGGCCACCACCAAATCAATCCTCTAATTACCAAGATACCCTTTTCTTTAGTCAGCAGAGTTTATGCACTCACAGTCTGCTGCCTTCCAGTCAGATGCAGCTGCTTTCATTGGTTTGCTTACGCTTACTCAGTACATGAAGAATTTTAAATGTTTAAAAGCTTAGTAGGATTTTAAAATTGATTTGTGAAAGGAAGAGCAAAGAAAGCATTATGGCAATGCACTTGACAAGTCAATACTCACATAGTTCTGTTAGTTCTGGTTTTCAGAAGGGATTTTCTTTTGTCACTACACAGAAGATCCATGATTGATTCTCATTTTCCTTCACAGTAACCTTAAAAGTTTGCCAGTATTAGCATTAAGAAATGCTCAATATCAGTTAGCAAAGCTAAGAACTGAAAGATAACAATGATAATCATAACAGTTTAATCAATACTGAGGTTATTAATATTTTGCCTCTGTGTCAAACCTGCAAAACAAGGTGAAATAATACAGAACACAGGGATATTTTTTCTTCAGTTTGTGGTATATACAGTTTGCTGAATTGTGGCCTTATTTTAGCAGGCACACCTGACATTTCCTACAGGCAAAATTAAATGGGTCAGAGAAAAATCATCTTGAAACAATTTGATGTCATGAAGATTTGAAATTATTGCTTAAGTGCACGTCCTCTCTATGATGAGAACAAGAACCTGAAAGCTGGTCATTTTGGCAATATTCAGAGCCTCCATTTGTCAGGCTACTGCCTGAACATCAAATAAAAGCTGTAGGAAAACAATAGAAAATCTGAAAATAACAAACCTTCCATCTTTCCCCTCATGTACCTCAGTGACTTTCTTCCCTCTTCCACTCCAAGAAATCAAGTTATGAAAACTGCTGGTTTTCCTCTGTTTCAAGTTCATTTCAGGCACAGCTTTAACAGCGTATGCCCCTTTAAGAGGTCTTCCAGTGCTGTGCAATCACCCAAGTTGTTTGTTACAGCTTTGAATTTGCTAAGATGGTGATTTTCAAAGAAAGAAAAAAAAGAAAACTTCTATGGAATGACTATTAAAGTCAAGATGATTTTTTTTCCCCAGTTTTTCAAAGTTATCTTTTCTTTTAAACCATTCTGAAAATTATTCTGCAAAAAACTTTCACATGCCTTCCTTTGAAGTGTCCTGTTATTGTGGTGTGTATATAAGGAGCTTTCTAGCTTCAAGCCTCTTCTGAACTAGGTATACATGCCAGTAGTGAAGAAAATGTCACCTATGCTGGGACCTCAAAAGTGCTCAAACAAAATCTTCACTCAATTGACTGGTAAAAAAAGCTCACGTTTAATGGTTTGAATCATTCAGTAAGTAAATGTTTGCATGAAGATTAATGAATTGGTATAGAGTTGAAACAGTAAGCACAACCGTTAGCACTTTGTTTCATTTCTAGTTACAGTGAGGATTTAATAGAAATATAAAAAGTCTCAAATTGATTTCAATTCAGAATTAATGTTTAAAACTTTCTCTATTTTCCCCCTTATTCAAGGAGTTGTACACAGTGAGTGTCAGTGACTGAAATGGTTAATGGCTTAAGCATTATTAAAATCACTGAAAGACTTTTGTCCACTGTAGCAAATTGTGCAATGAAGCAACTGCTCTCCGAAGCCCACCCCACTCTGAATATACCTACTAATTTGGACTGTGAGGGGCACTTGAGATGAGATAAGATAAAGGTGGTACTATTTTCCATTTATCCCAGGAGAAGTAAGTGTCACTGACTTGAATGCTGATGGCTCAGACAATCAACATGCAAGCTGACAATGTGTAAAATAACTGCCCAGGTGCTGAGGATGTGAACACCTCAGGCTGTAAGATGGGTGTGGAACAAGATAAGGAAAGAGGTAAATCCTGTGAGGTAGGTCGTATTTCTTTGTCCTTACACAAATGACTCAGCTGTGATAACTCCCCTCCGGGGAAGTACTGAACATTCACTTGAGGGCTCAAGGTATTCATCTCTGCTGATGGTCCACAATGGGCCATGATGGACTCAATTACGCTCACCTAACAAGCAGCTGCAATGTCCTAGAAGGATCCAGACAAGACTGGAAGGAACCCAAGAAGACTGGGACTCTCACCCCTGAGAAGACCAGAAGAAGAGGACCAACAGGACACCGCTGGAATCCACACAGTGCTGATATTTTTCCTACTTAAGCCATCTCTCTGGCACTTTCTCTCCACCCTCCTCTCTGTTTTTCCTGTTTCGTTCTGTCTCTCTCTACCTGACATTTAAATAAAAATCCGACTTTGGCATATGGTCTTGTTTGCACCTTAATTCGGGCAGAGGTATCTTTCTAATAATTAAGAACCTGATTATAACAGCAAGAAGCAAGCCCGGGCTAGTGGTGTGCCCTGAGAAGGGTAACATATACCTGGTTCTCAGTCCTACCCTTTAAGACCGTCAAAGGGCAGTCCAGCCCAAAGGAACATCTGTCTGTGGTTTGGACCACAGAGTGAGAAGAATCCCCTTGCTTAAGCAAGGATTCACAAAATCCCCAAATATCCAACATAAACCTACTTGAATCTCTGCCACAAAGTCACTAGTGAGCTTTCTATATCTTCCCCTCTTCCTGCCCTCCTCTGTAGAATAAGTGCGATGGACGATAGCAGTATCAGATAGCAGTACCATCACTGCAGATCCAGTGGCATTTCCATGAGCAGGAAGAATTTGTACCCACAGTCAGAAATTTTAACTTTTGGAAATTATTTTCATTCTGAGCTATGCACTGGTCAGCTGCCACAATGTAACCTTGTCCCCCTGGAATGTGACCAAGACAATGCCCTATTTGCAAATGTATCAGTGCTGGGCTGAGAGGGGCCCAGGCCAGGCCAGGAGATGTTGAAACCAGTCTGGCTTCAAGTCTGAATTAACATCCTGATGATGAGGCAGCCACTGGAGTCAGGTGACTGGTAGTCAACCATTTTATACTGTAAAAGTCCACTCTACTCATAGGGTCAGGTTCTTACAAAACAGCCCTTCTTGGAGTGTAAGTGTGGAGATTCCTCCTCTGGGTGGGGATGCCCCTCAAGGATGCTCCTTGAGGTTGAGAGATGAATGTTGGTGAGTTACATTGATCTCTAACTAATAATTATTTCTTATTGTTAGCTTTGATATAATTGCTTCAATAATTGCTTTAATATAGTGCACTATCCTATCTTATACTATACAACTAGTAGTTTTAGTGTTTATATTGTGTAGCAAATAATTCTGATTAAGATCTTCTGTCTGATCATTTCTGATAATAAATGATTTATTTTATATAAATATTTTCATTTTGCTACCATTAAAACCTGTGGGACAAAGTGATTCAATCACCCCTCCGTAATTCCTTATTTTTAAACCATTGACAAAATCCGAGGCTAAGACTGGATCCATCCACACCTAGGTTCCTCTACGAGAAGGAGTTTAGAAAGGATAGGTCCTTTCTGCACCTTGTGACTCGATGGCAGGGCTTCTTTAATAAACTCTGTCTAAGCCTTCCACTCTCACCGACAACAAACCTGAAAAAGAGGACAGAAGGAAGCTCCATTGCTTACTACTGACAACTGAGTGTAAAAGAGAGACAGAAAAAAGGATAGAAAAGTGGTGGGGAACTACAGAAGATGACTGGAGATTTTGTTAAATAACTGTGGTGGGGGGAAACAGTTTTCCCCCTGAAGTTATAAAATGGTAAAACCCCAGGGGGTGGTGACCCTTGAGGTTTTACCCAATGAGCGCTTCTGNCACTGTAGCAAATTGTGCAATGAAGCAACTGCTCTCCGAAGCCCACCCCACTCTGAATATACCTACTAATTTGGACTGTGAGGGGCACTTGAGATAAGATAAAGGTGGTACTATTTTCCATTTATCCCAGGAGAAGTAAGTGTCACTGACTTGAATGCTGATGGCTCAGACAATCAACATGCAAGCTGACAATGTGTAAAATAACTGCCCAGGTGCTGAGGATGTGAACACCTCAGGCTGTAAGATGGGTGTGGAACAAGATAAGGAAAGAGGTAAATCCTGTGAGGTAGGTCGTATTTCTTTGTCCTTACACAAATGACTCAGCTGTGATAACTCCCCTCCGGGGAAGTACTGAACATTCACTTGAGGGCTCAAGGTATTCATCTCTGCTGATGGTCCACAATGGGCCATGATGGACTCAATTACGCTCACCTAACAAGCAGCTGCAATGTCCTAGAAGGATCCAGACAAGACTGGAAGGAACCCAAGAAGACTGGGACTCTCACCACTGAGAAGACCAGAAGAAGAGGACCAACAGGACACCGCTGGAATCCACACAGTGCTGATATTTTTCCTACTTAAGCCATCTCTCTGGCACTTTCTCTCCACCCTCCTCTCTGTTTTTCCTGTTTCGTTCTGTCTCTCTCTACCTGACATTTAAATAAAAATCCGACTTTGGCATATGGTCTTGTTTGCACCTTAATTCGGGCAGAGGCATCTTTCTAATAATTAAGAACCTGATTATAACAGCAAGAAGCAAGCCCGGGCTAGTGGTGTGCCCTGAGAAGGGTAACATATACCTGGTTCTCAATCCTACCCTTTAAGACCGTCAAAGGGCAGTCCAGCCCAAAGGAACATCTGTCTGTGGTTTGGACCACAGAGTGAGAAGAATCCCCTTGCTTAAGCAAGGATTCACAAAATCCCCAAATATCCAACATAAACCTACTTGAATCTCTGCCACAAAGTCACTAGTGAGCTTTCTACATCTTCCCCTCTTCCTGCCCTCCTCTGTAGAATAAGTGCGATGGACGATAGCAGTATCAGATAGCAGTACCATCACTGCAGATCCAGTGGCATTTCCATGAGCAGGAAGAATTTGTACCCACAGTCAGAAATTTTAACTTTTGGAAATTATTTTCATTCTGAGCTATGCACTGGTCAGCTGCTTGAGACAGAGCACAGAGCTCTGCAAAGGGAATTTGAATCCCCTGAAGATACGGACCGTCACAAAGACCCTTGAACTTCGTTGATATGACCATGGTGAAGCGACCTTGTCTGGGTGAACGCAGCCCACGGAAGAGAAGACCCTCGCTTGGAGACGAAGGGCCATGAGGGCTTGGATACCCCCTCATGTGTACTGGCAGAGATCCAGCTGCAGCTGCTGCATGGAAGAGAGAGACAGAGAACCTGCTGCCTTAGAGACATTGCTGCCCTGAGAGTGGAAAGGATCTTGGACTTCTTCCATCTTCCCTCTTGGACTTTTATTTGGAGGGGAGAAGAGATTTGATACATTGTAAATACTTTAATGTCATGGTAGAGATAGCTAAGATTGTATATAATGTATTGTGGTATTTATTTTGTACAGTCATTGTAATATAATCCCTTCTTCCCATTTTGAGTCTCGTGTGGTGTCTGGAAAATCCATCTCACACTGGGTTGAGATGTGGGAGGGGGGCTTGAACTTGAAAATTGGATTTTGGGGTTCTCAAACCATGACAATAACCAAGCATAGGACTACAGCTGGATTAAAGTTAATTTTCCACCTTATCCTCCAAGCAAACAGAAAGCCCTAAACATATGGAATATTTCAGATAAAAAGGAACTTGTCTACCCACTGGTTAGTAACAGGAACACTCATACCAGCAACACTAGTAGCATTGGTACCAATAACACTGGTAATTTTGTGCTTTGACATAATAAGAAATATAAAGAGACATGGCTTGTACACATGTTGTGGTCCGTTCAAAAACCCGGTGGAGCCCCTTGAAGTTACACTACAGCAGTATCCCTTGCTTCAGTACAGCTGAGTGAAAAACAACTATGAAAACTTCTCACTTATAAAAAATGTCCTTTAAGAAACAGTGAAGAGTTTTCTGATTCAGTGTTCTTTTGAATTATCTAGTTCATTTAGTAAAAAAAATCCTTTGTGGAAAAGTAAATTAGAACTTCTACTTTCCATTTCAAGCTGTACTTGGATTTGCCATTTATTTCACTTTCAAGTGGTCTGAATAAAAATATTTAATTTATCCCCCCTATTTTCCCTTTTTTTTAAAAACACAAAACACAAAAATTTTTTTTTTCGAGGCAGAATTAAATGCAAACTGGGAAACAGACCAGAATTTTGTATCTGTCACTCAGCTCTTACTGCTGCCACTTAGAAAGGATAAAGTGTGTCTCAGCAGAAAAACTGAGGATTAAAATAGTTTTAGTTAATTAATTATTTTAAAAACTAGTTCAGTGAACTTATTTGTGACTAAGCATATTATAAACAAAGTGGCTGTGAACACATACAATGGAATATATCATTGTTATGAAAAAAGTCCTTGATGTTTCCCTTCTTATATTAATGGCGAAAGTTAATCTTTACTTTCTAACAATGAAGTCCTGTCACAAGGCAATCTCTTCCTCATGGAGCAGAGGCAAAAAAAGTTGATCAAATAAAGAATCTAGTAACAAAACAGGAAAAAGGATTATAATAATACTTTTATACTTTTGTCAGTGGGTTTTATAGCCACAATAATGTAACTGAGAAAAAGATCAGCAATTAATTTCAATTAATGAGAATTAATCTTAAAGCATTCATGAAAATAGAGATTGCTTGCTTTCCTGCATCACCTATAGTTTCTTAGAGTAAAAGCACATATAACGTAGAAATCTATTTCAGGGTCAGAATAAAGAAACACAGCATGTGCTTGTCACAACATCTGGAAAAAAGCAGGGAGAACACAGAAAGAGAGGTAGTTACCAGTGTAATAGGTATTAAGTATTATTACTAGTAGAGAGAGTGTTTGAGGCTATCAGCTTTTAATTGGCTTGATTCTAAAGTCACTGAAGTCAATGCAAATCTTTCCACCTATTTCAAAAGGATTTGGAGAAGTTTTTAATATCATACAACCAAGATGCAGTTGCCAAAACAATTATTCTTCATTCCTCCTACTAAGAGTTTTCTGAATACCCTTTAGGGGTAGTTACTGCTTCTTAAGTTTCAAAGCTACTGCTGAAGAAACAAATGCTTACTGAATGTACTGCCACAGAATAGAGTCAGTTAACATAAAACAAGAACAGGACGATTTGTAAAAAAGGACCAAGAAAGCATCAAGGATACCTTTCAGTTCTAATTATTGAAAGTACTGTCATTGTAATATTTATATTGTGTTATATTTATAACATCTGTGCAAGGATGCATTATTTTAAAAGACATTCTACACAAGAATATCTCTAGTGATAACCACAAAATTTGCTTACTAGTATTAAGCCCTTGCTCATGAATGAAGACCTTTTTATTATATGCTCTCTGTAGATATTGCACCGAGAAGATGTAAAGAGATGTAGCAAGCACTGTTCTAGCCTCCAAAAAGTCTCCACATTTCAAAGTATTTGTATCTGAGCATCAGATCTCCTTTGAGAGAGATTTTCTGCATCAGTCTTCTGAAGGCATGTGTGACTTAAATGTTGCAAAAAGGAGACATATGGAAAAGAGAGATGAGGAAGTAATTAGAAAAACCTGAGTAGCAAAATAGAGAAAACAAGATCAGAATCCTAGCAGTAGCACTGTTTTAATGAAGTATTTGTTCAATATGTATATGCATGTAATATTTCATTGAGTCTTTACCATCTGTCATTTTGCACATGTAAATTCATGCTCAGTTCCTGAAACAACAGTTGCACGTAAACTTCCTTCTTTGGAAAAAAAAAAAAAGCATCAGCATCTGTTTCCAAATAACATTTTAGTCAAGAAAGGTGAATCCTCAGCAATAAATGAAGCCAAATTATTTCTTGGAGCTCTGCAGAGCACCTCGAAGCAATGTCCCAAATTCAAGATCTTCTTTCTACCACTTGCTCATTTTTTCCTCATATTAGAACAAAAGGAATCTTTTGCTTTCACTCAGCTACAACCTCCTTTTAAATCTCTCCTCTGAACAACAAGGTTTTCCTGACATTTATTTGTAAAGTTCTTTATCATGCAAGAGAAAGCACAGAAACTTATGTCATTTTGGTTGATGAATCTATTATCTCGGAGCTCTGGAGCTTCCAAGTGGTGACAAAGCCATGCTGCATAGAATAATTTAAAACTGAAAAATGTTCACATACAAAAATGAATGAGGTTTGCACCTGAAACCTAATAAATCTGTTGGGCAAAAGTATAAATATTTAAAGGCATAAGATAGAAATAGTCAGGACATGTCGAGGTTTGAGACCCCTAAAATCCAATTCTCGAGTCTAAGCCCCCCCTCCCACATCTCAGCCAAGTGTGAGATGGGTTTTCCAGACACTACACAAGACTCAGTATGGGGGAAAGGGAATTATATTACAAACACTGTACAAATAAATATTACAATACATCATATATATAATCTTAACTATCTCTCCTATGATAAATCAGTATTTACAATGGATCAATCTCTTCTCCCTCCAAATAAAAGTCCAGAAGGGAAAAAGAAAGATCCTTTCCACTCTCAGGGCAGCAGTCTCTCTCTCTCTCTCTTCCATGCAGCAGTTGTAGCTGGACCTCTTATCATTACACACGAGGGGTTATCCAAGCCCCTCTTGGCCCTTCGACTCCAAGTGAGGGTCTTTCTCTTCTGTGGGCTGTGTTCACCGGGACAAAGGTCACTTCACCACGTCATATCACGAAGTGCAGGAGCCTTTGTGATGGTCCCTATCCTCAGGGGATTCAAGCTCCCTTGCAAAGCTCCCATGCTCTGTCATCAGGCTGCTAGTTTAGCAGCAGCAGGGGGAGGGGGCGAAGCCCTCCTCCGCATTTCTTCTGGTCATCCCAGTCCAGCTTTTCCAGGACACCTGAGCTTCTTAGCTCTTCTCTGTCTCTCTGGTGCTGCATTTTAGGACTCCTCTCAAGTGGGAGTCCACCACCCCTCCTCTCTAGGAGAGGTCTCCAAGGAGTTTGGGGAGTTTGTTTCAGTTCTTACCCCAAACCTCTGTTTCTGTAGAGTTTAGCCCTGCTCTGTCTCCATCAGACATCTTTATGTGTCTCTCCTCCTTGGCTGCATACCGGTTTTGCTGCTTCTTCAGTTTTTATCTCAGCTTTCGGTCATAGCCTCCGTTCACTGCTGTTTCTGCCGCTGCTTTTCAGTACCTCTTGCCGCTCCTCACAGTGGAGGGAAAAAAAACTCCCAGTTTCTCAGCTACAGATACTTAGCCCAGTCTAACACTGTTCCAAGACCCTGTAGCCCCCCAGCCAGGGGCTGGGGGGGGCCCAGCCCCCAGTGTGGCTCCGGGCCCCTTCTCGTTGTGACCTCAGAACATGGCCACTACTCCAACAACAACCACTACCCCCTTCTTTTCAGGTGTGGGTGATATGTTTAAATTTTGCAGGAACGCAGATTGGATCAACTCCAAGGGACACCACCCCCTCTGGGGGTTACCATTTTTTTTAACTCTAGGGGTGAAAACTTTTTTTCCCCACCACAACAAAGTATAAATATTTAAAGGCATAAGATAGAAATACTCAGGACATAAAGCAAAGATAAGAGTGTGAACAGATATACATGATGACATGTCTGGCATAAAATCTAACTAAAGGTCACTTTTCTTACATAGACTCACCTTTCCATATATCCGTGGAGACACTCTCAGGAAAAACTGCAGATAACTTCTGAACGAAGCACCTATATAGTTTGTGGGAAGCAAGAAAAAGGATGGTTCAAACAACACGATATTTTATAGATTGCTTCCAAAGAATACCTCTGGTATTTCCTGACTCTTAAATCAGTACAGCAAAGGCCTTTTCCCTAACTTTGCAAAGAAGACATTCACCAACATGAAATCTTATTTTTATATTTATATATGATTCAGTGGAAATTTTTGCGTTATTCCTTGGTTATGTCTCTGGTTCAGGCAATATCTCACTGTCTCCCATTACATTAATTAAAGATTTAATTTCATAAGCTTGCCCTCTCTTTTTTTCTTTGTCTTAAGTTCTCTCTCTCTCTCTCCCCATATATATATATATAAAGGATTAATAATAACAAGGGCACCATCAATTGATGTGCCATGCTTCGAGCACAGGAAAACAGGCTGAAGGTGATGCTATGTTTTCTGACCTACGAGTAAGAACATCATCTTACTCAAAAGCTGGACAGCTAGTGAATTTTATGGGATAAACTGAATCCCAGGAATTGTGTACAAACAGTGCCTATTTATGCCCAAGACAAGCCTTCTACTATAAACAGGAATGTAGCACCTCAACACAGGAGGCTGCCTCCTTGCTTTCTCAAGATAGAAAGGCAAGAGATGAAAGGCAGAGTAACTAAGCACTGACAGAGCTAGGAGTAAGAAAGACGTACAGAATGAATTGGCTGTACAGAAATGTATGTCAGCACCTGATTGTAGATGTACATGTGAAAGGTAGTATCTTTCTTGGGCCTGGGAGATTTAGAAATTATTTAATTCAGATGACTGCCAAACAGTTACTGCGAAGAAAAAAGAATATTTTCAGAATACGAGCAACAGAGCAGAGAGAATTCTGGCAATGTCTTGTTGTACAAACAAAAGGTTATGCCCAAGGCCTAATTTTGCTTGTTGTCTAAACTAGTAACTACTTTTCCTAAGTAAGGAAAAGTAAGAAAACTGTCTTGTTTCACCTTTCTCTCCTAAACTTTTAACAGCAAGTATTTAAAAAAAATATTTCTTTTTACTCTCAGCCACATCAGGGATAAGATTTGATCGTTAAAATTAAGCAGAGATGAAGTTCTTGCTGATCAGAGATCTTCTGCCTAGTGATGGTTTCCACGGCTTCCAAGGGAAATAGTCCTACATACCAGAAGATTGTTTTTTCATGGGCTAATTGCAACTTCTGGAAGAGTTTAGCAATTCCTCTAGTAGAGTCAGAGATGAGAACTTACTGCAGGTTTCCTTTGATCTGAAGAAGGCCGTTCTCCAAGTCTTCTACCCTGCCACACATATTTCAGTCATTAAGGGAACAGTGCCATTCAGTTAGCTGAATGCATCAGCAAAGCAGTTCAAATACGTTACAATAGTGAATCACTGAAGACATCACTAAGGGCAGACTACTGGCTCATCAGAAAACCTCCCATTTCTGCTTTTGATCTAACTCTTTCAATTACCACAAAGAACGTCTTAAGAACGTGTAGAGTCACAAAGTAATTCTAAACACTCAGGACATCCAGCAGGTTCAAATTAAGTGTATGCTATTATGAACTCCAGAGGGAACCTGATACTGATTTTTAGACGTTTCTTAGCATCAAAAAGTAGATGATGTTAAGGTAGGGAATCCATAAGGAATTATGTAGTTTTTGAAGGACCATGCTGTTATCCTTTTCCTGTCACTGACTTGTCACTATTTGGCCAGATCACTGAATGCTCTACTCACTGTAAATGGATATCTTAGATTTCATTCTAAAATATCTGAAATGGGAAATAGCCTGCTGAGAGCCCTGGAAGACCTTTACGGAAAAGTAATTTTTCTTCAATAAAGACAACACACATTATCCAGCATAGGTCACATCAGCTGGTGTATCAGATACTGTCCTTCAGTATTTTCAGCTCCTGAGATTGAACCTAGTTGATCTGAAATTTTGACAATGTTGGGACAGATAATAAACTTCCTTTGAGAAAGATCTTATTTTCCTACCTACAATAGCTCGAAAAGCTATTTACTCAGCAAAAATTTCTGTGGGCAGGATCAGTAATATTTTTTTCATTTTGTGTTTTGAACCCTGTATGTGATACTTAAAGATATCAAATAAGATGCTATCCCCAAGGGCATTTATGTTGGCTTTGTCACACTGAGTAATCAGGTCTTGTTGATTTTTGGAAGCTGTGTTGTCTCAGGAAAAAAATCCCCAGGTTTATCTTACAGTGACAGATGGTTTGGCTAATAAATGTGGCAACAGCTCTAGTGGTGTCATAGTCCTGGCAGCTGGTACTCCAGGGCACACTATGCAGCAGTGTTGACTGAGTCAATGCACTGTTATACATCCATGTATCTATAATCACCTCTTCTTCATTCTTTCTTAGCTGCTAAGAGAACAACTTGCCAAAGCCCATTTCAAATGTCCATGGTTTGTGAAGTTTCCCTCATCAGAGGAAAGTTTCCTTCTCCTCAGTGACACAGAACAGATGGAGCAGTGACTTACTGAAAAGGCTTCCTTTATAAACTTGGAGGAAGAGTAGAATGCACAAGCACCTAGCTCTATCCCTCTCTCCCCTAATACTATTATAATGACTCAAGGTCTTTTTTTTCACACCTTGCAAATGCCTTTTTCAGTCTCAATGTCATGTCATTTCCTCAGATCAGCATCTTATTTCTTGGATGTGTCCACACAACCAGGAATGCACAGGAAGTAGATGAAGAGAGGAAAATGGCAAGAAGTGATTCCCAAGCAGTCCAGGTTTAGCAGAAAATGCTAAGAAACAAATGGTAAAAGGCTAACGAAGACTGAATGTATCAGAAGATGAGTTCAGGGATAAACAGATGAGTAATTACAATGAATTAATCACATGGAGTTGGAACACACCACATAACAGATTAAGAGTTCTTCTTAGTAATTTTCAAAGGTTGCTTTTAAATAGACTTTTCTTAATAGAAGGAAAAAGGTGTCTGTAATGAAGGAAAAAGGGCTTTCTAGTCTAGTTTCTTAAAGTCAAATTTGAAAGGATTGCTTTTAGAAAAGCTTTGTTTCTTCTTCTGTCTTTTAAAAATAATAATAAAGGGCTCTATATCTTGCTTGGAAGTTTTTAGCAGAAATTTCCCTTTTGAGGTTCATGAATTTATAACTTTGTATTTTTTACATATAAAATGGGACATGCTGTGCACACAGTTAGATAGCATGAACTAGTTGCCAAGACACCCCATCCATGAAAAAATGTAGGCAATAATTCTAAAGGGAGCCTTATAAATACTTTTCCAAATATACTATGGAGGTGGTCTCTGTTCCTGTCATACTGAAAGGAGAGAAGGTGAGCGAAAAAGGATTTTCATAGAATAGGAGCTGAGCTGTGCAGCAGTAAAGTACCAGAGACCACAGAATGCTTTAAATATTTAATCAGTAGTCTCTCCGAACCAACAGACCCTTCCCCTTTCCTTTCCCTTCCTCTTTCCCTTTTCTTTTAAATATCATCTTTCATTTTTCTTTAAAGCCATAGTCTCAGTGACCAATAGGTCAAAAGACTGCAAAATCCTTTTTAAAAATAGAAACTTACTACTGCACCACTCCACCACTGCATCTGTCCATCTTTCCAAAGACCGCCCCATGAGTCTAGATTACTCATGTGATAACAAGACAGGACAAGATAACAAGATATTTGGATAATGTAAAAAAATATAAATTCCTGCATTAGTTGTCTAAAAGCAACTGTTTCTCTTTTACCCACTACCAACTCTTACTTTCAGTTCCATTTTGTAATCCTGTGCATTGATAAAGTGATTGAGGGGAGGGATTTTTGTGCCAGCTTCCATTACCTTTGTTTATGGAATATGAATAAAACTACTCTGAGCAACACAATATGCTTCTTTAGGTATCTTCTGCCTCCTTTTCTCATGATAGCTTTCTCCAAAGTGCCCACTTTGAGGAGATGGACTGGGTTATTTAAGGGGTGTTTTCTATCACTCCTACACCAAGTTTTTCATTATATCTAGAAAAAATTGCCAGTTTTATGTAATGACACATTTCTTAGTATTGGACAAACTTCACCTAAGTTACCTATCAGCACTAATGAAGTCATGAAAAGAATAACTGTCCTCATTCCCATTTCAGGTTCTTTTTATAATTAATCAAATCCCCATTGCCATGAAGGATAAAAAGAAAAGATAATCAGATATGGAAGAGGCTGCTGTTTTTCGAACTGTCCTCACCCTGTGTGTCTGAAGGAGAAATGGTTACCCAGTAATCTTTCTTGCAGCTGAAAGTGGTTAACGTTCAAAATACGCATACTGCACCATCACAGGGAGAAACAGTTATCTCTGTTTATTGCCTTTTCTCAACAAAGTGTAAAATTTTACAGATGCTATAAAGAAAAGCTGAATACACTAAGATTCACTTGAACAACTTGTTAAGGTGGATGTGGAATCCAAATGTACCATCGTTTGTGGGAAAATACAGGGAAATATCTCAGAAACTGAGTCCATATGTTCAAGTGATTTAGACTTCCTTATTTTTTTTCAACAATCTACATTAGCACAGGTTTGTCTCATTTTGGCTCAGATGAGATAAGCCTCTGACTTATCTAACTCAATGCACTCAAACTCAATGCTACATGTAATTAAACACTCAACACTTCATACTTCTCCTCTAGTAGGTTCACAGGGACTAAACACATAACAAATAGGTGCCTGGTCCACCTCAAACAGGTGCTGTCACCTCTATTGTACTTTTCTAGGCCCTGCTGCAAGACCACATGTCTTTTCCCCCTCCAAACAAGCTTGTCTTCTCCTCCGCTCTTCTGGATACATAAATCACTCAGCTGAACCCTGAAATACCATTTTAAATTACAGGAAAGCATTTACAACATATGAAATGGAGAGAGATAAGGGTTCTATCTGAAATGAGACATTGGTTAAACTAATCTATTGCTCACCTCACAGGAACTGCATATCTTGGTTAAAGAAACGACAGATACTGCTACAATCACTTTCATTCAAACATACAAAAGAAACAGGAAATATCTTACCATATTTACAACTATTGCTTCATGTAGGAGATCATAAGGTAAAATATGCAGGGAGATGGCCTATATTACTTGTTGGTAAACTGCAACTCAAAATGTATTTGCTGACTTTATTCCTAAAGCTAGTTTTGCAAACACTGCCCGATAGGATGCTGATTGTCATCTTTGTTTACAGCTGTTAAATGGTACCACAGAATCACAGAATGCTTTGGGTTGGAAGGGACCTTAAAGATCATCTAGTTCTAACACCCCTGTCATAGGCAGGAACATCTTCCATCAGAGCAGATTGCTCAAAGTCCCATCCAACATGGCCTTGACAACTTCCAGGGATAGGGCATCTACAATTTTTCTTGGCAACCTGTTTCAGTGCCTCACCAGCCTCAGAGTAAAGAATTTCTTCCTAATATCCAATCTAAACCTACTGCCTTTCAGATTAAAGCCATTTCCCCTTGTCCTGTCACATGTATATAGAAATATGTTAAATGATGCACTGAAGGCTTTCATAATATTACGCTTCAAATTACTGCCATTGCTATAGGAATTCACTTTGTGGTGAACACAGCTGGCTCAGGACATTGCCACTGTAGTATGTCTGGATGAAAAGGTCTGTTGTTCCTTATCCCTCCTCCTCTCTCAACAGCAATGAGTTGTAAGTACTGAGCTGAAGTCCTGAATTTACAATGGCACCTTCCAAAGCATTCAGATCACAATAGAACAGACCTTCCCAAAAGGTATTTCAATAAATGACTATAAATACCCCTATCCCAGCCCCTTTAAGTGCTATTATTTAATCTAGGAATATTTTTCCCCCCAAAGATTTGCTAGCTTTAATAAACCATTCATGTTGGAGAGATTGTAATTTGTTATCTTAAAAATTAAGTAAATAAGGAATGGAATGTGGGGGAGGACATTTTTGCCATTCATTTGTCATTTCATGAATTAAGGGTCATAAAAGGGCTCTGAAAATTCCAGACTCTTTCTTTCCTCAAAAACAAAGTGTTTCACCCTCACAAAGTCATGCTTTCAATTTTTTTTTTCACCCCAAAAAGTGAGGAAAATTCTGCTGCAGAGAAAAGATGCAGTTTAAATGCAGGTATTGGAAGGTGAAAAGGTGGAGGTTTTACTTTTCTGTTTGTTAGTCTTGGCAAAGAAATGGAATTACTATTTGAGAAGGATCACAGCAGTGTATTGCACCTTTAACACTTAGCAGAGTCATGAATATAGTGACAGGAGAGAGCAACTATTTTCTTCATAGCAAGTCTGACTTACTCTGACAAAGATCATGACAGATTAGTGGCTGGAATGAGACTGAAAAAAGCAAACCTGCTATACATGTTATTTTATTTTTTTTGTTTTGTAACATTCAACTCTAAAGAATGCCTTCCTTTTGTTGTATGCAGATGACAGAGAGTTTCTCAGAAAGTTTTCTTCTGACTAAATACCTGAAATAAATAGTAAACAACATCATTCCATTATGCAAAATCATTCAAGGCAACAGCATCACACTTCAAAAACCTTTTAGAGTGTTCACTTTCATCTATACTACATGAAAACAAAATCAATTCTGCTTAAAAATAACATAAGCGATCTAGTAATTGAAGCAATCTTTTCAATACCGCTTGTGCAGTGACAGGAGACAATGCAAAATATTTTTTTATTTTCTAGAAAAATGGCTCAGAGGCAAAGTGAGTACAGCCCTTTGAGACCTGCAATAACCTACAGCGAGGGCAATAGCCATCAAACAGAAAACATAACAGATGGCAGCATGGTTGCCTTACTCTCAGATACAGGTTACTGAACAGATGCCTTTAGGCCTTAATATTAGATTTTTTTTCCCCCTTTCTTCTAGACCATGGCATAGCTTTGTGCACATGCCATTTATAAAACAAATACAAGACATCACAGAGAAATGAATGAAGTTTCAAATGTCAAAATGTCAACAGAAATACAAATTTACAGAGGATAATATGATTATCAATGTTGCTGGTATACACTGAAACATAACCTTACCCTTTACAGTACAGCATATCTATCACATATTATTTTGAGCTATGTTACCACAGTTCAAAAGTATACACATAAAATATGTTATAAACCTCCCATTTCTTTGCCAGAAAGGTCAATCACCCAATAGGCTGAAAGTCACCTCTCTTGCTTACCAGCTTTAAACACTCAAAAAAACCAAGATAAGAATAGGGAAAAAAATTGTCATACACAGCTGGCAGGAGGACTTCTACAAATATCTGGAAAGCTAAAGCATGCAGAGATACAGATCACGAATTGGTAAAACAGATAACAGCAAGAAAGATTATTTCTAACTCCACTACAGAATTTACAACTTGACCAAGTCAAAAATTTATCTTCAAAATATGTGCTTATGCAGATAAGCATCCTAACATGGATTCAGTCATGACGGATTGGTGTGATACATTACAAGACCCCTAAGGATATACTAGGGTTTTAAGGTCCTGAGTCTTTTCTCTAGGTGACAAAACACCTTTTGTCTTCAATAAGACCTGAATTTCATCTTCCATATGCACACTTGAGTGCAGATACATGTTTTTGCCTTTTTTTCCCTAAAATTCTTCTAGGAAAAATTAAAACTGTGCCAAGAAAATAGAAGAATGCTTTAGACATTACTGCAGTCTCTCACAATAGGATATTTCAAAAATAAAAATGGTGCATTCTTCAGGGCATTTTAGTGAATGTTTCTAAGCTAGAACTGTATTTGTTTTACTAAAACTGCATTCCTTAACCAAGGAAGAAAAATGTTTAACTAAGAAACTGGTTTCCTTGTTTAAAAACAAAGGCACATTGTTTGCAGTAAAGAAACATTTAGATGGAAAGTATAGTGACAAGTGGGCATTACTGTCACTTCCAGCATTCTAGGAAAGCAAAGGAAAGGAAACTGTATTTTTAATAGTCTAACCTGCTGGAGGAAAGACAGGGGGATAGTGGCATACCTGAAAACAGATATTGTGTGTCAGAGTACTTGCTGTAGCTCACACTGCTTTGCCAGAAATGTGGTGTCAGAAACACCACAGGGAACCTCTCCTAAGTGTCACAGAAATTTTGACATGATACATTTTCCTAGGGAAAGTAGGATAACCTTTAGCTGAGGATGAATAGAGATGGTTTGCTTTCATTTTATTATGATCATATTACGACCTTATATATTCTCTTTTCTCTGCCTCAATTCTCCATCAGCATTGTGGCTACTTTCCAACACTATGAAATGGTTAGGCAGTGTGGCATTGAAGAGCGGTGGAAATGCAAAAGGAAGGCAAATTTCAAAGGCTATCTGCAAAAGCCGTAAGCGCTCCTGAGGAAATAAAGTAATCTAGGGTTAGTGAAATTATGTTAGCAATAGACCACAAAAATTTAGTATATGGATTGGTGAAAACAGAAGAATTTTCTACTTCTGTAGTCCTGTAGTAAATTTTTCATCATGCTTGAGTCACCAATACACTAGCTACTAATCAGAAGACAATTTATTTCCCTGTTGTCAATTATGGATACATCACCATCCTTGCCATCTTAATGGACTTATTAAAACAAAATATTATGGAAATGAATTACAGAAGAAACCCCATTCAACCTGTCCTACAGGAAGTGTGTTAAGTAGCTACAGAGTATGTTTTCTTTTTCCTTTTCTCTTTCAACATCTTGAAGTATTTCCTTTCCATAGTAAACAGACTGACATTAGCAGACTGACTTGGTAATAAAAGATTTTCTACTTAGGTCTTTTACCTGATAGATTCATATGCAGGAAACTTATTTCATGATAGAGACGTGGATACTAAACACAAATGTGGAACAAAAAACTGAAAAAACAAAAAAACTGAAGATGCAAAAGTCCCACTCACATTAACCAAAAGAAACAAGGGCGCCTCAGCTGCACGAGTAGCAAGAACACCATGCTTCATTTCCAGGCATGCAAATACAAGACAAACATTGAGTAAGTGGAAGTGAATTAGGTAAGAGTTAGAAGGACAAAACTGGAAAGAAACAGGCACCCAGATTACCAAGTCTGGACTTGGTAATACTCTCAATATGCACAATATGATATTGTAAATATTTGAAAAGTATAAATCCCAGGGGGTTGCAGCAGAGACAGTGGTGAGATACAACTCCCCTGTAAAGGCAGCTGGATTTACTTTGGATGAGCAAATCCATAACCAGATTGTTCTTATTTCAGGCATTGAAAGCACAACTTTTTCTTGCCTTTTTTTGAGTACTAAATATTCCAAGAGATGTGAACCTCCTGAGTCCCCTTTCTTTTTATGCCTGTATACAAAAGGTTAAAAATTTGAAACTAACTCAGGAAACATCTTGACATTCAGACACTATCCTGCCTTGAGCCAACTATATAAATAATATTCAGGGTCTATTCTCAAATGAGTAAGTTCCATGGCTGGCAACATAACCCATCACCAATTACATGGCTCACCTAGTTGAAGAAAGGTAGCCTGACTATGCTAGAGAAGGGCAGCAGCTGACTTCAGCCTGCAGAGACAACTGATTCTACATGTAAAATATGACAGGAAGCATATTATTAAATGCAACACAAATTTAAGATGTTTACAAATTATTTTATTCCTTCTCTCCCCATCACTTCTTACTCAAAGCATGTACTATATTGCAGATTGCAAATAAATTTAGGATGTGCATGTGAACATCTGGCTAAAATGATTGCTCTTTTTCTGTTTATGTTTACTGTTTCAGTGCTCTGCTTCTAAGAAAAATAGTCTAGTTGTCTTCTGAATCCATTTCAGCTTTTCAGAGTTAACTGCCTTTTCCCCATATGTTCATTATTCTGTGCTCCACAGGTTTTAGTTTACTTTGTTTCTCTGGATTTAGGCTTCTTGACGTAGTTTCTTCATTACTAGCACACAGAAGGTAACACCGTTAGTAGTCAGACCTTTCCATAACTAGTGTATTGGGTATATTATTTTGAAATCCATACGGTGAATAATAAATATTTTAGAAAATCCACATATTGGATAGATCCTTTAAAAAGAATAATAAACTAGGATTCTAAGCACAGAGATTTTGTTTTCCTCCCTTATTTCTTGTCTCCCCTCTCTCATATGAATGCTTTCATGTAGGATCCGAAACCCAGCTGTCAGCAGAAAGGAGCTTGGTGGGTCTATGCAGTAAACCTCGGGCAACAGAGGTTGAGAGAAATCCCTGCATCTGAAGGACTGGACCTTCCTCACAAGACCTGTTGATGTACAACCATGTGGATTAACCTGGCTCCTGCAGCAAGATAAGGAAGGACTTTGAGATGAAGTTATCAAACCATGTTGAAAGCCCTTTGTTTTCTTTCCCCCCATGTAATCCTGGTTAAGGGAAATATTAATCAATTGTGTAACTGTACTAGAAACCTGTGTAATCCTCTAGTTAACATAAAGCCATCCCCTAATTAACATCTCGTCCTCCTCATTAACATGTCCAGCCTCCAAGACCCTTAAATTGCACTCGTGTGTTCAATAAAGTATTCCAGTTTCTACCTCCATATCTGGGATCGTCTTGGCATTCTGGACCCTTATACTTTCATACCTAACAGCAGGCATGAAAAGAGCAGTAAGCAAATACGCTTCATTCTTCTGTACCAACCCTGCCTTCGCTTATTCAGATGCAGTAAAAAAATGCCTGCTGATATCAAACAATAATCCATTATCAGTCACACAATTCCCTACATTCCCCTCCACAGAAAACAATATTTGACTGACCTGCCTATAATCAGGTTACAACATCCTTCTGAAATATTGATTCAAAATGCCTTTCTTTCAGTAAGATGTTATTAGTTGTCTAAAGTTTACAGGTCTGTTTTCTGTTTCTGCAAACAATTTATTATTAACTCATATAGATCCTGCTACAATTCTTTCCACATGGAATCTTTTAGAAATGTATACTTTGTCTCTCAGGGTTCAAGGAAAACAAAATATTTAGTAACTTTTAGACAGATGTCTTTCTCTGTGTCTTTGTTTCCGTGTGAAACAGAGTTACTGCTTTGGATTTTTTTTTATGCCTGCTACATTATAAAAAAGAAAAGGTACAAGAAGGTGAGTTGTCTGAAGGTTAGTTCAGAAGTGTTATGGCAACTTCAGAAAAAAAACTGTCTGCTGAATTTACACCCTGTATAACCTCATGGATCATCTTCACTGATTTTTCTAAAGCTGCATCCATGCTGCTGAGAGAAAAAAACCATAACAAAATAATACATTTGATGGTTTTATAAGTTCCATCATTGAAACACACTTCAGGCCAGCAGGTGTATTAATGTGACAGAGCAGAGTTTTGCTCATTAACTTCAGTGGTTTAAGTTAGAATAAGCTTTGACCCTAGAGCATTATCTTCTAATCTTTAGGTGAAAGCAGGAAAAGCTACTTATGATATACCAGAACACAGAAACAGATGTCAGCTGCTGACCACAAGATAAGTCTTTGATATGCCAAAAAAGGGAGAGCTTTCCAGAAATCCCTAATAATTCTCACTTTTGAGCACATCTCTGATTTTCAAAATGTCCACTTACTTGCATGAGCCCAAATATACAGTAATTTTTTTTCATTCTGGGTTAAATGTAAACTCTAACCTGTCGCAATTCAGCCTGCACACAGATAAATCATTTTCTGCAATGAAGGATTTTTCAAACTGATCCTATTTAAGAAGTGTTATTGAACTTCAGAAGAAGAATGTACCTTCGGCATCAATAACCTCAACAAACACCCTATTCTGCTGTCACTACTGTTGATTCTTTACAGCTTGTGTGCTTCTGCTAGCAAATATAAAAAAATATTAACCAAAGAAAAAGCATGCTCCTTCAGACACCCTCTCACACAAAATACCTTTTTTTACATCCTTCCTTCAGCTGAGCTCTCATCTTGGGAAGACAGATAGGGAATGAATACCAGCACAGTCCAGTAACTATTATAAATAGTTCACCTATGTTTAGGGAAAAAAATACAAACTTCCTGTGCACACAGACACTTCAGAAACTACTCTGAGGCACTTTGTCAGACAATAGAATAATGTAAACAAGAGATGAAGTGGATCTATGTTCAGACCAGGCATACTTCTTGAGGACATCCTGGTTGCCCTCAGTTAGTGACCTGTGCCCAAAGACAAGGACTGTCCTGGAGCACAAAAGCAGAACTTCCTTTTTTTTGGTGAATGTATATAGCAATAAGTACTTTAATGTTAGGAAATCTGCAGCTGCCATAGCTACCAAATTCAGAGTCTTTCAATCAAGTATAGATTTTATTTCCTGATTACACTCAAAATTACATGTGAAAAATCATTGATGCACTTTACTTACTTGTCTCAAACACAAACAATTTGAAAGATGCACCTGGGCTTTGACAAGAATCTACCTTTCTTCTTCCTATATAAACCCAAAAGCCTGTAGCATATTAAAACACTACCAAGTTAGAAGCAGCAGATGAAACCCTCTGTTGTGTACAGGCTTAGCATAGGTAGGACTGTTCTGACTTAGCCAAGAGTAAGAGTCACTATTATCAGGTTTTGCTATTGGTATTTTTGAAGAAGCATGTTTGTCCCCATCCTATGGCATGTTTACAAGGAGGTTCATTAACACTGTTTAGCAAGAGCTTGTTGAGAAGAGCACCCTGTAATTTAATCACCAGCCACAGAAATACAAACCAGGCTTGAAGGGTTCATGCATCTTTTATGTCATGGATAGATTTTAATCTATAAGGTAATATGACAGTGACAAAACAGACAGACACTGTCGTAATGTTTTTCTGCGCTTCTCAAGTAAGACTATAAGCTGGCAAAAAAATTTTTGCTAGAGGTTCTGTTTTCATCATTCACCCCTCAGTTGGCATCTATTATAGGTCACAATCTTAATGGTAGCCTGGCAATTACTTTGATGGTTCAGTTCTCTACAACACAGTTTTACAGAATTTGCATCAGCAATACAGTAACCTCTAATGGCAGAGACCATAAAACACTAGGGTTTAGGTTGACATACTCGTGATATTCATCCATGTTTTTCCTTTAGGCCTCCCACGTAGGTACTGCTCACATATGCTCCAGGAAAAAGTAAAATTTCAGCCAAGGCAAAGCCCTTGAGGATCAAGGCCATCAATAGTAAGTGATTCTTATAAGTAACAAATCAATGACTTAAAATATGGATTCAGGGGAAACAGTTTTGAATACTAGAAGAGAACTCGCTTTGCAAAATTCATTTTTATCCCCATCGACTCCCTCCAGATAGATGCCATCATTCCCATTACTAAAAGGATCCGTACATTATTCCGACCACCAGCTCTGACAATTCTGCTGAGAACTACTTTTCCCAGTACATCATTATAAGTCTGCCTTTAAATGACTTATAAGTATCTAAGCCTGAAATATGCTAGAGTGGCAGTTAAGGAAGTTCAGAGGAAGAGAAAAAGGTGCTAAGCCTGTCAAGCTGAGACAGCAGAGTGTTATGAATGCAGCTACCTAGCAAGTCAGTCACAGGAGAAAGTTAAGCAAAAAGCAGCACTCTTCTTGAACTCCACAGTAAATCTGAGTGTGGAGTACTGACTTTCCACTAGGAAAAAAGTTTAGAAACTTTTTATTGAGGCCAATTGAGAAGCTGAGAAATCATTACATGGTAAACCCAAAAATGTCAAGTTCAGGTAATTATTTTGAAAAAACTTCCAGTAAAATTGTCCCCACACCATTATAAATTTGCTGAAATAGCACAAAATTTAAAGCTGCACATTAACTCCACTTTGAAAACTACCGGAGAAGCCAGGGCTTCAGGTTCATGTAAATATTCAGTACCAAAGTTTGCACATGAATAGCTGAATAAGAATGCATAAAACACTCAGGTTGTTTTTTGTTTTTCTTTAGAACATGTGTATCTGAATACGCATTCTCTTTCAAATAATACATTACCTCTGATTGTAAAGAGAGTAGGTCAGGGTAACTAATGATAATTTTTTATTTGGGGCTTATTACCTGTTTGTCCTGGTTCTGGCCAGGGCAGTGTTAATTTTTTGGAGTAGCTGGGATGAGACAGTAAATTGTTCTTATCTCAACCCGTGATCTTTGCCTTTTGCGCCACCAGCTGGAGGGGGGAAGGGGAGCAGCAGGTGGGGTTTTTTTAGTGGGAGTACTAAATTGGAGAACACCATTCCTAAACCATGACACTGTTAATTGTTTCATGTTAAACTAGTGTAAATAAATGATCACAGAAATCTTGTTTCAAGCAATCTCTTTGCTGCTGGCCTCAGTAAACCTTTCAAAATCCTCATAACTATAGAGAATACAAAATCCTTTTACCCTGATGGTGGTTTTTCCAGATAAACACATTTATACATGACAATATTTGTGGAAAACAAGCCTCAGACAATAGATTTAATCTCTTAAGTCTCCTTGGGCTTCAAACTTCATTCAATACAAAACAGTTGGAGGAAAGGCCAGTCAATATGCTAAGGGGAAAATGCCCAGCTCCCCAGCAAGTGAATGTCTGGTAGATGTTCAGAGATAATCCATTTCAGACCTCCCACAGTCATTAGATAAAGTCAGTAAATCAGTCTCAAGAGTTCAGCTATGCATTGTTGGACTTACGGAGGCTTTCTTCTGTGTTTGTTTTAAAAAGTGAAAACAAAACTGGTAAGGACCACCCATTGCAGTATCCACACCCACTTCAGGTTGCGGGGAGAAAGAAAAGTGCAAATCTGAATTGTTTTAGAAAGTGAGTGGCTAAGGAGATTTTGCTTTCCTAATGGTTTTCATCTAGAGCTAGAAATTAACAAATAGGAAAGCTTACTACTATGACAGCAAGATGCTGGCAGTTCATTGTGGTAAAGTTCTCATTTAATACACCCAGACTCTAAAATCCTAAGTGGCAATACACTGCTCTCCCACCTTTCTCTAGAATTAAATGTGATAAAATCAAGAATTAGACCCTTTCAAAATTTTCAAATCAAAGTGCTTTAAATGAGAGATGAATTAGACCATCTGGCTTAGGGAATTTAATTGACTTCCCACTTGCATTTGGTATTTAACTATAATTAGACCAATCTATCTGAAACTTTTTACTAGACAAACAAAAATGCCATTACACCCTTGTCCTTTATTTCTGTCCTTGCATCACTGTGCAGCCCTCAAAGAACAGATCTGTTGTTCCCTTGCCATGCATAGCATATTTTCACAAGCACAAGTTGTAAGTCTGGAACAAAAAACACTTTCTAAACCTGCTATTGGCTCCAAAGAGGAGTAGGATCAAAGTTCCCATTCAATGCAACTCCATCATCCTGCAGCAGAGCAGCAAGGGGGATAAAAAGACCACAGAACCCTGTTAGGAGTCGACAGCTAAGAATGACTGTAGTGTTGATCTACAGCTGAAGGGACACATGCTGCCCACGGACTCCAGAAGTGATATGTGAAACCAAACGTAGATCACACATGTTAAGGCCCATTTGTAATTTGATTTTACAGCAAAACCATCTTGTCACAGCAAGAATGAATATAAATTGTCCTGTAATGGATATTCATGGCTTCTCTGTATATATATTTACATATGTATAAATAAATATATATATATATCCTAGACACCTTACAGAGTCATTTGACAGTAACTTCATTACAGGGCATTCCCAAATAACCAGAGAAAAGAGTGAATTTTTTTAAGCTTTTTTTTAGGTCTCTTAACATATTTTTTAGAGCAATTCAGGTGTAAAAATGTGAGAACTTGCTAATTATTATGTGTTTAGGGGATTAGTTAGACTTCTTTTTCTTAAATTTGACAGGCAAATCAGCTCTGTGAGGTTGTGATAAAATGTTCCTCTGTGTCTTGTCATTAATTTGTCTTTTTTTCTTTGACTGCAAAGCAAGTGAAAGTTTCTTAGACCCACCAGGGGCTTTTTTTTCCGGATGGTAGAAGAATTTAAAAAGTTGCTCTCCTACCAGTCCAATGGTAACTCATAAAGCTACTATAGCGAAGACTGAGGTTTCAAGATTGGCATTAAAAACACCTAAGCTGAAGGAACATGACCTTAGAGCAAACGTGACCTGCAGCAGTTAGATTACAAGGAATTTATTCAATACATCCTGCAACATTTAGGCAATAAGGCAAGACTAACTTTTCCTCAGTACAGATTTTTTTGTTCTTTCTCAGTCAAAAATACTATTTACCAGACTATGAGAAATTACTTGCAAACTGTATAAAGGTTTCTGCATTTTGCTTCTGAATCACAAAAATTTGCAGAGAATAGGCAAAAAAATCTGGCATCCCATCAATCATCCTTTTCCAGGGAAATAATACAAGAGTTTCTTCTTTCATCCTTTAGCTGCCACATCACATTGTAACTACTCACTTTATCAGAGATCTTGCAGCATGCTGTCAGTCCATCCCATTCTCTGCTGTCACTAGAAAACATGTTTTTTTTCTGTTATGATTGTGGAGTTACTGAAGTCCTGACTCTATTTACTCCTTAGCCATGATAACCTTTCTTTCCAGACAGCTTACATACAATAAATATTCAAGGTACCTAATAAAGACAGACAGCAGAAAAAAAAAATAATTCAAAGATTTCTCTAGAGCTTTTATTTGCACTGGCTAAAAAACTGCTATTAAGAGTCCTGGTGTCAAAGAAATGGAGAGCGGATTGCTCTCTCCTGTCATTGGGCTTCCTAGTGACATTTGCTTCAATATTTCTGGGTGAAATCCAAATCACTTTTGCAAGTAGTCCAACGAACCTATGGCCATCTGTTCCTGAATGGTGAAATAAAATGAAGCTTTTAATCCCAGATTTATTTTAAGGTAAGATAGGTAGTGAAATAAATCAAGTAGCAGGTGAAAGAAACTGATTACTAAAGTCATTAGCAGACAGGATGCATAGATATAAAATATAATGACATGGAAAACTTTGCACTAACTTTCACAAATATGGAAATGGTAAAACCCCACAATTTTTCTTCTAAAAGAAGAAAAAAGTCAGATCAGCAAGAAGTATCAAAATAGTGGCAATCGTGATTTAGTATAAAGTTTTGTTGGGCAGTAGTGATGCATGGCCTGTAGTAATCCTTGACAAGTACAACAGTTTGTCTGTATTCTTGAGTTAAATAAAAACAAATGGCATGTGTTATACAGAACAGTTCTACTGGGAGAGGGAAGTCTTGTGAGTTTATTCATACCAACTTCTCTCAAACTTCCTTCTGTAATTCTCATCTTCCTCCTGCATCCCCTGCATCCACCACCACCCCTTCGCCCCTCCAATTAAAAAAAATATAAAATATTCTCGGAATTTACCAAGGCCCAGCAGAAATTCCCATCAAATAGGAACATGTGTCTGGTTTACATATAAAACAGTTGGTTACTTTGATTTGTATCACAGCAACACACGGATGGCTCAGAAAGATCTTGGCTCCATTTCAGTAAGTGGTACCCAAATAATGGGAGCTCTAAATAACGCAGGCTGTTTTCTAGCACTCTATAACAGGAAATAGATGAGGAAGAACAGATGAACAGTGAATAGAAAATGGTTTTCTTATTTCCATTTCACAGAATCACAGAATGACTGAGGCTGGAAGGGACCTCTGGACATCATCTTGTCCAACCTTCTGTCCAAGCAGGACTGTCTTGAACAGGTTTCCCAGGACCATGTCCAGCTGGCTTTTGAAAGTCTCCAAGGATGGAGATTCTCCCACTCCTCAGGGTTCATTTCAGATCTATGTTTATCAGACAAATTATGAAGCTCACTTTAAAATAATTCAAAAAAGAAAATAAATTGTGGGGGTTTTAATTCCTAATGAAACCTAACCTAAACCTAAATTTTTTTCCCAAATAATTTTGTTGTGCTTTTTAATTTACCTTTAGGGCATTTGCTGATGGTCAAGATTTTAACAAGATTAGTTGTCTATATGATCAGGAGCAGAACTCAAATACAAATAGAACACTGATAGGTTTATCTAAGTTATTGCACAGCACACATTTAATATTTAATATACTAACACTTATGGGGTATTTTGCACAATTTAAAAGCAAAATGGGCAATTATGTAACTATTTAATTTTACCAAAATCTGGAACACATGCTACATAATAAAAAGTTTAATTACTGCAGTTATTACTTTTTATTTAATTCTTTGTTTAGAAACAAGGCCTTCCTGTTTGTGTACTGCAATAGAAAATTTATGATCACTCTTTTCTAAGGAAAAGAAGTTAAAATTTATCTTCTGTGTAGCAAACACAGGCATGTAATATTCTGTTTGTTCTGTCATCTAGTGTTCCTCTGAGAGTAGTGACTACCACAGCCTTTCTGGAATCAACTCTCCATAGAATTAATCCCATTTTGAAGCAGTAACCATGGAAATAGCATTGTCTACTGAAAATTTTTATTAGACACTGCCTTCATAAATAGCGTTAATCATAACTCTAGTCCTAATCTTGCAATATCAAATAAAATTAAAATCTTTTAATTACATTGAAAAGTTTCAGATTTTACCCTCAAAAATGAAGATGATAAATTCTGGTGTCCAAGACGTAGCATAATCAAAATACCTAAATCTGCAAAGTGTAGGAAGACACTTAGTGACACTTTTGTGGAATGACACTTCAGAAACATTTCCATATACCTACATGCCAAATCAATATTACTGATTATCAGGACTATTGATAAAGAACAAATACCAAGAACAAACCAGTGTAAGTCATGTGTAACACCTTTGGTCACTCCACTCCAAGCTAACAAGTAAATGTGAAAAGGGAAGACACATGATTGGGGGAAAAAAACCCACAAACCATGTTTAAAGGAAATTTAAAAATTATATTATAGGAAGAGTCCTGTATCAAGCAACTTCCTAAAAATGCATACAAAAGAGCACATCTGAAGGCAATACCAATGTTTCTTCTCTTCCATGCATTTACACCCATATTTGACCTTATAAATGACTTCCCAGAGAAAATAAGCAGTCCAAAAGGGCTAAATAAAAACAATTAACTCTTAAAAACTATAGGGAAGGATCTGCTTCCTTTCTCTGCAAGGTCCCTGTGGGGACATAAACAGGATTTGACACTAGCTGAATCTGGCCTTGTCTCTAGGTACACGCTCTGCATGCTGAGGAAATGTACTTAATGTGAAATGGGCAAGTGCCAAATGAGAAAATTCTGAGGTTTGACTCTGAGAAGTAATGAAGTTTAGCAGCTATTAGAAGATTTTAGGTCTGGGAAATGTATGAGAAGGTTTCCAGTTGAGATTTGCAGTGTTTCCTAGTGTCAGCAAGGCTAACAACAAATTAAAGTTAGTTATAACATTGCAAGCACAGTCACTATGACGTTACACCACTTTGATTATGGGATCTGGCAGATGGTGGCAAATGCAATTTTAAATTGAAGTAAGTATATGGCCAGTCTTCGCAAGCGAAGATTTGGGAAAGGTCATTAACCCTTCGAGCCTGCGCAGTGGATTTTTTAGGTGAGACACAGCGTGCGCTGAACTGAGCCCACCCTTTAATCCTGAGGTTCATCTGCCGGGGCCGAGCAAGCTTGGACAGTGGCAGTGAGGGACTCAGGACGTAGGTTTGTTTAGAGTGACCTTCTCTTAGATGGATTGCCACACAGGGCTGACGAGCTCCATCTGCCCGGGGGCTGGGAATCGAACCCCCTCTGGTGGTCTAGTGGTTAGGGTGCAGCACTCTCACCGCTGCGACCCGGGTTCGATTGAAGTAAGTATGAGATACATTTTTTATGTATATATTTTACCCTCGGGAAGGGGGGGGGCAGAAATAAAAGCACGGGAAGTTTCACCTGGATATTCTTTACTATGTGGGTGATTGTGCGCTGGAACAGACTGCCCAGAGAGGCCATGGAATCTCCCTCACCAGATATCTTCCGTAACTGTCCAGATGCAATCCCATGCCATGTGCTTTAGGATGATCTTGCTTGAACAGAGAGGTTGGACCAGATGACCCACTGTGGTCCCTTCCAACCTTACCCATTCTGCGATTCTGTGTAATTCTGTTACACAGAATATCAATTCCAGCCACTAGGTCATGCAGTATTCTTTTCCCTGAGGATCCAGATGTGGCTTTCCCAATCCTTATATTTAATAAGTAAAAGGAAAGGGCAATAAGCCCCCCCAGGAGCTCTTGCCTACCACTGAGTTTCCCTTTGAAGAATTTACAATGAATGTCAACAATGGCAAGACATATGGTCTGATTATTTAGACTTTTACAAAGCACTTGACAAATTTCCACTAGATAAGTCTCCTTTCAAGGAATAAGCCAGAGAAACAAATGTGAGAGCAAAGAAAAGGTAGTGTAAGAGCAAAAATAGTAGTTTGAACTTTTCTGAGTCAACTGCTAATTCCCAGGGAGTATGAAGTTGGCCATCTGCTGCTGCACAAATCATATGTGAAGGGTCTTCTGCTGAAAGAGATCTGTTAAGCAA
Source organism: Lepidothrix coronata (assembly GCF_001604755.1). Lineage (NCBI taxonomy): Eukaryota > Metazoa > Chordata > Aves > Passeriformes > Pipridae > Lepidothrix > Lepidothrix coronata. The sequence continues at coordinate 8,840,308 of NW_016690193.1, forward strand.
CCTTGGAGCCTCCTCACTGCTGTAGTAGTTCTTAGAAGAGCAGAATTATTTAGTGGCAAAATAGATAAAATGAAGGTGTAGAATAGATGTAGATGCATGGAAAATCAATTTTTCCAGCAGATTAGCTATTAGCTGTGATGATTTTCAATAGATAATTGCCAAAGAGAGTAGAATAACAATGATCAGCCTCCTCACAATGAAAGTCTTGCCACTAAATTCACATTTAAAAATGAGAACAAAATATTACAGTTTAGTAAAGTAAGAAGATATTGAAAATCATACCTGCTTTCTTTGTAGTCAAGACCAATTTTTCAGAGCATGTGCTGATTGCTTCATGAGCCTGCTAAGATGCCACTTGAAGGATGAGTTGTAGGACAGGAAGGATGCGTAAAAAAAGTTCTGTTTTGGTTCCTTCCAACAGCTTCAATAAGGAAAGTCAGGATCTGCTACATACTTTCATAATTCAAAAAAGATTGGAAGTCACTTTTCGAAACAAGACACCTGAGCAATGTCTAGAAGCACAACAATAGGAATTAATAGGAAAAAAAAGTCAGTCTTATAGTTGTAATTAATGGCTGTTCGAGGGTTTCTCTGTGCGTGTATAATCCATGTGTTGACCTTCTGAATTTATTTTAGGGGAGAAATGTCAGTACCTTGCCTAAAAACAGTACCTGGTCTGGTAAGATTCAGAGAGAAGGGCTCAGATTACCACTACAAATAGACTATGCACTGAAGAACACGTTATTGTACTGGACAAATAGAAAGAGCAGCTATTATCTAACAATTAATCATTTACATTTGTTTCGCTTCTTAGTTTTTGCCAGGCAGTGTCTGCTAGATAGAACTGCTTAGGTATAATGCCTTTTACTAAATCACAGCTATTATGGTCTTCTACAGGGTAAAGGCAAAGCTAGAGTGGATATCAGTACCTTTGGTTCAATGTTTTGGTATTTTTATACTGAGTTGATGATTATCTTTTGTGGCATGTGAAATTAGTCCTACAAAACTCAAGGGAATGGAAGAAATGATCCTGCAGCATATTAACACACACAAACACTTAAAAAATAAATCACATGTTTAGAGTTATGCATTGCAATCACTGTCTTAAGAGGGAGAGTGACTGGAATTTCTTCCCATGAGAAAAATGTAGCTTTGGCAACTCACAGATGTTTGAGCAGGTATAATCCCAGACGTATGGGATAAAATATTGGCTACAGACTGAGATCACAAAACTAACAGAGCCTTTAGATAAAGTAAGGTGGAGGAAGAGCAGTGTGGGGCTTTCTCACCCTCACTAGATTACTATTTTCCATAATTCCCCCTTGGTAGTTTACTGTTTTAACAATAGCTAGACCAAGAACACTTTAAAAGTGAAGTTAAGAATTAAAATTGGAAATGAACCTCATGAGAACAATATTTATTTCTTTTTGAGACAGATAAAATGGTAGGGAAAAGCAGCTAGCTATTCTGGGCTTATAGTCCAACCAGGAGAAATGGAAAGTTGACACACCTGAAAGAGCAAAAGTCTTTTATGAAGTACAGAGCTTACAGAAGCCACTGTTGTGGGACTATCCAGTCTGTATAACTTCGCTATGCAAAAAAAGAAAAATCTTTCCCTTTCTTCCATCACACTCGGCATCAGCAGAGCACTACCATAAAGCCCTCAGGCACATGCAATTTCCCTTCAGCAAATAACTCAGTCTGTGGTACAGCTGAACCCTTTGTGGTCAGGTCTCAGCAAAACCACATCAGCTGCACAGGGGCAGGGTAGCTAGTACAGAGATGAGCTGTGCCTGCCAGAAGAGGCTTCCAAAACCCTGCACTGTTCATGACATTCCCTCTGTTGTGTCAAAGGAGATGGGGGCTACACTGCAAGGTTCCTGTCTGCATGGAGAAAGAGACCTACACATGTACAGCATCAAATAACAGGAATTTTGTGCGATTTTATTCCTGCTATTGAAGATTATTAGGCCCTTTCCCCCTATTGTTATGTAATGGTGTTCAAGAAGCAGTGGAGTGGGAGAGAATTTAAAACAAACTGACCTCTTATTAATAGTAACAGACTTGAAAGGGTAAAAAAAGAGAGCTTCTTTCACTCGCTTTCTCATAATTGAAATCTAAGTATGGCCAGACAATGGTTAACCAGGCAGCTAGCAGTGAAAGTCAGATCTATGAACCATAGGAGTGAATTGTAAATACTCACTACCTGTTTGACCTTAAGACATACCTTGTGTCAGCACTGAAATTTTTTGTCTTTACAAAACTGATACAGGAAATATACTTAGATGGCAGTGCTTTTTCTGCCAGTATTGCTGATTCAAATGAAAGTTACTGTGCAGAGAGATAAAATAGTAATGCCATTGCTACTACATAAAAATCAAGCTATCTTAGTGGACAAGATATACAACTATTAGTGGCATTACTCCACTCTTACATCAGAATCTAAATTACCATTTATATAAACAACAACTGGACAACTCCTTGGACAGAGTCAGGCAAGCATTTGTAATGGATGTACTAGATTACATCTGGACAAACATCTGCTATAAAGCTGCTTCTGAAGAACTATTTAATGTGTCAGTAACATGTCTTCAGCTTCTGGGCTGGTCAATGGTGCAACTCCTACAGATGCCTTGTGCCTTGATGCCACTATGGGAACTGAACTCAGCACTCACATGTAATTTCTGATGTGAATGATATGCTATAATATAGCTATATATAGCCTAATAAAAACATGTGTGGTGAAATTATGAGGGGAAAGATCAACATGAATAATGAATTTAGAATCCTTATACTTTTTTATTTAATGATAGGATCTGTCAGCTACTCAAATACACAGATGCAGCCCCAATGTTGCCACATCCTAACTTTTGTTCTGCCTTCCTTTCCTTTTAACTTGCCTTGCTTACAGCATTACTATATTGGGTTGTTTTTTGAGTATTTTTAATTAATAATTGTCTTCCTGTGAGAAAAGATTATATTCAGGTACATTTTCAAGGCATAAATTAAAACTAGTGGTAGACTTTCCTTACAAAATTATTAAGAGTTATCAGTCTCATCTAAACCATGCATTTTAAGCTGCTGTGTTGTCAAAGAAGCCTCCTTCCTATATTCTGGCAAGATTTCTAGTGACAGATCCTAGAGCTCTTACTGCTGAAGGCAGTAGTCCTACTCAACATTTGACTCCCTTCATTGGAAACTAGTCTATGTTTCCAATCATATGGGGCAATTGAGGGAAGCAAGATCACTTGCACAAGAAGAAACACAGACTGGTACCAACATCTCGTGCTGTTATGGTGTCATTTCACATTATGCACACTCTCATTTGAGTTACACTAACCTAGAAACTTGTGACATCCATTTGGTGACAATTAATCACAACAACACAGTCCAGAGACATCAGCTTTGCACAAATCTTCATCACACTAAACAAACACGAAAACTTCCCAACACAAAATCAATATTTAAACTTCCCTGTAAATACAACTGTATTTCTCAGGCAGCTGCCACAGATGTTAGAGCAATAAGAATTCTTAAGACAGTTTTAACCATTTCAACCTCAATTTTAAAATGTATGCCTCCTAGGAACCAAACATAGTTTTTACAGTAATTTTTTACTTTGGGGGATTTGGCTTGGATTTATACTGATGGCATCTGTAAAATCATCTCAAGGTTTTGTTTCCTTTAATAATGAATGCTTACATTAGCAAACAAATAAACAACTTCACCCAACAGATTTTGAATTAAAGCATGTTTCGATTCCTTAATATCAATGCATCACAATGGAATTAATGTGCATTAATGGAATTTATTACGGAAGTGTAATAAAACTGAACAAGCCCTGAAGAAGTTTTGCATAATGCTCAAACCCGATCAATTTTGAATTACAGTACATTTTCAAGAACTGCATTGTTCCTAAAAAATAAGGAAAAAGAATCATGGCATTATGGCTGCAAAATTGGACTCTCCCTATAGATTGTTATTGCTGGGTGTTTTTTGAAAGAAAAGAAAAGCTGAGTTACCTTTGCTATCTTTCAAACAAAATTAACAAAGTATTTTGATAACCACTACTCTATTCTAACACCCCAAATTTGATAAATCTTCTTGTGCCCTCCAAGCTCCTCAGGCACATGGAAATTAATCAGAAGCATTACATTTACATCAAAAGATATCTAACCTCCTCTTCTTCACAGAAACCAAAGTCCAGCAGACAACTTAACCTCACCATCACATGTCACTATGTTAAAGTCTGTGAAGTAAATAAATTATGACAAGGCAAAAGAATTTGAGAGTCTTCCTAAAAATGAGTACCTGCTGTCAATAGCAAGACCTATACGGCAGATCTTCAGTGCTTTGTGCTCGGTACCGCTGGTTCTTTCAAAACTGCATTTGCCTGATGAGCAGGATAATGATATGATGACCAGAGCTGGAAGGATGTGTATTAATACTTTTTTTTTTTTTAAATTCAGCAGACTGCAGAATACTCCAAGAATATAGAAAGCAGCTGTGAATGTTACTGACAGAGGGGAAGAACTGGCAATCTCCCTGTCCATCTTGATTTTAAGTGATGAATTTCAACCATCTTGGTTAAAAATTGTTACAGGCACAAGCATGAGTTTTGTACATATCCCTGTCTGAGGTTTTAATCAAATTTTTCTACGGAGTTTTATGGAAAGATGGTGAAAAGATGTAAAATGTCTTGCATTATTACTAACATTAAAATATGAAGATTCTCTTTAAAAATAGACACACACATTTCACTTGTAAAACTCACCTTCAAGAGGACAGATACAGTGCAGAAGTCTCTTTTTCAGGATTTGGTTCAGTTAGCACCTGAAACACAACAAAAAATTCAAGCAGAGATGTCATCTTTTAGGCAAGGTAACTCTTTTTCCCATTCTTGCTATGTTCCTTGACTTCAAAGAGTAATTTCTACTGCCATTTAAGTGGATGAATTAACAAATTAGCAAAGTGCACCCACCCTCTACAGCAAGTACAGTGACACTGTGTTAGCAGCAATCTAGTCATAACAAAGGGTTACTTTATCAATTTAGCATGTCCAGTATTGTACTTGCCTTCAGGAGTGGGCTGAGTTTTTTAAAACTTGATATTTTAATTACTCACCCAGTGGTAACTGGTTAAGTTAAAGATTCTTCCAATACATTATCTTCTTCCTCATGTTAATTCCAATCTCTTTCTTCACAGAGAAAGTTGTTGACAAACTACCTTAATGTCCACTGCACTAACTGAAATGAAATTGTCAATGATTTGCGACTAATATATTTGGATTAGTGGAAAAACAGTAAAAAGGATTACTGTATTTCAAATAAATTTGTGCTGCCACAGCTTTATTTAAATCCAATTTTCAAAAGCTTTAGTAATTAGAAATATATACACTGCTCTAATAAAGAATCTGTAAATATAGGTATTTTTTAATTTCCTATGAAGCACAAAATTAATCCAGTTCCTGAAAAACTTTTGTTATTCCACCTGGGCACTGGATTTTTAAAATAATACTAAAGGAAATCTAGTTCTTGTCCACTTGCACAAAACAGGTAAAAATCTTTCTACTATCGGTATGGTCTGTCCATCTTCCTCAGTCTTGTACAATAATCCAGTTTTTTGTATAAGCAAACTAATGACACTCATTCATTTGCTTTTAAACTAAGCATATCTGTGGCTTGACCTGAAATATTCCCTTCAAAGACTATAACATAATTTATTGCACTGAGGTTGGTATTCTTACTTTTCAATGAAACTGAGATTTATAATTCCACACATCCTTAGAAGAGCACAAGGATTAATCACTGTGTCTGAAAATCTCCAAATTTATACCACTATGTTTGCATATCTATAAATACATGTGCAGAACTACAAGATCAAGAAAAAAGCAACAAATGACTGCGACAATATAAAAATAGTCAAGGGCTCCCTACTGCTTTCTGCATGACTGCAGTCATGAGGACAGATGTCTGTGCAAATTTTTGCCTTTAATGAAAAAAGGAAAAAGCTTCTGAATGGTTTAGGTATTTAGTAAGTTTATGTTACCAGCCTTTGCCTTTATTTGTTCTACCCGTTCCTGATTTCCTGCATTTCTTTAATGCTTCAGTGGTTTCCACTTCATCTGGTATTATGAAAGATAAGCAATGCCATAGTATTAATCCATAGACAGTTACCTATTTTTTAAAAAAAGAAAGGATCTTTTCAAAGGAAGACTTACACTGTCAATCTTCTCTGGTTTTTCCTCATGAATGAGCAATAATTCAATTGTTCGTTGTTGTTGTTTTAGTTCTAGACCACAAAAATGACCAAAATTATCCCAAAGCTCCATTGTCCCTGTTCTTTAGTAAATTTAGCTATCTTAACTTACTTGTGAATTTATGATAGATAGCTTTGATGCTCAGGGACTGAAATGCATGCATATTCCCTCTTCTTCCAATTCAGTGGGGAATTTTCAGGGAAGAAAGAATATAAACTACTTTCATGCTCTTCTGCATGACAGTTGTTTTCAGAAAGGTCTTCATACGGCAATCCTATTAGACTAAAGATATTATGAATTTTCTTTCCACATTTTAATTTTCCTAATATCACAAGTTTTAACGAAATGCATTTTTAGTTTGTCATCTAATGACCATTTATCACATAAAAAAACCCTCCAGAACAGTACTTGCTGCATCAGCCAATAATGACAACGCTTTTTCTTTAGCTTCTTTATTTAAAATCAATTTTTATATCAGTTAATTTCAGTGCTAAGAAACTGTTCTCTAACAAAATCCCACTATCAGAATCGTAAACTCTTAACTATTTTTATTTAAGAAAATAATACAACTATGCCCCACAAATTATGACAGAGCTTGAAAAGAAATATCTCTCTTTACTATATAATGAAGACAATGTCATAAAAGTACATAACAAAGCCATAGAAAAAACAAGAAAATTACAGAAAAACGAAAGCTTGCTACGAGTTTTGCCCTAGTCAAATATTCTTAATGGAAATAAAACATTAATAAATGGTTTTATTCAAATAAATACATATTTTAATAGATAAAATGTATCTGAAACATGGAACTCTTGCCGATTTAAAATTTCAGATTACGTAAAAAGTCAAAATAATGGGCTATACTGGGTTGGTTACAACAGTCTTTATTTTGCAAACTATACAGAAACAGTAGAAAAGAAAATGCATTATACTTTTCAATATTACACAGAATAAACATTAGATTTAGTATTTAATGTGTAGAAATTAATTCAAATAAGAAACTGATTTTCCTTTTAATAAACAATGGGAAACCAGTGATCCATTTTTCAAACTACAACCTGTAGTAACACATTATACAGGTCATGTCAATTTTATTGTGGGCAAAAACCAACAGATAGGATATGAATTAAGATGATGGAGTCCCAAAATGTCTACACAATTAATTAACATGCTAACATAAATACAGTGATTAAAGTAATTTTCTCTACAGTCAAATCTTAAGTGCTACTCTACACAATAAGTATAATCTAGTCCACATGGTAATTACATAATAATAGGAAAAAAATTAAAATAATCCATTTTCTTCATTCCAGCAGCAGTACCTATACTGGTATTAATTTGGTAATTGGGTGTGCTTACCTATTGCCTAATATCCTATACTGGTATGCATGCTAAAACCTCTCTATTTCTATTTTGCAAGGCACCTTTACAATACGTTCTCTAAGTTTCTGCACTAGTAACAGAAAACAACATGAATTAAGATAAAAAGTGAAACTATTTCCTGAATTAAGAAAATAAAAAACATCATTATACATTTATTAAAAACTACCTTGGGTCAAGTGACAATACTCTGAAATACAGTCATGTATAAAGGTAATACAATTTTAAGCAAATCATTTTCCCCATGTAAGTATTTTATGCTAATAGGATTAGAGGGAAATACAGAGAAACAACAAAGGGTGAAACAGTGTTTGAGTAAATAATGATAAAGCTTATACTGTCCTGACATGAAGAAAAGAAAAAAAAATAAGGACAAGAAAATTTTAGAATTACAGAATTGGTGCTTGTCCATGCTACTGCTTTTGAAAAATTCTTTCAGTAATCTAGCCATCCCCTAATAAAAATGTAACTACAAATGCAAACTCAAAGGAGGACTTTGTTTTAGTCTTCCCTCCTGATAATTTTTCTCCATAACTTTGGTTAATTAAAGGCTGGTGAGATGCTACTTGTGCATCAAGGTTTTTCTACTGCAATACAATTCTGATTTATAAAATGGACAACCTGCAAAGACTTCAAGGCCTAAAACACTGACAGAACTGAAGTTGAGTTATGGTATGTGTTCTGAAGAGGACATGCACAGTTCCAAGTAAGGGCAAATATCTTTTCACCAGAGTTTTAAAGAGAATGGTTGTCTTTATACTGTGTTTTGCACATTTATATTTTCAGTAGCACGTAACATTTTTGTCTTCAGGCTAGATTCCCAATATGTTTTCTTCAGCGCTATGGCATTTAAAAACTCAAAAGCACATAATATAATTATTCTTATTTAAAGAAAAAAGTCTATGACTCCAGCTGCAATGTTTGAAATAATCATACAAAATATACATATTTGTTAGTACCCTTTTGATCACGGAGAGCAAAGGGATTTTATGAAATGTCATCTCATGAAACTTAGAAAGGTACAATACATGGACCCTCTAATATCATCAAATATATCCATCATGATCATCGTCATCATCAACATCATCATCTCCTTCATCTTCATCATCATCTTCAATTTCATCTTCATCATTCATTAGTTCATCTTCATCATCTTCATCATCTGCCCATTCATGGAAATCGCCAGAGGCAAAATCACCTGAAGTCTCTAAATCGACAGCTAAAAAGGTATGATAGTTATAGAAAAGACTCACAAGATACACTACATATTTATAGTATATTTTACATTAGCATACAAAAGGCACACCAGAATATTTACTTCCAGGAGAACTACAACGTGTGACATAAAAATAAAATACAAATAATAAGAAGATTTTTTTGTCATAAAAGAAATCAATTTCAAAAGTTAATGAATTTCTCAATGTTAACAAAAGGAGACAAATTTTACGGATTTGTAGAACTATAATGAATGCTAGGAACAACTGAAAAAAATTAAGTCCAACTTGCAGATGACAGTAAGGACTACCGACTACTGTTCAGTTCTTACATATCTATCAAACTGCCCATTTATTTAGAAAGGATCCTGGATCAGATGGACAATAGGCCTGAGCTTGTATCTCAGATACTGTGTTCAATTTACTTTCTGCTTCAGGCTATGTTCTTCTGTTGCAGAAGAAGTGAAAAGGAGTCATATATGACTATATAAAAAAAAAAAGAGAAATACTTTTTTTCATCTTTTAATCAAATATGCCAAGCACGTATAAGGGGTCTATTAATAGCTGACCCCAGTGACAGAAGTTCCAAAAAATAATGAAGTAATAACAATAACAAATTATGCACTGATATTTTTTGCATCAAAATCCATGTAGTTGGGTCCCACATCTGTTCTTACTGAAGAAATTTAACCTGGTTGGCAATCAAAGGGAATAGCACCTCTAAATCAAACACCACAAAGGGTTTTTAACTTACCACATTCTGCTGCACCATTTGTTCTGGATCCTGTTACCTCATTACCGTATCTGTCAACACACCAGCACTGCCCTATGCTTCCATGGCACTGACTTGGTTTGTAATACCCATCTTCATCACAGAAGGGGATGTACTGCCCTGCGACACATAGATATGTAGTAAATAAGTGTATTAAAATCTGCCCCTTGGCCAACATAACAATTATAGCGGAAAGCAACTACCTTTTGCTGTTTCATCATTCCAGACTCTACACTGACTGGTTTACTAAATTCAGTTAGCAGAAAGTGACTCAGTATATCAAATGTGGGAGGGAAAATAACACATAGCAGTCTTGGATTGATTTCAAGAAATAAAGTGAGCAATCTTCCTTTAAATTTTTTGTTGATCCTGTGACACATATTCCTTTCTTCCTGAATGCCTTGGTCAAGATATTCACTGTATTCTGGGGAAAAGGCTCAAATGTAGAAACCACTCCTGAATGGGAAGTTTTATCATCTGCGGAGTACAAAGAGGTCTGAATAGTAAGGGCCAGGCTTCCTGGACTAACAATTTGCTAAAAGAAGTTAATTGTATTTAATATGTATTTTACAAACCACTTAGTTACATAGTAATATTTAATTATTTCACCACAGAAGACAAATGCATTGTAACACACCACCACCAACTGTAAAAAAAATCAATGTTAAATTTGCATTTATACGTAAAAGAGGGACTTATTTTGTGAGGCAGTGACTTGCCTAAGGTTGAACAATCCACTGGTTTTCATTTGGACACTTTCATGTGAAAGTGTACAGTTCTTTTTAGAAATCATCCTTAGCAGAAATACAGTTTTGACTGCTTTGGGCCAAGCCTTTTATTGCAGCTTTTATACAGTGGCTAATGGTAAAAGGAAGATTTTACACTTCAGTAATATTGATACAGTATAAGCTGATTTACAGCAAAGATTTCAATTACTTAAAGAATATTACAGTCAAAGGATCAGCACAGACACTAATTTAGGAGTGCCTTAGACTGTCCCCTCTATAACTGTGAAAACGTACCTTCTATCAGGGTAATAAAACAGATGTAAGATCTTTTGGTAGGTAAGGTAATAAAACTAAGTTTAATAGCTTTCAAAAATTTCATAAATTTCGTAGCTGAAATTTACTGCGGTCTATCTTCACTGGATTAATATTGATTTTATGTTGCTGTTTCACTAGGCTTATTTATGTAAGCAATAAAACCTTCAAAAGAATGATCTATGGCTCACCTAGGAGCTTCTTTCCTCCTTGCTGCTTCTGAATGTTGCTGAGTTCTGTCTGGCAAGGTGGGTCTAAAACGACATAAAAATGTTAAACAGATTACACTGTATCTAGGACAGAAAGCATAGGACTAAGTTTTCACAGTTTACAACACTTTACGGTCACTCTAACTACTGATCTTAAGAAACACACACATCTGAAATGAAAGAATTACTGCACCTTGCTACAGCTCCAGAATTATGAATCTGCACACCACCATGCATTTGTGCAGAAGACCACTCCCAGTTAACTCATCTCTAAGTGAGCATTAGTCACTAGTTTGGAGGATCAAGGAATGCTAGACCAAAGTATTAAGTCCATCACATGTTATTTGATCAGTCCACAAAAATCAAAATGCAACTATGAAGCTTGCTTCATGTACTGCTTAGAAAAAGGATGGTTCTTTCAATTTCTTCCCTTTTGTCCTTGTTAGAAGTCATGTCCAAGTTTTCTATTTCACATAATACACTAAGAAAATAAATATTTTTTTACTTCACTGGAAGTTTGCAAGATTGTGGTTCTATGGCAACACTTTAAGACTGGATCTTAAAGATACAAAGCCCCATGTTCAGTAAACCAACTTAAAAATGTTGGTCAAAATGTGGATGGCTCTAAGAGGTAGAATAGGTATTAAAATTCAGTTTTCCATTCTTCAGTTATAGCCTAATCCAGTTCTGAAAACTTTAATTTTCTACTGTCCATAAAAGGAAATCACAGTATGCCCCATGAATGGGAAGAAAATAAGATGTGAATGTATATACCTTACTGTTGAATACATGAAAGAATCAAAGACAACAAAGTACTAATTAATCTCTGAACACTGACATGGTGTACTACATTAGACCATTAGCACAACAGCATGTCCCATTCTGAATCAGCATTTGTATTACTGATTTTACTCACATGTCTTTAGCTTATACTGTTCCCACACAAAATCTCATATTCTATGCATTAGATACATTAAATACATTTTACATTTTGGCAGACTCCGACAATTTATAATACATCTTTGCCACGTAGGCGCCCTTTTTTTCCATGCAAACAAAAAAAAGCCTTCTGAGCTAGTTTAAAGATGAGTAAGACTGGCCTAGCTTACTGATGAAGAACACACATATGACCAGAACCCAGTCCCTGCAGGGCACTCTGGTGAAAAATGCCTAGACGAACTGCAGATCAAAAATATATTCCTGGTAAACACAGAGCCTTTTGGCTGGCATTTGGTACTATTCATGAGCTCTTTCCTAAGAGAGTAAATAAAAACTAGAAGACCATAATAGCCCCTTACCGACAGCAGGTTGTTAATTTCTCTTGGCTCTACATTTTATATATCATTTACATATCCAATACATTTAAAGAAGCTTATAAACATTTCCAGTGGCCTCAACTCTAGTGGGCCAGGTTTTACACACTAAATCTATTATGATTCTTTTTGGAGTTAAGACTTTAAAAGTAGGCTCCACTTTCAAAGTACTGTCCACAGGAGTCTCAGTGTCAAAACAAATTTTCAGGAGTTGTCCTTCCAGACAACCAACCAATTTTCTGTGTGTGCTCTTGAAAAATCACTGGGATTTCACATCACTGGGTGGGTACTGGGTTTTAAGAATTTAGTCTTTGAGTATTTGCTGAGGCTACATAAAGTTTTTTTTTTTGTTGTTGTAAGAAGTGCTTTGATGATGATCATGATCGCTATTTGCCAGAGATGTTCATTACTTTTCAAAACTAAGGTTTCTGCCTTTCCTGATATTTAAAGAGTTAAAACTTTTAATTCTACAACATTCTGAGGATCAATTATTTCTTAAAACAAAGGTATTTTCCATTAATCATTAATCTAATAAATGACAGTAATTTAATACACAAGTATCAATAGGCTAGAAGGATCTAGGACTGCGGTGGATTTGGCAGCGTTAGGTTAACAGTCGGATTATGTTACAGAACCTTTTACAACTATTCTATTCTAGTCTAGTCTAGCCTAATCTATCCTATCCTCCAAAGAGATGGGAAATATACCGAAGGAGAAGAACTAGTCAAACAGGAAAAATACACTTATTTTGTTCTATGGAAAAAAATCCTAAATCAGAAACACAGATCTAAACACATGAGCACTAACATGTGGAAAAGAAAAAATTATCAACTATGCCTAAAGAAAAAAAAAATTTCATTTACAGCTAAAAATCTTTGGTTACATAATTACAAAAAGGAATACAACTAACCAAGAGGTAACATGGCAACATGAGAAAGTTACTTACCCAAAACTCTCTTCTTCTCAGAAGTTAGGTCTTCAAGATTCACATTTAAGCTTTGCTTCTCAAGATAAAAGCAGCAAAAACTCTTAACAATACTAAATCACTCTGTTGTTAAAAACTGTCAAAGAGAAGGCTAGAAGTTCAACCATCTCCTTTTGGTCTATAGCATATCCTTTTTCTTCGTTCCACAAATTATAGTGCTTCCCTCTTTATTTTCCAGTTAGTTCCTAAGTTTGAAAAGCTTTCTTTAAGATTTCTGAATTTATTTCAAGAAAAAAGAAGAGTCACAGGACAACTTCTGGCAGTCCTGAGCCAAGAAGAAAAAATTCCTTTACAAAAATCAGTGTGGTGGCTTCCTTTGAATAGCAATTAATCTGACATCAGTCTTTATGATAACCTGAATACAAACAATGTACCTAATTATCTTCATCCCTAATCTACTTCCATAGATGTGGCAGTAATTGTCTTTCTGATAATATCACTGCATTATTATGAGTGATTCATGAACCATGTAACACCAGCCATCCACAGTTCTTTAGTGCTAAAAGTACTCATGCACACCAGAGTATCCCATGTTATTAATACTGCCCTTGAGACATCAATATCCAGTCGTGTCAAGAGGTGCTTCCAGGATAGCACAACTAAGCTTTGGTTTACCAAAATGGCACATTAACAGAGCAACTGGAGTAAAACTGGTAGATTTTATAAAGAATGTCTTTCATTTTTTACAGACACTTCTGAAGGAGCTGTTATCTTCACAGTGAGCCTCCAGCTTTCCAAGATTCTCCATCTTACTCAAATACAAAACAGTGATTTTCCACATATCAAGCAGGTAATATTTGGCAGAGGCCCTAGGTTCTGGAACATGGTCCACTGCAGACAGCCTGCCTTGTTATGTCTTGCCTGTGCTTGTGGTCAAGCATTGTAATTGTTCTTGGACATCCAAGGCTTTTACTTTAGGGATCAGAAGCATCAACACTAGACTTCAAGAATTCTTTCAGGGGATCTCATTTATGATCATCATTTATCTTGATACGCCTTCCTTTATAACCATCTATAAATATATTTGAAGTCCTTGCAATCTGAAGACTAAAAAATATGAATCATGATAATTATTATTCATCTGTAAGATGGACTGTTTTTAGTCATGATGATGTTTTCTAGGCATGACAGACAGAGAGCCTGTAAGAAAATCTGCCTAGAAAAGTGCTGGACTAACAGATTCATGCAGAGGCCTGCAGTAAAAAAAAAACTTAGGTGCTAAGCACAATTATTCCCAGTAGAATTGGGTACTCTGCTACTCTGATTCAGTGATGCAACAAAGCAACGCTACAATAATAATGAATTACTGGCAGAAAAAAAATCAACCTATTAAAAGGTTGACATTGCAAAGGCCTCAGCATTTAGGCAAGCACTAAAGTGACAAATTAGCATCAAACAACTAAGAAAACAAAGTTCTGGAGATGGGCACTGAAGCACTTACATGAATTGTTGTTGAAACTTGAGGGCAATAGCAACCAAAGCACACAGGAAGACTTGCAAAGAGCACCAGAAAAGTGCAGATTTTAAAGTATTGCAGAAATGCATTATAGTTTCTTGGATATATCTCAGAAATACTAAACTACATTTAAAGTAGAATAAGACAAGAAAAAATGCAATGAGCATCACTGAGATGTATGTAAGTATTTAAGCATTAGTCAAGGCAGGACAGCTACTATAGGAAGATCATCTTCTCCACAAGAAGGATCTGACTTCATAGGAAGTTGCTTATATTGACTAGAAGTTGTGAGCAATGTGCAGTAATGTGTCTAGTGTAGTGTAATGCATCATGGCATATCTCAAGTAGAAAGAAAGAATGAAGAAGAGGTGCAAGTACTTGTCTGATCCCGACTGTCTTGCATCATGAAGCTAAGATCAAAGACCATGAGGGCTTCTCGGATAATGACTTAAGCAATACAATGTGCTTTCAAAAAGCACAATGAAATTGCTATCCCATTTTGATACATATTGTTGACTAAGTTTTGTATTCACTTTTGAACACTGTTAATCAAGAACACTGCTGTAAAACCGTTGATCTGCCCAGAAAGCAGCTACTAAGCTCAATGAATACAGGGAGCTGCTCTGCATGGCTTGAAGCATTCTGTTAATATCAACTTCTTTTAATAAACATCAGAAAGAAGCCACTGAATTTCTCTACTTTGCCATCCCTTTGCTATTAATAGCAAAGGCTTAGTTAAAGGCCTTATTTAGATTGTTCAATCAAGTAAAACATAACCAAACATGAACATATTCCAAGGTTTTAGCACAACACTGCAAACTATGAATAAAGAATTCAGTGGGTTACTAATACCAGGAGTTAGGACTCAAACCGTTGTGCAAGAGCTAATAATAAGACATGAAAAATAAGATGATAAGCTTCTTTTTTCTCCTTACACCTAAAAAGGAGAATACAGATTTTGATGACAGCGCTAATTTGGAAGGATGAAGGGCATGTCTAATCTGCAAGGATTGCCGAAATTGACATTTCACTTCATTTACAATGTTGAGGACACATCTTTTTTACTATATGCTCGTACACTGTAGTATCAAAGGCTATCTAATCTATTTAAAATCAGCGCCTTATCTCAACACCATTATCAAGACAGCAAGGAAATTGGTAAAAAAGGGAAGGAAAGCTTGATAATGTTGGATTCTGCAATGTGGAGAATCAGTGTCACTGAAAGTCGGATCTGCTGGCATACCATTAATAACATTCTGCAGCATATAGAGCAGTCTTTACAATACCATCCTCAAGTTCTAGCTGTATGCTGAGCAAATATTTAAGACAAGATGAGTTTATAGGCTATAGAAAGCAAAACTACCTGAAACTAATCTATGGAAGGGTTTTCTTAATGCCCTGGTTATGTAGTACATACATGATATAAAATTGGTAGAAAAACCTTGGCCACATATTATGTGCTGTACTTCCTCTGGCAACTAAAAAGAATTACGCTGCTCTCCAAAGTGTAAGGTTGTTTATATATTAAGCTGAAATTATTGTGGTGGTAGTTTTTTTTATTTTAAAGACAACTGAACAAAACATGTTATGTTCTTTAAGAACTACCTTACTTCTGGGATGGGTTATTTTTAATTTGCTAATTTTGTTAGCAGTACACATACATGCTTATAAGATAAAAGCCAAAATTATTGTTCTACTATGAAACAAACAAGGCATTTTGAAAATTTAAATGTTAACTTTATAACTAGAAATTTACCAAGGAAAAGAAATCTGCTATTCAGTATTTATCTATAGAAGTACAGCTTTATTTTTATATAGATTTAAAACTAGTAGATGTGGCATGATAAAAACCTTTATTTCCACAGAAATCAGAATCATGTTGATTGCTAATGGGAATTTATTATGAGAGTTTTAAGGGCATAAGTGAGATTTAAAAACTGATACTAAAATTTTCAAAAAGGTTGAATTGCCTTTGCAAACTTTCCACCAAATCAGTTTTATCTCCTCTACTGGCAGAAGAAATTTAAACCCTGGTTGCTATTTATCCTTTAAAAAAACTCCCTCATGTTAGTAAGAAAATGAAGGGGCAATTCTGACCAATTTTAGACAATATCTAATGAGTAAATTCCTTGATACATTATAACTAGTTTGATCATATAATTTATATGATGTCTCACCTACGTCTAAAATTTTTTATACTCCTCAGGAAATAATGCTTATAGGTCATGTTTATTTGTATAACCAAATCACATCAGAACATTAACAAGATATTTAACTAGGCAATAAAAATCTACCGGTTTTAGGTCCAAATGACTGGAAATAACTTTATCCATAATGTTCGTTCAGCTATTTTATTAGGTTCACAGAACATTAAGATACTCTACATTAGCAATAAAAAAAGTTTATTTTATAATGTAGGCAAAGTAGACTGTGAAAGAACTAATTTAAGTAATTTTGTTCTTTATTTTGATCTCTCTCCTCTACATATGTACTGGATGTTGGCACAAGGAACAATATAGCTGTAAAAGCATTTGTTGCTGTTTTGCACTTTATTTAGAATACTTGAATTTTTAGCAAGCGTTTCCATTTAGCTTGGGTTGGGGTTTTTTGTTTGTTTGTTTGTGATTTTTTAATTTCACTTTAGGTATTCACCATAGGTCAAAAACCTTAGCACAAATTCATTGTACAGCATTTAAGAGCTTGTAGTTTACTGTAATCTTCTTAATATGTTAAAAAAAAGATGAAGCCCAACAAAAAGGTCAGTCATATACATATGCAGCTTGTTCTCATCTTTTACCTTGCTGTCTTTGGAAGCAGTAGCACCACTCATTGTTAGATATCAAACTGTCTTTGTATGTGTCACAAGAATTGAAGAACGCCCTGGTGCATGGTTCATTCTTGTCAAGGTAAATGCTTCCAAGTTCCGACTGGTCCAACAACAGGTCATAGTTCGTATCAAGCCTATTAAACATCCAGCCAAGGGAGTCTTTGCAAATTGGCAAAATGCTGGTATCAAATCCTAAGAGGTAAAACAGAAATAATAAAAATTACATACTAAGAAAGACAGAGTAGCTGTTGAGTTTAGCCATCCCAAAAGAATGCAGCATCACGGGAACAGCTCTGGTGGTACACAGATACAGTACATACACAGTGCAGGCTACTGAAATACTACATATAAATTGTATGTCAGATTCAATTTAAAAGTCATTAAATTAACCTGCTAAAAAAATTAATCACATCAATGGTCTCAAAGCATTTAGAAATACAAGTTTTCTTGTCAAATGTCATAACTATAGCATACACACTATGTACGCTAATAAATTATATACAGTGATTTCCTGGAAAACAATTCTGTTAAAGAATTTAGATGATATTATAAACCAGGAGACTGAAACTTAAATGGTTTGCAAAGTTTATAGAACTAAGAAGAGAATAAATTCCAGAAAACTTGTTGGAGTTCATGTTTTTATTTTTTTTTTTTCCATTAATATACATTTAAATCTGTGAAAAAGTAACATGATAGCCTCAACAATGCTTTGAAAGTTGTATTTTATCTTTATCTGGAGTACTTTCTATCTCTGAGGGGACCATGGAAAAGATAATTGGACACAGGAATTCCCAATTTCTACTGCTGTTAAAAATCAAGCCTGTCTGCTTTTGCTGTTGTTTTGACAACATTAGAGAAATCTGTAAAGCACTTCTATACTGCTAAAACAGGTCAACTTGGATAACCCAGTAATTGTATTTAGAAATCAGTAAATTTTCTTTTACATATATATCTGCATATGTACATGTCCACACTACGGCAGAACAACCATTCCAGAAAGTAAAAGAAGAAAGCTGATAGCATCAAAAATTCCTTGTTGAAGTCGGACCACCACATAAATGCCCTTTCCCCAGAAATCCTGAACTAACTATGACTTTTCATCAGGGTGATCTCACTTTTCCTTATTCCCTTATGACCTGTTGCATTAATTATTAATTTTGTTTGAGAGAAAGAGAAAAAAAGCAAAAAAAAAAGCCAGCCATTTGATATTTTTAATATTTTTCATAATTTAATACAATTTAAAAACATAGCCAAGCGTTCAACCAATGACCTCTCTCTTCCTTCCTCTCCAGCCCCTGTTAACACGTAAAGACTAAACTTCTTTTCTGTGGATTATGAAAAGCAACAAGATACAGGACCCAACAGAATGAATAAGGATATTATAGCAGATGTGTTATTAAACTTTATCTGTAAATTATATCAAAATTGTTCAGCAGGTGTTTCTGATTAGAAAAATTCTGTAAGGTTCCTCCATCTTAAAAAATTTTATTTAAGGTTAAATATTCAGTATAACATTATTTACCTATAAAGCTCTGTTCCTGAAGGCCTCTTAACACTTTCTCTCCTAGTCCTGCTTTTAGCTAGAGATCCTCCTCACGACCTTGGATTCAGAAAGAGGTTGACATAAAACGTACTGTCACCTATCCTGCCTTTTGTGTACCTGCATGACGGGAGAAATTATTCTTGTGCTCACAAAATTTTTCTGAATTTACCACTCTGGCCAGCTCACCAAACTGTAAGAGAAGGGGCAGAAAAAGAGCAACCATGAGGAGACAGATTTTAATTAACAAGATGCCAGCTGGAAGGGAATATATAAAAGCCACGTTAAGGGTGTATTCAGGTGTATTTTGTGGGCCAAAGTAAGTAATTGTAGATAATACATCTGCACGTGGAATTTTGAGCATAAATGTACTGAAAGAAGTATCACTTTCAAGTTTCGGACAAAGTGTTTTTAGTGTTTGTGGTCCAAGCTGGCAAAGCTCACACATAAAGTACTTTGTATTTTAGGACACTAGAAGACAGCTTTATGTATTTAGTAAATTAAACCAAGGAAAAGCAGAAAAAAACCAAACAACTGCTTATTTTACTTCTCAGTCAGTTTCAAATCATACTCTAAAAAGAAATAAATTAATCTGACGACTAGTGAAAGAACACTGAACGTTTCAAAGGTTGTATGCATCACTAAATTAAGGTTGGAACAATATTATACAACTGTGTAAGACTTTATCCCTATTTTTTTCTTGATTCCCTTAATTAGCATTAGCCTGTGACTTGAGTTCATTCTCTGTTCCTATTTCTCATTTTTTTCTCACTTCTTTCTATATAGCTTTTAGATTTTTTAAAAAGTGTGCCTAATAGTAATGTCCCACCAGCCTTTTCTCTATTACATTTGTCATAGTTAAAGACAGAGCTTGAAATTAAAAAAATTGCATTGGAATCAGCAATATCACTAAAAGACAGATGATTTTATTACAGATCTCTGATATCAACAGGATAGCACCAGAAAAATGTCACTATGTTCTAATATTTTCAATAAATCCACTTAAGGTTCAACGTAACTATAGTTAAATATTTAAATATAGAGTCTGAAGTCTGATATGCACAATATACTCTTCCCAGAAACAGGAATATATTATAGCTGGTACATCAGAACTAATAAACCTGGTTTAAACAATAACATTTCATATAAGAAATTTTTTATGCTATTTCCAAGCCTGGAAAATAAAGCTTACATTTATTAAAGCTGTCATAACCTACCTATTAAATAGCATCACATGCTGGAGAAAAAGCACTGTGGGTCATGGGGTCTAGCTTTCTACTAAATAACTGTTTGATATAATAATTTCTAAAACTGATCATGCTTTACCTTGAAAGTAGTTTGTTTCTTTTTTCAGAGCTTAATTCTGAAGTAGTTTGTATGTTCCTTTATAGCCCAGGCATATTTGTTGTTGTTTTTACTATTTTTTTGTTCTTCCTCTTCTCTGGCATACACAATTTTAGTGTTTTAAATAGTGAAAAATCACATATCTTTTTAGTTTTCATTTGTCTTGTTTTATCAAGCCAACCTATTTCACAACCATCAGTCACTGCAGTATAGAAATGTCTGAAATCTAGGTCAAATACTAGTTTTGGTGAAATAAATAAAAATGTCTCAAGTATTTCAGAGGTAAGCCAGGCAGGTGTTGACAGAGATAGAAGCTTTGTTTGAAATAAAATGGAGTAGTCCACCTCTTCCAGAACTTCTATACCACAAAAAGATCATCACCCTCACTTCCATGTGCACATTATCTAGTCTTTTAGAGATTACTGAGGTAAAGTAAAATTCTTGGTTCATTTTAAAAGAATCTTTAAGGAACTGTCCAAAATAAAGATTATCAGAAGTATTTTCTCTTGGCAATGACTTTCTTCATTTTTACAATATTGATAAAATAATACATCTGTCACTATGGAAAATGTTATACTTGTGAAAAAGGAGACAGAAAAGCACTTAGGTACATACCTAGAGTTTAACATCTGCTAACATGGTTTGGCACATGAAGGGGTCAGGTGATACAGAACTAAGAATCAAAAAATCACCACGTGACCTAGTACTAGCAAGTTAGTTGTCCAAATTACACATTACATATATTATCACTTTGAGCACCAACTAGAATGCTGGTTTTTTAGACATTTTTCACAGTTGTGACAGAAAACACTAAACAGAAACTAAGGGGGATGGATTAGTATGATGAATGATAGTAATTTATTCTTGATGATGAAGTACCAGGACATGATACTGAGGAGAGCAAAAACTGCTGCTCAGGTGACTAAATTATGAAAGAAGATTTTCGCTTCCTCTAATTTTAAGCACTTATTTAAAATCTATTTCCATATACCATAATAAGATGAACTTTTATGAAGCTATTTCTGAACATTGTCTAGAAAAATGTGAAGTACCAGCTTAAGCTCTTTTCCTCGGCCAAAACAATCCCAAGAGAAAAATTATTAAGAAATATAGCCCTCCTCCATGGCTTACACACTAGGCATTCAAAACATTTGTTCAAAAGGTACCAACAGAAGCGCTCCTGTTTCTGGTTATTCCTCAGGGGGGAATTTCAACTCTTAGTAAATATAATCTGCTTTCCAAGGTAAAACTATTGTTTGCCTGCTTATTAAGGATATAAGCAATAAATACTTGTGTACAATGAGGAAGACAGATTTTGACATCATGTGGAAACCAAAACAGCATGCATACATACATAGGGCTCACGTATTGCATTATGTAGAAATTGTTTATCCAATACACCTAAAAGTGCATGATTCTTTCCAATACCAGTACACTCTCTGAAACAATAAAAAACACCAACAAATCACAAGTGAATAAACACATGAGCACTCTGCCAGAGTCCTGACTGCCATCTAGACCATGGATTTTATATGTTCAGTGTGCAAGCTGCACAGCAAGAAGGTTTTCAATTGTAATGGATTTTTGTAATATTTGGGCTTGCAGAAAATCTTCAGTTAACAGCATCACACAGCTCAGGCCAACTACAAGCTGGGAAAATGTTTTCCTTCCTAATGTAATCAAGACGGACCCGAGCAGGACAGACTAAAATAAAGAGGACTAAGCAGATATGAATGCCTTCTGTCATACTTGATCACAAAAGTACTGATCTAGGTGAGCCTCATCTGGCTCCACACTAGCCCAAGAAGGAGACAGCTTTAACACTCTCTGTCACCTGCCTAAAGCTGGGTTAGGGCAACAGACGAAATCATCCATCCCTGAGCTGGAAGGGACCACCGGGATCATCGAAGACCAACTCCTCGCCCTGGGGAACATGGTATATGGGGTACCAAAGGTATTATGATAAACCTAGGAAAACCGATCCTCATTTCACAACAAAAAGTACAAGAGGAAGAAATAAAGCACAGTTGCAATGTTCTTTAAACACCTGCAACAGTTTGCATCCTGAAGTCTCTCCTTTTCAAGAAGGTGTTTTAAAGAATTTTATGGAGGGGGAGAGGGAAGGGGAAGCAAGATGAATCCTATTGCTGGAGGCTATCAGTTTCCTAATATCTTGAGAGTTAAGATGAAATGTATTATTTGGGACACCCAATTGACCATTTTATTAATAGCTGTGATTGTTAAAGAAAAGTAGAAGATATCTGAGGAGGAATAAATAAAATGCTATAATAAACATCTACATATACTTCATTGTGTATAAGAAGAATTCTGTAAAAAACAGAGTCAAAACCAACTTTAGTCAATAATACTGATTTTGTTCATTCAGAGTCTGAATTTTAAGTAGAGATGAATTAACTAAAATCCTTGATCAGAATTACTTCTATGCTGGATTTCTTCTTCCAGACTCTTGCATTAAGGATGTCTTTGCATAAGCTAACCTGATACATGCAGAAATTCATTAGAAGAACCTTTTCTTTCTAGTAAACTAGAATTATAGTTCAGGTTGCCAGCCTGTACAACTTTGCAGTACAGCTTATGTGACATTTTCTGAGATAATCTCAGGAATTAGACAAATTCCCAGGCAGTCAGCATCTTGAAGACATCAAAAACACTGTTTAAAACCACAATTTTTTCTAGCTCTTATAACTATACAGTGAGTATATGGAAGAGTACCGACAAGAGTAAGAAAAACATTATTGTTCTGCTTAGAAGTTGTCTGTACCTCAGAATTTCCAAATATGCTTCAGCAATGAAGATCAGTGAATTGTAATTTATCACTGCATACTGTCAGTTTGTCTCTTCATTGATAAAGAATTTAGGAAAGTCAGAAGGAAATAAAAACCTCCAAGCAAAAATCTGAAGTTGCTTATTTTATTTACCTTTCTTTACAAAATTGGACTTTTCCTTCTGCAAGTTTGTATGGGGATTTGTCAATTTTAGTGTAATAATATCTTACTATGCTAGTTCTAGACAAGCCAATTATAAGTAATTTTATTTTCAGACTACTTGTATTTTTATGTTATTTTCAAAATTATTAGTGTATTAGACTCCAATAATCATATTATTTCCAAGGCATAAGATTCTCTTACCTTTGGCCTCTGGTCTTTCATCTTCTAACATGACAAGGTGCACAAGTATTCTTAAGAAACAGACTGCCTGTTAGCAGAAATATTTGTAGGACTATGGTAATTTTTGTGCTTTGCATATGAGACATTAATTTTGTGTTTTATCGCACAAAATTAATATAGAAATAGAACAGTATTTTAATAGACTTTAAATAGGTATATAAAATGTCACTTATTTTTAAATTTCATATTTTCCTACCCATATGGGAAAAATAATGGGGTTATTATTGCAGTATGAGGTAAAGCATCCCTTTTCCCTTTGTGTCATCTATTTAGACCTCAAATGGTGTGAGGAAAAGATTTAAGTTTTTATATAGCATTTATGTTAATGATACTTCTAGATATATTCCATTTGACCACAAATAGACACAAAAGGGATTTTGGAAACAAAACCCTTTTTTTTTGTTTTGAAATATTCTAGTCTAACTTACTAATAAGATTCAGCTTTGGAAAAAAAAAGTGTCAGTAAAACAAAATGACCTTATTCTTTTAAAAACACAGCAACGTAGGCACCTTACATTTTTAACTTGTTATCAAAATATTGATGGCTCCAGCAGAACAACTTAAACACTGTCGTTTGGTTTGCTTAGAAGTAATATGAATGATTTTATGGATCAATGTGGACTATTTAATAGCTGAAACAACTCTGAAAAACACCAGCAAGGCACTACACACTTGCACCACATCTGCCTTGGTCAGAAGAACCGTGCCCAAGTCTTTTAATAAATCCTGTTCCAAGTGCCACCAGAGAGACTGAAATATGAGAAATCCTAAACACAAACAAGCAGAAAGGATGTCACAAATTGCTTTTTTAAATGTAGTTTTTCAGTGAGGAAGGAACTTTATGACAAGAATAAAGGATAGCCTGGGAAAAAAGGTGCCAAAACAAATTTTTAACTCCCCAAGGGTAATGAACAACTCCAGGGATTTGCTAGAATAATTAGGATGCTGAAAGAGGAAGTTGCGTTCAGGTGGTTTTTTTGTCACAGCTATTGTTCCGTACAGACCACTAAGCCTCATGAGCTAAGTTTAAATTCATTATACATGGTAAGTTCTTTGCAAGATTTATTTGTAGGTGTAGCTTTCTGATATCCTCAAAACAGGGGCTGGCCAGCTCTGGTATATTTGTGTATCAATATGCCTAATGTCTCTGACCTCCTATTACTTTGGAGAGAGACTTAGAGGGATATTACTTGAGAGCTTAAGTCTTCAAGAACAATTTTAAGAACCGCCTCATATTATTAGAAAGGACATTACCGCGTTGAATGGTTATCATTATTTCTTGTTTCTTTATGCGTTTACAGGGACATTTCCTTGTAAATCACAGACATATTAATTCCTCATAAAAGGAAATAATGCCTCAAATTAGAAATTTTGAAGTACAGAAATGTACATACTAGAAAAAATAGATAGTTGCACTAACGAAACCAGTTTTAAGATAATTTGTGCATCTCAAAATCCGCAAAGGAAAAAACTATTACTGAACATCTATTAATTCCATTGCTTTCTGTCTATAGATGGACTGCCTTTCTGCAGTAGCCTCTCAAATTAATACAATCACGTAAATATTGGTTATCTATAACATCAAGTAAGTACTGCACAAATGGAATCTTTCATATCTGAAAGCAATATTTTTTCCCAATTAGCTATATGCAGTTTGAGTAACTGCCCACAGTGCTAAAACACTGATCTCTAAACAGTCTCTATATAGTTCAAATGTTTTTGTGAAGCACTGTGGGTTTTTAATTTTGCAAAGAAAAAGAAAAGAAGAAAATACAGGACAAACTAAATGTCTCATATGTAACCATTTTCTAGAATTTGATTTACTTTGTTTTAGTAAAAATAAAATAAACATGCCGAACCCTATCATCACACTTCCATCTAATTTAGAATCAGGATAGGAATAAATTAGTATTTCATACAACATTCTGATTTCTAGTACCATGATACAAACATAAGTCAAACATCTCTGACATCATGATATTGACAGGGAATTTAAAGTCAGCAGTGCACAGGAAACAGATTTTTCCACATAGATTGCACCTTCTTACCTGCTGATGAAAAAGAGCTCTGCAAAGATTATTCTTAGCCATCCAAATCAACTCTTGATTCTACTCTCAAAAAAATGATAGAATAGGATCCAATCTAACTTGTGCCTTAAATTTCAGATACCCTCTAAAATATATTCGTATTCTTTACACTGTCAAAGAAGAGGACTTTAAGGTTTCCAAAACTGACAAGATCCAAAAATTCAAGAGACTCCTGCACTATTAGTCACACATATTAAAATCTTAGATCTTAAGTCCAAATACAGTCCTTGATTGCTATTATAAAGTAAAAATTTGCAAACCAACCAGTGGCAAAAAAATTAGTATATTATATCCACATACACATCATAATACAGTTGACTGTCTCAAGTATAGATTGAAGGTCTTATTAATACCATCTGTGTGCTTGGGGAAAAAAGGCCAAAAAAGATGTCTAAGGGTAAAATCTCACAGGCTTAAGAACTTTGTGCTTGCACTACATCATACTTAGATGAACAAATCATACAATAAAATGATATTTCCTATTAAATTAAATTAATGGATTTTTTGAAAAAAGAAAAAGTAATGCCACAAATTGCAATCAAACAAAAGCAAAGAAAAATAATAAAAAATAAAGATTTCAAATACTCAAAAGAGCTAATAATAAAATAAGTAAAGTAAGAAGCTGGTGGTGGCCAAGTTCCGTGAAACATACACTGGAAGAATTCATAGTTTGCTCTTCATATTAAGCAAAGGTACAGTTTTATGGCTTAACAAATCTAATTTGACTCTGCCTCACAGTAGGACATCACTCTTGAAACTATTAATGCACACTTCAACTGCTATTTTAAATAAGCTCTTTGATAATCACATCTTAAAGTTTTACTGCTTTCCACAACAGAAGAAACTATTTAAGTATTTGAGAGGGTTAAAACAAATTATGACCCTTACTGTTTCCATTTCATTAGTACTCCTGAGTCTTTCCCAGTTTCAAGTTTATCCTTGAAAATTCCTTTTTATTTACAAGCTCCTTTTCTGTGTGTTTTTCTTTACCAGTACCTACAGTGGCATCACATAGCAACAATGGGTCACACATAATTACACTCCTTTGTATTTTTTCTTTCAATTTGATAGCATTCACAAATAAAAGCATTCTGAATGGTAGCTGTCCTGCCAAATAATGTTGGAAGTTTAAAGTGAACATTGTCTGTTAGTACTAAGCCATAAGTAAGAAATTAACTTTAGAAAAGCCCGAAGTTATGATTTGGTACACATGCCTATTTAAATCATGTGAGAATAAGGCAAGTCGTAGCAACAGAAATACCAAAGTAGAAAAGAATCAAAGAAAACATCAAATAAGACAAGTAAAAATCTCTTACTGGTTCTTTCAGGCCTTTGAACAATCCTAGTCTTCTTATTCTGAATTCCACTTTCATGAAGTGCCTTAAACCAGTCTCTCAATCTGTTCGCTACTTCCCTGAATTCCAGGTCACTGCACACTGAAAAACAAAACACAGAGCTGTTTAATATTTTTCTCCAAGGTGCTAAATAGAACTTTTCAAAGTATGCTAAAAATAAAAAAAAAGGGAAAAAACCTCCATGAAAACCAAAGAACACAAAATAATTCAAACATATATGTTCCACAGATTTCTTAATTAATAAAATTCATTTGCATTACTTAGGTATGCCTTCAAAACCCAATTAAGGTCCTCAGAAATAAATGCCTGATGTATAAAGGAATTATGAAACTACATACACCTAGAAATTAAAAACTTCCTTTGCAAACTACTGCAAAGTTCTTTAAACAGTTCTAGCACAGATATTTTCACATCTTACTGCAGATGGGGCTGTATATCAGGGACACCTATGACAGTCTTTTGGCATTTCATTTTCATGGTCATTAAGGCAATACTAATGAAACTCCTACCAACATAGGTCAGAGATGTAATTTAGGCATATAACGCAGGAACACCCAATTTGCTTCCCCCTATGTTGAAGCATAAAAAGGGGGAATAGGGTTGACAGCAAAAGTGCTTAAAGAGTGTGCTGGAATATTAGTTGATTGAATGAAGTTTCACAAGCCAAATTCGTGAGCACCTAACTGCAAAGTGGCAACTGTACAGCTGCTTGCTAATAGAAGATACCCTTCCCAGAATTCCATTTTGTCATGTGCTTGAGAAAAGCTAGGAGAAGACAAGAGAAGTAATAGTATCTAGAAGATGACAAGAGCAGAATGGATGAAAAGAACGGAAAGAGTACTGGATATCTCCATCCCAAGGTAACAAAATACCTTCCACTGTCATTGTCAGCAGTTATCACTTCCAAATCGGGATCACTCTACAGGTCTACCAGTAACTGACTAAGGTACAATCTGAACAGTTCATACCTAAGTATGCAGAGCTTCACAGTGACACTCTTAAAAACAGATCTCCAGTTCAGCTTACTTTTCCTTTATTATGTAGCAATCCAATATATTTGTTGACACAGCCTTCAGCACTTCATTAAATTGAACAACACTGTGAAACACCTATCTGTATTTTAGAGTAAGATTGAAACGTCACTATGCCAACAACTATCAATGTCTGTACAACTGCAAGCATGTAAGCATTTGATTATTTAGTCGTTGCTGAAGTCTCTCTTGATACTTTGATTCTATCCATGAAAGACTTAGGCACAATTTATACATACATTTGCATATACTGTGAACTGATATTTTTATAAAACTTGTATTTGTGCTTTTCTCTTGTGTAATGGAACAATTTTTTTCTGATAATTTGATAGGGAACTAAGAAAAATGCATGATAAAGAGGCATGTGTACTCAAAAAAATGTTGTATGACAAGAATCAGATAAAAATGGTCTCCTGAACCAAGACTACATCTCGGAATTCAAACTTGTGGGATTTCTATGTTGCCACAAAGATACCTTCCTTTACCAACCCTTGCAATCAGCAAGGGTCAGCACAAATAATCAGAATCAGCCATTAACTTGTGTCACCTTATTCCTCTTTAATTTCCCCTCCCATTACAGGTGTGTAATTACAGGGTTTGTGTGGCCAGGTTTTGGTAGCAGGGGGCTCCAGGCCTCCCCCATGTCCGACAGACCCCCTGCCAGCCAGGTCCAGGATGGACCTGCCACTGGTGAAGGCTGAGCCCATCAGGAATGATAATGTATTTAAGAAGTTAAAAAAAAGTTACTATGCAGATGTAATTGCGGACAGAGAAGAGTGGAGTGAAAGGAACATGTTAAAGGAACAGCTCTGCAGACACCAAGGTCAGTAGAGAAGGAGGGGAGGAGATGCTCCAGGTGCCAGAGCTGGGATTCCCCTGCAGCCCATGGTGCAGACCATGGTGAAACAGGCTGTCCCCCTGCAACCCATGCAGGACCATGGAGGAGCAGAGATCCACTTGCAGCCGGAGCAGGTGGATGCCTGAAAGTAGGCTGTGAACCCATAGGAAACCTGTGCTGGCCCAGGTTCCTGGCGGGGACCTGCAGACCCATGGAGAGAGAAGCCCATGCTGGAGCAGTTTTCCTGGTAGAACTTGTGATCCTGAGGGGGACTCACACTGGAGCAGGCTGTGCCTGAAGGACTGTACACTGTGAAAAAGTGATCCACACTGCAGCAGTTTGTGGAGAACTGTTGCCTGTGGGATGGAATCATGTTGGAGAAGTTTGGACTCGATCCTGTGGGAGGGACCCCACAGCCGAGCAGGGGGCAGGAGAAAGAGGCATAAATGACCTGTGATGAACTGCCTGCAACCCCTATTCCCCATCTCCCTGCACCACTGCAGGGGAGGAGGTAGAGGTTGGGAAGGAGAGAGGGCAGGGTAAGGTGTTTTTAAGATTTATTTTTCTTCTCATTATCCTGCTCTGATTTTGTTACTAACAAATTCAATAATGTCCCTAAACTGATTTTGTTTTCCCTGTGATGTTATTTGATGAGTGATCTCTCCTGGTCCTTATCTCAACCCATGAACTTTTCAATGCATTTTCTCTCCCCCATCCACTTGTGTAGGGCAGTGATAAAGTGGCTTTGGTGGGTGCCCGGCATCCAGCCAGGGTCAACCCACTACAAGGTGAAATAGAATAATATTGTTCCCTCTTTTAATTACCCTCCTTTAGTTTAAGAGAAAGACTTTTAGAATTGAATCCAAGGATATGGAGCACAGCACAATCATCAGGGGTACCTGACCTGCCATCTAACCACTTTGATATATCTACCCTGCACAATACTGTTTAATATCACCACAGGTCCCAGAAATAACACAGCTACACTAATGTGGTGGACTGACCTGACTATCTCCATCTACTTCTAAGCTCTCTGTATGCAGTGCTACTCTGATTAATTTTCTCTTCCTTTTTGTTTCAGAATAAAGTCATACTTCTATACTGTGGCCAAAACTTCTAAAGTATTATTTGTACATTCTGCATAAACTGAGGGCCTAAGAGTAGAGAAAGAATCCCACTTAAAGTTCCATGTATCAAGTCAGCCATATATACACAGAAAAACTGAAGTCTTACAACGTGAGTTATTAAAAAGTTAAAAAATCCTTTCTAACAACTTCAGCATGCAAAAGGTAGGACTTTGAATGTTGAAGAACTTCAAATATATCATTTTTTTTCTTCTAAAAGCACTTATTACTTCAGATTTTTGTTCCCATTTTGACATGTAAAAAGGAAAGCAGCAAAATAGCCTTTAAAATAGTGAAATAAACAATTTAATTTCCTCTCGCACAGAAACTTACCAATAAGTTTTGTTCGACTTTTCAAGAACATTCAGAACATTTTTTAATGGATATAAAGTAGAAAGTCGTCAGAAGTCGTAAGAAGCAGAGAACAGTATCCAGACATTATCACAAACACAACTGTTTTTCAGAGAAGCTGGGCTGCAGAATGTTAAGTTATGCTTAAGTAAAGTCTTTAAGACACAAAAAATGTCAGGTATATTTACTGACAGTGTATACATTTGGCTTTGTTTCTAAATCTGTATCACGCCTCAGTACAGTACCTGCCTCAGCACTCCACTTTAACTCGTGGATTTATGTGAATAAACTTCATATTCTGTAGCAGAGATGATCAACCCACCAATCCGTTCACTAGGATGCTATTTGCCATTGAAACATGCTAGCTCAGGGTTATGTTATATGAGGAAAAATTATATTAATGAATGGGTTGATAAATTCTAGAATATGTTTAGGGACTTTTCATCCCAGTGAAGATGCATGGTACTGAAATTATTGCACAAATTGGTCTGTACTGATTTAAAATAGGTCAAGATGAGATAATACAGATCTATTCAGACTATGATTTCACCTGATAGACTGGGAGATGAATTTTTAATGGCGAAAGACAGACAGTAAAGGTTGTAGAAGGTTAGACAGTAATCAAAAAATGCATATTAAATCACATGAATCCAGTCAGGAATCTGCCTAGAAGTACTTCTGTTTTTGTATAATGACAGTGCAAGGCAATCCTCCCATTACAATCAATTCTAGTAGCCACTAAGAGAATTAGTACAAGGTAGTATGAAGTCAGTAGCTCAAAGGTTACTGGGGTCTCCTGTCATTTTGAACAATGAGACTGTCTTCTAAAACCAACATCTATGACTATGAAAAACATGAAGGCATCTGAAAACTTATAGGTGCTTAATCGAGAAATATCTTTATGATAAATATTATTTAAATGTTAGATGGAACCAACTGTTCAATCTGTTTTCACATACAGTAAATGTTATGATTTGTGTTGGCATTTGAATATAATTTACTGATTGAAAGTAAAACATTTGAAAATTCTGTATGTCTGTGTTATTTTAGTGCCTTTCAACTCAAGCTAATTAATGACGTAAAAATAGCATTACTGAAAGCTGTAAAGACATGCAGAACATATTTCAGGACTAGCATTATGGATCGAATTCCCTAACACATTTAAACAGTCTTAGCTTCCTGACATTACAGAAAGTAAGTTAACAGTGTTTATTTTTTATGTAAACAGAGACAGATATATAAAATTATCTGTAGATTAGTAAGTGTTAAAGGGACATTGACATAATAAGCACACAAGTACTGTTGTATCAAGGAGTAACTTTTGCTAAGTGAAGGGTCAAAAAAGTGATTTAATAAAAAAAACCAGCAATAAACACATCTCACACTACATAGCATCATTCACAATGCTATAGGGGGTGGCAAGGTTGCAGACAGAACCTGTGTGTTTCTGCTTACTCCGCAAAGAGAAACTTTCAGCTACTTTTTCAGCAGCAGACCTTCTATTCTAAGAGCAGAAGGTCTGACAGTTGGGAAGCAAGTTATACAAACCCAAAGAAATTATTAGTTCACAGCAGTAACTTAAGTGTAGAACTCAGCTATTGACCTCTCTTCTTTTGTGATCTGCTGCCAGAATATTCCTGAAGTTTTCATATAACCTAATATAATATTACACTTCCATTCCTGAATCCACCGATGGCCAGTTTGTCTGAAAACCATGATTTACTGATGATATGGCCAGTGGGATTAAGTTGTAGGAGAAAGATCAGGGCTTTGTTTCAGCGTGAGATGTGAAGCACTCTGCCCTGCCAGAAGGCACACTTCCAAGATGCAGTGTGGTACTCCACCAGTGCCTCACATGGTGGTGCTTGTCACACAACTCTATCCCGTGTTTTGAGAAACACAGCCCCTACAACCAGAGCTGCAGAAGGTCATCTCCAGCACGTACAATCACATTCAATCAGGCAGAACTGATTCACATATGTAATAAAATAACCAAGAAGTAAATATAAAGAGAGTATATGGACAACTTGAAGAACAGGGTACACATCAACTACCTCCTAGAGTAAACTAGAAATTACTCCATGTGAGATGGGTAACTCAGCAATCAGTGTGTGCTAAAGCAAGACTTCTTACCATTCAAACTTTCTACATATTGAAATCACTGCATATGACCACAGAATCACAGAAGAATTTATGCTGAAAGGGAACTCCAGAAGTTGTTCAGTCTTACTCTCTGCTAAAAGTAGGTCTAATTACATCAGGTTGTTCAGGACAGTGTCCAGTCATTCATGTCTTGTGACCATCATGCAATTCACATTAAGGTTCCTCACTGTATTAAAGACTACCCTTCTTAGAAAGGAACAATATACTACTATCACCTACGTTGTAACTCTATACTGTTCTCCCCGAAAAGTACAAGGGCATTTCCTCATGCTGTAACTTGAGGATTGCACCCATCTGTCCAGGATTGCTAGACATCCAGAAACCTGGTTATAGCAGCAATTCTGAATGAACTGTGAGCAGGATTATTTAGAGCAGTGCACAGCTGATGCTTATGTAGTCCAATACCTTTCAGTGTGTTACCTACCATTCATGCACTACCGTATGGCTGCACAGTAAATGTTAAACACCTGAGATGCACTGATTAACTACAATTCCAGCACCTACATTTGAAAGTACTTCTCAAAATACAGTAACCCTAATACTGCCATTAGAATTCAGTGCTGCCTTTAAAGACAGTATCTACTATAGTAAACTGGAACATTATGACAAGCATACCTACTCAGCATCAGTACCCTGGAAGGTTGCCAGTCTGCTAGGTTTATGAATTTAGCCCTGAGGAACTCATATTGCTTGAATTGAAAATTGATGGCTCCAGAATAAGGGCTAGTGCCCATTTGGCTAACTCTAAATGTCTCAGAATTGTATGCAAGTGATCTTACAGTTCCTGCAATATAGGGCAGCATTTCTAGCTCTGCATCATCTGATACAAATGGGACGAGTAACATACAGCAAAATGAAATGTAGTAGCAAAACCCAATACATTTGACAGAAGGACAAAAATCCCTTCAAACCTGTAGCTAAAGGATGGGACAGTCATTTCAGTCATCTTTTTACAGTCCCATATGTATAGTTAGAAGAGTTTGGTTTGAGTTTTTTTGTTGTTTGTTTGGTTTTTTTTGAAAGGCTGTAAACTGAAAATTTTCATATGTATATTTCTATTTTTATAAGCTGATGTTTATTAGCCATCTGTTACCTCTAGGGCCAGTGATTTTTGGAAGATACCTTGAAATTAACAAATAAAAGCATTCTGATTTCCTTACTATTTAACTAAACATAATGAATTTTCTACTTCACTTAGTCTATGTTATGAGATAATTAATACAAATGCTGCAGATACCGTATCAGGGAACTGCAGCTGCTTATTCTTACTGCTTCAAATTAATGTTCCATACTCACATTCCACTCATGATTAATGTTTCATAAAATTCAAAACTATTTCAATTAAATTACATTTTCATAAAATAAATCTGATCTTTTCGTGTCCTCACAGTTTTTAACACTTCACATTTAAATATAACAATGATGTCTGAGTGCAGGAAAAGCAGTAGTAACTACAACATACAAAATTATGTGTCAAGATACTATCTTCAACTTAAAATATATAAAATTACAAAAGCATTGCAATTAAATAAGACAATACTAATTCCTTAGTCTGCCAGAAGTACCACAGACCTATTGTGGAATTTGCTAATTTATTTTCTGGAGCATAATCAATATACATATAAGTCTTCCTTTGCTAACTGCTGCTAACCTTTAGTGTTGGTTATTTCTCATCATGCTCTGTTATTCTGAACTATTAATTTCTGAGGATGAAAATCTGTACATTGCATAGTAATGAAGATAGCAAAAAAAAGATAGCAAAGAGATATTCCACTCTTAGCGGTGAAAGCTTTTCAGACAGTCATATCCCAAAAGTGCTGTCATTTTCCAAATTCAGTTTTAAGGATTCCTGAAAGCACTACACAGCCCTGGTACAAA
Source organism: Lepidothrix coronata (assembly GCF_001604755.1). NCBI lineage: Eukaryota > Metazoa > Chordata > Aves > Passeriformes > Pipridae > Lepidothrix > Lepidothrix coronata. The sequence goes on from NW_016690193.1 coordinate 8,874,662, forward strand.
GTCTGGACATTCTTCCCTTCAAGGTCATGACTGACAGAGTCCTGCAAAGACTTTCTGCATTTGACATACAACCCTTTGAATCACAGCAGACAAAGATAAAAGGGTCCCTGGACAACGCTCTTTACAAAGAAAACTTAAAAATATGTATATATTATTTCAGTCTTTTAAAATAGCTATTTCCTGAAATCAGAAATGTTCAGTGCTGATAAGAGAATTTGAAAGTCTACCATATCAGGCAACTATGCACACAGAACCTGGAAGGGACTGATAGACCCTTCTTTCTATTGTGAGAGAAAATTATCATTGTGTCTCACTATGACTGTCTACTGTTTTGCACTTCTTCTCTGGCAGGGAAGGACAGCAGAATTGAACACTGTGCTCAAGAATTACCAGTTAGTAGAAATTATCATCATCATGGCTAGGCTTCACAAACAAAGATTTGAGGAGGGCTCTACCCCATTTGTTACAAGCGCGCTGGTGGCTAAAAAGGCCAATAAGAGATAGACACGTCTGGTTGCAAAAGGTACAGCAGAAAGACTCCTTAGGAGGTATATTCTGCAAGGCACGATTCTTTCTGTGTTGTCTTTTCTCCTCAAGAGTGATCCTGCGTGCTTTCTCAAAAGCATCAGCAGTGTTGTAGATGGCGTGTCTCCAGACCTCCCGACTGGAGGCCAGAGTAGACCAGTTATGGTGATCAATATGGTCAAGGCTGAGATGTTGTTTCAGGGAGTCCTTGCATCTTTTCTTCGGGGCTCCTCTCTTGCGGTAGCCAGTGGCAAGTTCACCATAAAGCAAGATCTTAGGGAGGCAGTGGTCCTTCATCCTTGAGACGTGCCCTGCCCAACGCAGCTGCATTCTCAGTAACATGGCCTCAATACTTGTGACAGCTGCTTGTTCTAGAACAGATGTATTGGTCACATAATCTGACCAGTGGATGTTTAGGATTGTACGGAGGCAGTGTTGATGGAAACGTTCTAGGAGTTGCAGGTGGTGGCGGTAGATGATCCATGATTCAGATCCGTATAAGAGAGTAGACAGCACTATGGCTCTGTAAACACTGATCTTTGTGCTTTTCCTCAAGTGTTTATTTCGCCAAACTCTTTTGTGGAGTTTTCCAAAAGCACTGTATGCCTTTGCTAACCTGTTGTCTATCTCTAAATCAATCTTACCATTAGATTGTAGAAATTAACTACACTCTGTTCTGCAAGTATCTGGCATAAAGGAATTGTACATCGTATCAGATCCCAATTAAGTCTAACAGATCCAAGGCTGCATTGCAGTAATTTTCTTCTTTTTGTATTTAGATTGTGATCTGATGCTTTAAACCACTTTGTACTTACCCTAACCATTTGCCTGTGTGTTCTTCTTGAATGTTTAATCACTAAAATTGCTCTTAATCACCTTAAATTGTTCATTGAAGAGCACAGTTGCCTTTACACCTTTCAGTGAGGACTGAGAGGGTAAAATCACTCCAATCTAACTAGCTATTTGTGTCTTCCCTAAAGTGAGGCCAACAGAGGTAGACAAGCTCTTTCTCTACTACTGAAGAAACCTATGACAGTTAATCCATTATACAGCAATGTAACAGCAGGACCCAATTTCCCTGGCACCCGAACTATATGCAGTGGGATGCAAACTCTACTACACTGTATCACCACCCCAATGAAATGAGAACACTACTTAAGTAAACGTAATCTGCAAATCTGCAGCTGTGTCTCCACACAAATTCACTAATCAAAAGTTGAAGGAGAAAGGCAGAAAGTAATGAGTTAAAAAAGATATGATTAGGGTACCAACATCCAAAATGTTTACAAATGCATATATGAAATATGTTAGCAAAGTGCAATTATGTTTTGCTAGTCTCTGCACTGAACACTAAATGGATTGTTCATTAATGTCTTATGTAGATCAGGGAATTTTTATGAGATGTATATGAATATTCATGGAAATATAAATTTATTTAGCCTTGGTAATTTTTAATGTGGTTATTCCTTATACATCTTTTAAATCCAAAAATCCTGTATTACTAACAGTGATCCTACTGAATTACAATTACTATTTCTGGAGAGGAAGAGGAAACTTGTTCAGTGCTGTTTTATAAATAAGTAATAAGGATATAAGAAGCATGCACTGGTGAGGCATGTGAATGTGTGAAAATATTGGAGGGTACAATGTCTGATAGAATACCATTTATTTGCAAGTTAAAGGACTATAAATCTGTTGCTTTTTTATTCATACAGTCTGCAGGAGGAAGTCCATGGAGAAAACTATTCCCAGAAGTATGTCTGAAAAGGGAACAGCTACTTTACCTCAGCAGAGAATCTGTCACTGAACTAACAGTGTGGATAACAAAGGACAAAGTCAAGGAGCAAAGCAATGAGATACATTATTTTAAGTGGGAATATACCCTTATGTGCCCTACTGTATTCCTTCACCCCCAAATTTGTGGCCCAGATATGGAGACCATGTCATGTTTAGTATAAGAAGAAATACACTAGTCATGACAGGTTTCAGGAAACGCTTCTTTTCCAGCTGCAGTTTTTTTGCATGAGACTACTGTCTACCTGCATGCAGTCTATCTGCATGGCTACTTTGCAAGCACAGAAGTTTTTGAAAGGAACTGCTTACAGTAAGCACAAATCAGCACCATGTGTACACAAAACAGAAAAAAGCTATCCTAAAATACTTATCATATTGAAATCAGTAGTAATATTCTTGCTGATTTCAGTACAGCCAGTACTTTGGTGCTGTCACTGGACAGCCCACTTTGGTGCTGTCTAAACCAGCTACTTGGTTTTTTGAAGAGGAAGGGAATTCTCACATTGATCAACATAGTGATGTTTTTTTAAACAATTTTGTTGACATTTTTCACAATGAAAAATTACATGTTGTAAGTTTTACAACATGTAAAAGAAAAGAAAAATATAACCTTTTTGTTTAAAAAAATATGACATTATTTTTTGAAAAAAATCTATTCAAGACAATGTATTGTATTTTAGACAAAATCGATATAATTAGAATGCATATTGTTTCTCCATATGGTGATTAAGAACCTGTCAAGACAAAAAGAGTATGGGCAATTAGAGATGCCAGGCAGTAATCTATTCAGTTATAGTTTTACTTGTTAATCATAAGCCATGAAAGGTATTTGAACTAACTGGATGTGCTGATTATCAGCACCACTGCCTACAGCTGAAAAGAACTGCCAAATGTCATCAACTGTGAACCTCTTCACTACCGCATCTGAGACTTCAAAACTATTGGCCATAATAATGGCATCACTGTGTTTACACTTCCACAGATTTTGCAAGCAGTCCAGAACAGTGACTGTGACATCAGCAAGAATCTGAAAATAATGCATCAGTAGCTGAGACTTCAAAACAAAACCAATACTTTAATTACTTTAAGAAATAACCAAATGCCTGCTGATAATGGTTTTGAAGACATCCTAGTAAGAGCAGTAAGAAATATTTATAATGTGAAATTATGTCTATTTTTTACACAAATTCCTTCCATCCTGTCACTAGCTCTGTTGCTTCCTCTGGATGCAGCCAAGGAACTTCACATCCCTCTTGAACTGTGGGGCCCAGACCCGCACGCAGCACTCCAGGAGAGGCCACCCCAAGGCTGAATGCAGTGGCACAGTCACCTCTGCTGACTGGCTGGTTGTGCCATGCTTGATGCTCCCCAGGATGGGCTTTGCCCCCTGGGCTGCCTGGACAGGCTGCTGACTCACACTGAGCTGCTGCCCATCAGCACCCCCAGATGGCTCTCTTGCAGGGTTGCTCTCCAGCCAGTCCTGTCCCAATTTAAACTTGTGTCCAGTGTTACTTAGCAATACTGTTTTCTTTCAGTATTAGTCAGCATGAAGGAGCTGCGTCCAAATAATACCAGTGTACAACATCTGGTCCATAGAAGTCAAAACCACACCTGCTACCACCATGAAACTGCTGTGTAAAATATCTGATGCAAACAAACAGCTTATCAAAACAAAATAAATGAGCACTGAACGTCTAGTCACTTCTTTAAGTCCAAAAATGCCTGAGAGTTAGGTAAGTATCTTAGAAGGAATTAATAAACAAGGAAACAGAAACCCTGACATTTTCAAAAGACACTGACATCAATCACCTGTGAAGAAGATGTAGGCAACAGCTCCTCTGATTACTCAGTCACTCAGCAGTGATGATAATTACAAGAAACTTCCTGAGGATACAGGCAGTGATAATGTCCCACAGGGGAGCAATTTACACAAACTCTCCAAAATCTTTCTGAAAAGTAGTCAACGAGGTACATAAGGTATCTAGATTTGATTTGTTTCTCATTTTCTACACACACAGAGAAACTTCCCAAAACAAAACAAAAACCAGATCACCTATTCAGCAGAAGATAGAAACATATAGTTCAATCTAAACATAAAAAAATAATGAGGTCTTCTCCTCTCTTCTACCTATATAAGGCAGCCAAGCACCTGCCTGGTGGGCACAAAACTCTGCACAAAACTCCCAAGCTTAAGGCATAATAAAGAATCATCATCTTCTTGCTATTCACATTTTCTTTTTTTTCCCTTTTCCCTTTCTAGGCTGCTTCTTTCCTTACTTCCTCACATTTTGAAGTGTCAAGAGCTAATGAGCCACACCTTATTTATATTTACTTGTACAGCACATAATCCAGATGTCCCATTTAATCACTTTGGTCTTGAAAATTTTTCCGTGAAAAGAAGTTATTTGTCAGTCAGCACATGTTTCCGTAACAGAACATCTTTCATCATTTCATATCTTTCATACTGTTTAACTGAGTGATTTTTTTTTTCTGGACCAAAACAGTATTTATTCTTTTTTTTAAAATACTAAAATGTAAAACATTTTACAGAAAGGTAAGATGCTGAACATTTTAATCTACATTAATTGACTGACATTTATGCAATCACTACAAAGAAAATGAATACTGTCATGTGTAATTTTTGAGTCCACATATAAACTTTTTCTCTCATAGTATTGAAAGAAGAAAGGAAATAGTCCCTTTTTTGTATGGCCTGATATGTCACAGGTTAAGAAATTCAAAGTTTTAAAAAAATTAAATAATGCAGTCTAACACTGAGACACTGATAGCAAAAAATAGGTCATCTATGAAGATCACAATATGCAGATACACTTTGTTTTCACAGTTACTGTTTGGCTTCCACTGCAAAAGGAATTTTCCATTGTTCAGAATCACACTGATGAGCATTTATAATGCTTGATAAGGATTTTATATGCACTTTTATTTTATATAACTTAATGATCCATGTCCATGTGGTACACTGAAACAAACTGCTCAACAATATAGGAAAAAAGTTCCCAGATTTCAGGTTTTTTAAAATGCTGGTTTTTATCTACCCCAAAACTCTGGAAGTAAAAAAGAATTTCCGATTATATGAGAACAAGATCAGAAGCTCTGATCAGACCCTTTCATGTTCAGCTCTCCCAGAAGGGTATACAGTTCTGAAGTCATTAAACCGCAAGCCTCCGGGACACACCAAACTCACTGTATATGCAGTGCAGGTGATCTGCACACATGGACTGGCTTAGGGCTTAACAAATGTATGCCAACACCATCAGTCTCTTTGCAAATGCCTTCTTAATGGATATATGCATTTCTATTTCCATTATGAAAGTCCTAAACTGCAAAAGAAACATTCTTCCCGTCTGAAGAAATCCTGCTTAGAGGTAGAGTAACAGAAAAAAGGAACAGTAGATTGTGCAATTATTCGATGACCTCTGTGGTAATGAAATTCAGTATAATTTTATCCTTACACTTATCCTCAACTTTCTTCTAGATATAAATATATATATATATATAGCTAGGAATTTAAAAATTACTTCCAAGGCTCCTTGTGTCCTTTGTCCAAATGTCAAGAATAAATCATTACCGTATTAAAAAGCTTATGTCGGATTAAATTGAATGTTACATCACTGGGCCTGAAGTAGATGGAAAGTGAAGGCTGTTTTGCAGGCTTTATGATCTGCAAGACTTTTTATGAGCTCATGTTCTGGAAAATATGTTCGGTTTCTAGGCTACTACTACTGATTGTACTTTTCTGTCTATCTTGTATATGACTATGTTACCTTCCAAAATAAATCACAGTGCTCAATTTCACAGAATAGTTTCAGTGTTCTAGGTGCCTCATACATATAGCGTGTGTATATATATATATACATATATATATGTGAAGCATTATAGACTTCTGCATTGTGTGTGCATGTAAGCAAACAATATTTTTTTTGAAGATATTTCTCTTAAATAGGAACTCTGACATAAGCTAACATATAAATCTAGAATTACTGTAAATTGTGTGAAGTTTTCTAGGAAATTTATGGATTTACATCATCACTTTGAAATTACAAAGAATTTTTTGTGATAAATGTATTTGAAGTTAAAAATCACATTTTCATGACTACATTTTACACTATATGCTAAGCTACACATTTCTCAACTTGTTCCTCAAAAATGTCAGATCAGATTGTATTTCTTTCTCTGTATTTTGGCTAAAGAAGAAAAATACTCATTTGCACGCAGAAGCACAATGAACTGAGTTTAGTGTTTTTTAAGTATAGATATATATGCTATAGTTCTCAGACCATTTTTTGAAGCTTTTTCTCTTTCACAGGTCTTCACAGCTAACCAAATTGTCTCACTAATTGTCACTTAATATGACAAAATCAGTCCTGAGATTCTATTATGATAGTGAGACAACTTTGGTTAGCTAATTAAAATGTGCACTTTTTGTTTTACATTTTGTGAATCAACAAAATCTCACATGATGAAATGTTGAAAGCATTTGGACCGCTTTCCCTGGAGAAGAAAACTCAAGGGAATCTTATCAATGTATATAAATACCTGGAGGGAGGACATAAAAATGGAACCAGGCTTTTTTCAGTGCTTCCCAGTGACAGGGCAAGAAGCAGTGGCCACAAAGTGAAACACAGGAGGTTTCTGCTGAACATGACAAAATGTTTTTTCATTTTGAGAGTAACTGAGCACTTGCACAGGTTGTTCAGAGAGGCTCCATCTTCTGAGATATTCAAAAGTTGTCTGGACATGGTTCTGAGCAACCTGTTCTAGGTGGCTGTGCATGAGCAAGGAGGTTGGACAAGATGACCTCCAGAGGTCACTTCCAATCTCAACCATTAGGTGAGTCTGTGATTCTGTAATACTGGTGTGTAGCCTGGTGAAAGTTTGGTAGCAAACTATTTTATTGATAATTTCAAACATCTCAACAAAGATCAACTCAAGAGACGGTTAGTTTAAGTCTTCATTTACTGAATCTTTGTTAAAATTCTCTGTGTTAGTTGCACAGGTTATTTTGAGGAAAAAAGGTATTCCTGTCTCCTTTTACACTACATGAAGTTTTCCACCCCTGCACACCACGCCGTCAAGCTTATTTCTGTACTTGTTTCTGGTTTTGAAAAGAGAAATGGAGCAAATCAGAAGCCTGATATCCTGGTCATATCAAAGTCTGTTGTTACAGAACACATTGGAGGAATTTAGAAATAGCTTAAGTTAAAAAAGAAAAAAAAAGGAAATATGTTTATTGCACTGGGTATCACTTATTACAAATCTTTATGCGGAAGACTTAAGTAACTTCAAATAATATCAACAAACTAAAACAGCAAATTAAACAACTTAAGATAAATGAGTAACAATGCTTATCATTCACTCTAACTATCCTACCCTAACTTACAAAGACTAATACCCTAGACTTAATTACTTGCAGAATGAAGTGTTACATAGTATGTGCAAAACAGTACAAAGTGGCCTATAGAAAGGACAAAGACAAAGAAAGTAGTAATATATAGTTCTTCTGCACAAGAAAATTAGGATGTTCTCCAGAAAGGGGATATACTCCAGCTAGAAAGCTGAATTACTATATTTACTCAATATTGCATGCTAAATGCCTGTCTGAGAACCTTTTTCAACAAGCTAAAGAAATCAGCCCCATACATCACTCACATCAATGAAATTCTAACCCCACATGCTGTATGTTAAGGATATCAAGACAGTCTGGTTCTACAGGTAAACGTGACCACTGCATCTTACATGACAATATTCATGTTGCCCACAAACAAACATTACAAAGGTGCTTGCTGTAACAGGTCCAGGCTGCTAATCCTTACATACAGTGAGAGCTCTCACTCACAATTACATGACTATCTGGATGAACTACAGACATGGTAAATCAGTGCTTGAGTTACAAAATCTAACTTTAACTCTAAAGAATGAAATTCTAGAGATGTCAAGAAATAAACACATGTACACAATAATCTTGTGAATAACTGAATTGACCTTTAGCTTTCTTTTTCTAGGTAGCAAATTGTCACAAACGCTCATCTCTGACAACTGCCTGCATCCTTTAGCCTTGACACACTTCATACTGTTGGCTATTTTCAGCTTTTGACTCAGAAAAAATACTTTCAAACTACCTACCAGTAGTCTTTAGAGCTGGTGGACAATGCTTCCTAAATTAGTCCAATCTGTAGTAATTTTCTTTTAAACTTGCTTTCCTAATTTTATGTATCCTATTTTCTACAAAGTCTAGTTATGATCCGATGACCAATTAAACTGTCAGAAACATCCCAACTGACTTGAATATACTTGTATAAACTGTTTTTTTTTCCTCTTTGACAGATTCAAACAGGGTGAAATACAACATAGAAAGAGTAATACTATCTTCTTTGTTTTTTCTAAGCTGCAACAGTACTCTGTTCGCTTTGTTAAAACTATACACTCTTTTGGTATTCCTCTTCTGAAGCTAAACCTTTTGAAAGAAGGTAACTAAATAATAACAGCTTATTAGTGGCATCTATCTCAGAAGTATCTTTTAATCCTCTTAAACTGTGTAGAGAGAAATACTACAGAGGGTAATCAACTTCAAATACTGACCTTAAAAGAAAAACTAGACCCAAAAAATCAGATTCCTATGAGACATAGTAAACTGTGATACAAACTTGCTTGAAACTTTTCATCTACACCTAATCTCAGAAAAGAAGACAACTCTGCTGAAGAGACCAAACAGAACAAAGCCATCTTAATTTACTTAGTTTCCTTCAAAGCTGGCTTTACAAATCTCTTTTTAAATGTTTCATGCTCTACTACTATTCTCAGGAATTTATAATAAACTTCTATTTAAAGAGCATAAATAATGCAAATAGTTTTGACAAGAATTATCATTAAAGATCTATCAATCCAGGATTTCTTATGACTTGCCATGTACTCTTAGCAGAGACTTGTTTTTTTCTTCCTACAAAAACATATTTCAGTACTAGCAAATCACAATACAAACTTGTTTTTCAAAGTCATTTAATTTTAGGGGGTGTTATGTTTTAAAGCCAAATGCTTTTCATTTAGCATTCAGACTATTATAAAGGTGCCACCATGCTAATGAGCCAAAGCTTACAATTTGACACAACTGAACAATTGCTGATGCCTGCATGCAAGGTGGCTGTAGCACTTGATCTTGCAGTATCAGCAGGAACAACAGTTAAAACAGATGCCACAGCTAATTTCATGGACCATGATGCCTTCAGGGCAGAAGTTGGGTTTTTAATTTTCCATGAAGACTTAAATGTTTTATTTAGCAGATTTCTGACATGTAAAGTAGTCTGTGTCTGGGATATAAAATTAAGATATCAAGAAAAAATGAAATAAAATATTGTATTTTGTGATGCAGATAAAATGCAACACTGTTGGGTAATTATTATAATGTAAGGCATGTAGAATTTAATAATTTCATTAATATATTTTTTCATAATGCTGATTCATCAACAATACAAAAAAATCTTTTTATTTACCAATATAAAATCTGCCTTCTTGGCAGTAAAAACAGTCAAGATATAAAAATGTATCACCTGAAACAGATTTAGATCTTGCTGACACTAGTGCATATTTGTTTAAATTTCCTTACCAGGACTCTGAGTAAAACTATAGTAACTTACATGAAGACTCAAAGCTAGCAAGAGTTGTAAAATGACAATTTTGCATAGAAAGTAAGGATTTTTTTTTTTAAGGAAAAGGAAAATGTATTTTCAAAGACAGTCCGAAGTATGTAAGGATTGTCCTGGAGAGGATGAAACTGTAAAATCTCTTTTTAGCATTGTATCATCATTTCAAACTTTTAGAAATTATCACAGCTTGAAATGAGTAGGATAATCAGATGATGTGAACATGGCCTAGGTGTCATCATACTTTTAAAACGCAGACATTTTCAGAGCATCAGTGAATACACACTAGGCACATTAAACCATTCCAGTAGTGCCTCAAAACATTACACCAACCAAGAGAATAAAGGTTTTCAATTGTGAAAGAGCATTCAAATATTTATACAAAAAGAGTAAAAGTGAAACAGCAAATCATTATTGTTCTGTCTGTATGCTCAAGAGAAGTGAGAAAGGTTTTTCTTAGAGAAAACTTGTACTTTTATGTGTAATTATATTTTAACTATTGAAATTAACTGATTATATTTTAACTATTGAAAGAAAGAAGACATTGTGTAACCACGTAGGAACATGCTGATACCAAGTAAGATTTTTTCCTTGCATAATGAATTATTGGAATATTTGCTTAAAGTTAGCTCAAGTAGAAATTAGTTACTATGACAGAGATCAGCTTCAAAGAATAAATGAGACCCAACACGCTTGTTAAAAAAAAACATTTAGAAAGGGCAACCATATTACCAGGATATTGATGCTGTAATTAGCACATTTTATTTCTGTCAATTTTTGTGTAGCAACTATAGAAACATTAGCAATAGCTGCCAAAACCAGACTTTTTAATCCCTGTCTTCTAAAAGACTTCGATATTTTAAACAAAATATCAAAATTCTAGCAGCTATTAGTCACTTCAGAAAAGCAATACTGCAACTATTTAAGATGGAGCATAGATAGCACAATTGAAGTAGTAAACTAAATAGGAAATTGAAATAATAAAGATTCAATTAATGTTACTGAGAACTGATTGCAAAAAGGGTATCACATGTTCTTTAAATACCACTGGGTTTACATCCTACTTGAAGACAACTCAGTGAATCTCACAGATCCAACACTCCTTCAGGACACTACTGCACCATCATCAGTCCATTCCAGAGCTCCCTAAGGATCTCAAATAGCTTCACTGTCCAATAAGTTCTGATATAATTACAGGAAAAAATAAGTCAGAATCAGGTTACAAAATCAGCACCAAATGTTTTACTCGCCAAAAATAAGGAAGGGCAAATAAACTAGTCAAAAAAAACTACCTGATTCAAAAAAAAAAAAAAAAGAAAAAAAGAGGATTTTCTCTTATTGTTATCTCCTATTGATGAGCAATGAAAGACTTTTAAATATTACTGCATATCGATAGTATAAAAATAGTATCAGTAAAAAAAATTACCATTACATCAGTAATGAAATGCAAACATAGGAGCATCCTGTTAGTTTATTTTACAATGCATTAACAGAAAGACAATGCTGATCCAGATACTCAGCATATCATCTGCATCTCTTTTGGTTATTTATTTCAATACAACTACTGTGACATACTTCTAAAGCCTTTAATGTATTGTAGGATTGGCAAGGCCCCTTCATTTACATAATTAAGGCAATTACAGCCATTATAATCGAATGCAACACCCTTTTAATGGTCTGGACTATATTTAAGCTTCCAGTTTTATAATCTATGAAAGCTGGTTGGCAGAGAGCAAAAGAAAATAATGAATATATCCTATAAAAAGCATGATCTCATGAATACCTATAATAGTTTATTAAGAGAGTTTGTTGTGCTACATAGACTAAACTTTCCAAATAATTTGAGTGTTTCAGGGACTCTAGGACTGACTTTGTTCATTAATTGTTTAAAGACCTAAGTGAAAATTAATGATTATAAAACACAAAATGAAACAGCATTTATTATCTTCTTTCATCAACAGGTTAGCTTGTCTAAATCAAAACTGCAGCAGCACAAAACCACAGGCTGATACACTGAAGGTTAACTTTTTTGCCTCTAAAGACATATTCACCATGTGAGTTCTTTGGGTTTTCTCCCCCTACTAAAACATAGCGGGAAAGGAAATAGAGAAATCAACCAAGCTAATCAAAATTTTCATAACAAATCATTTTAAAGCAACCTCCTTCCTACAGAGAAATCTTTTCCTCTGTGAAAAGTATATGTAGAGTATATACTAAAGGTATATATTACTTTGTAGTAGTAAGAAAACAACTCTGAATGACTAATTGCAAGACTCACTCTTGCATATACTGAGTGTCTGAACAGCCTCACAGAAATCAAGGATTACAAAACAGGCAATGCATTATTCTAAGTGTCCATCCCACGTGTGTAATACACTTATTTGTAGTGAACCAGCTAGTTTTACTTGAAAGGATGTCTGGAAAGTTCACCTTGAAATTGCTTCCTGTGCATAGGATGGACAAGGTCACCGAGGAATTCCAGCTGTGCCCACCTTCTCAAACATACACACTTGTTTTGTAAGCCACAACTAGCACAGGACATGCCTGACCTCGGCATCCTGTGATAAAAAATACTCACACAGTGAGCAGAGATGCAACACTAACATTTTTTTAGAAATCCAAAACTGCATTACACAAATACTTGAACACAGGGCCAGATCTCCAGTTATGTGCTTGTTTGCTGCTAACAGAAGAAATGTAAGAAGCAACTTCTTGAAGGGCAGCTCACCACAGCAGGCTAGAACCAATTTCCACAGCCTTGAGACCTCAGCCTTTTCCATTTAAAAGTAAATTTTTGGATATGATATACATACCTGGATTTGACAAAGCTGCATAGCTTGAGTACCCAAGGCTTTTAAAAGCAGCCATAAAAGTGGAAGGACTTGGAAATAACAAAGCAGTCCAAATAAAGAAATAAAGAGCAAAGACAAGGTCATTTTAGGGTAGACTGCTGTTGCAAAGGCACTTGGAACTGTGAGCAAAGAGTTGTTTCCAGTGATAGGTATGTAATATTCCTGTTTTCCCTTTAGTGTTACAGCTCTTTGCAATATTCACAACAAGCACTCAGCTAACAATCCTTTCTAAGGATTACACTTAATCCTGGCAACAATAAAATGTCCTTTTTCAAAGTATTCTTGAATATGTTCTGCAGTGTTATGTGGATTATTTTTCATAAACACAGCATATACACTCTAGCCTTTTTTATATAAACTATATTATTATGGGATGGACAATCTCCCCTTAATCCTTCACTTCTTCCTTCTAACAGTCAAGTTCAATGGAATTTTAATTTGTTCTGCAATTATGAGTTCATGGTAGAGAATTACAAAAATATAAATCACTGTTCAAGCACATTCTACTCGTTTTCTTTTTTTCACACTATCAGCTCCACTCTGATTTGAATTACAGTATCCTTTTTACTAGAATGTCTCTGCTTCATTGCTCTACTTGCGTTTGTCATATCACTTCTTTTCAGCAAGACACATATTTCTATCGCTTGTTCCCAAATATTTTAATCCCTGTAAGAACAGAAAGCAAAAGCAAAAATTTTTTAGCCAAAATATCATCAACCAATAGACTAGTCAATTCTAGTTATCCTTTTTGAATTATAAAGGTGTTTAAAACAAACTGTTCCATGCAGAAGTTTGAAATTACAGGAGAAACATGCATCTGAAGCAAAACTGACAAACAGAGCCACTTCTACAGTCTAACAACAGGTTATACAGCTGCATCTCCATTTCCCCAGTCCTTCCACTGGCCCTTCATTGCTTCCACATCACACACAGACAATATACAGCAAGTGGCCTATACCTCTCCTTTCCAATCTTTCCGGGGTTCCAGGGGAAGGAAGCCTGGTATGTGGGTGGGTTCTGGCTAAGCTCAGCTATGTGAGGAGGGAACCGGGGACTGTGGGCATACAGGTCAGATCACTCTCATTCCAAACACATTCTGTCATTCTACACCACATTAGATTGTTACCAATCACACTACAGCAGATTACTACTAATTATGATGGAGTGGTCTCTTTTTAGAAAGTCCGAGAATGGAGTTTGATTAATGAAAGAAGATACTGATGATAATTTTACTTGGCTCAGCATCACTCAAGCAAAAAAGATATTCAGTTCAAAAATATAAACAAGATTCATGCAGAAAATTTATCTTAACATTGAAGGACAAAACAAATTAGCTCCATTGCATTTCTGTTATTACACAAACACAGTAATGAATCTTAGATGTCTTACAATTGCAATAATACAGTATTTTTGTGCAAGCATATTCCCTTTTTATCATAGATATAGAAATAACTTACAGATACAAATGAACTGTTGCTAAGATTATTAGCCTGCTATCTCAGAAATAACCTAGCATTTATAAAATATATAGCAAAGCACTAAAATCTGATAAAACAACAGTACTTCTTATTGAAGATCAAGTAAAAAGTGGTCCATCATTCACCCTTAATACAACAGAGGGAAAAAACCCTCATCCTTAATGAATTAGGATGACCAAATTTTAAAGTATAAAAATCTACAATGCATCAATTTTCATTTTATCTTCAAATAGCTTCAATTTATATATAATCTATACTTACAGCTCACCATTACTGTAAATGTATATAATGAATTATAAAAAGGGAAAACCAATATTTTAGCTTGTGTGCCTGGACAAATATAGGTCTAAGATGAACAGCTTTAAGATTCACAAGTGAAAACTATGTATTCTAGTACAAAAAGCAGTAAAAGCAAAATGGGCATTTACTGCTAAGTCAACAGCTTCTGAAGAACTAAAATGGATATACAGTAATACATTTTAGCTTTGTAGTATCTTTAAAATCATAAAAGGTTTCAAAGCATTAATACTGTTTAGAAATAGTTGAGTAAGAAAGCTTACCTATGGATGATGTCTTTTCTTCTAACAAGGAAACTGAGTCACAATGTTAAAGCCTATTTACGTTTAAATCAATGACAAGATTCCTGTTGATGCCAGTAGTAAAGGCAAGAGCAGACATACCAGCCTAGATTTTTGTTGTCACAAAATGATATCAATCTCAAACAGTATATGCCAGAACAGATAAGACACATTCTTAATTTGAGTGCTTCCACTGATACCACTGATAGTTTTGCTCTTGTATTTCAGGCTTCTGCTACAGACTATTTTGAGAAAAATCAGTAAAATTTTCTAATGAAAATTAAGCAACTAAAAATGCATAGAGATTTTCTTTTAATGTTGCATTCTATAGAACTGCAGCAGTAATTACATAATAAAATATTTTATTCAATATAAATGTATGGCTAAGAAGAACAGTAGACGAGAAAGCTGACAATTACCTACTGCAAATTTGTCACATATATAAAATGTTGCTACTGCTACTCCCAGACTACTGAGACCACCTCCTTCCATTTACTGCACATATTCTTCAGAGAAAGTTAACAACTGAGAACAGTTTTCCCATGATGAAAATGAGCACGCTTCTCTTTGTACATCTTTTTACAGGCTAGTCACTTACTTTCTGTAACAGGCATGAAAGTGTAAAATTAAATGTTACAATTAGATCTTTTAGGAAATGTTTTAAAACATACTAATATATTTGTAAATAAACCCCGAACAGCACTATAATATAACACTAATTTTGTTTGGTGGGTTATCTTTGTCTTATTTGAGGTTTGAAAGTCAAATTTTATTCTTGATCACACAGCATGAACCTCTTCACCTTCTAGATGGGAATTTTGCTCATTGTCTCACACAAATGGCTCCTTCTGGCTATCCCATAACTGATCACTGATAATATCAGGTCTAATTGGTCTAGTATATGTTGGTTTGAATACAGATTTTATTCTATTGATGTCCTGTAGTTCATCTGGCAAAAGAGAAAAAGGGAATTACAAAACAGTACTATCTGTCTTTGAAAGGCAAAAATACAAAGTAGAGATTAAAGAGTTAACACAAACATTATTTTTGGCCCTCGATCTCTTTATTTTTTATGTCTGAAAACCATTCAGTGTATTCTCTGAATGCAAACAAAACAAAAGCTCTTTTTTGGCATCTATACCTGTACTATACGAAGACTGGTGGAGGTCATGTATTGAAAAGATGATATGCAAATTAAATGAGAGGATTTGGGAGAGTCCTGTTTTGCTATTTGTCCCTCTATTTGCTTTTCAAGCACTGATGCACACAGAATGAAACAGAATCCAGAGCATCTTTAATCCTACTGTTACTTATCCTCATCTCTCCACAGCAATTAACAATTCGGCAGTACTCAGTACAAAACAGGATACAGCTGAGAGAGCACCTATATTCTGTGATTAAAGGCTTTCATATATGCTAACTGAAAATCCTTTCAGCATGCAATTTCAGTTGCCTTTTCAATTCCACCTGGCAAAAGCTTAGATCCAAAGAGTATGATGTTTATAGAAGCTTCCAGTCTTACCTATATAGTCCTCCTCAGACGATGAAATAAAGAGAAGCCCTTTTTTTTCTTCCATGAATATAAGCCTATCTCTGTTATTTTAGTGAAAATATCAAGTGAGCTCTTATCACAGGATTTATTAGAAATTAACTCAAAAATTATTGAGAGCAAATTCTTCTATTTCAGTAGCTGATGAATATGCAGTATTTTACCCATAATGCCATATCTTTTGCCATTTAAACTGCAGGACCTTCAACTGATTCTGAGCTTTTGGGTATGACTACATATGCCAGCTGCCTTGACTCTGTGTCAGGGTAGAATCCCAACCTTATTTCTATGATGAAGATATACAAAGAGATAATCCAGGAGGATGCTGTAGCACACTTTGAAATACTCTGTTTGGAAGAGCAGGATCCTGGGCATGTCACAGCACACAATTATCACAGTTTTAGTGTAGCTCAACAGGGAAATAAAACATAGGCACTCTCAAGTTTTTTATATTAAAGAATAATTAAACTTTCCCAATATATGTACTCTTGAGTAGAGTAAATTTAAGACAACTTACAATGAATGCTTTTCTTAGATACCTTTGAAGTTAAGAGTTAAGATTTTTCAGAAGTTAAGATTTTTCAGTAGTTAAGAGTTTTCAGAACTGCTCTTTCAGTCAGCTAAAAAATATAAGCTATTATACTGTAAAAATATATATATATCAAGCCTTATATATACCACATTAAATGACATAAGAAGGAAATGCAGTTAAAATTTTATCCTTTTTTCTAAGACACATATTCCACAGACTGCATTATTTCTTTTTGCAGAAAAAAGGCAACATAGTTCTTGATCTACACCAATAATTAAATGTTCTAATATACATTACATTAATTATGAATTAAATATCAATTAAATGACAGTACAAAAAACTGACAGATGTCCATCTTTTTTTTTCTTGTAATATCTTGAACTAAAATAATATTGGAGTGCTTACTGTAGTTTATAGTTTATATGATACCCATTGCTTTCTCTAAACTAAATTCAAAACAAAGAGATGACAAAGAAAGATCTTTATTTTATTGTGTCTTTTTTTGCTTGTTACTTTTTTTTTGTCAACAACTTACACATCTAGTTCCAGATGAAGTTCTTAGCCCTTTCATGTATGGATTCGGTCTAAGGGCCCCTGAACATCAATTAGATCCAATGTTTCTAAATGTATCATTAAAATGAGACAGCTTTCACAAAAACCCGGATACCTTCATCTGCTTCATGCATTCATCAGAGATGTGGATTAGATAAACTTTAGAATTCACTTACAACTAGGAGCATCCTATGATTTTATGATTAGGTTCACATACATTTTATAAGGAAAGTCTGGTTTTCTGAGTACTGGTTTAATTTTGCTTCCCAAAGGAGTATGGGATTCCACATCAAGACTTATCTGGAAAAGTTCATAGACATGCTTTGCTCTCCTGATACACCAAAAAAGTCAGTAAATTTTTTAATCTGAAAAGATGAACAATTGCCTTAGATAAGGGATGTATATTAGGAAACCCTTACTTCAGTTATCCCTGAAACAGGAATAATAATCTTACTTTGTCTGTTTGGCTTTGTCAATTTTGTAAGCAACTGACATGTGTATACAGCTTAGAATCACGGAAACAGAATAATTTAGGTTGGAAATTATCTCCAAGATCACAGAGTCCAACTGTTAGAACGCTTTATGGAGTTCTACTTAAAGACAAAACTTGTATTCTTATAACTTCTGTATAAGAACTGCTGTTTTAAGAAATTTTGTATTGTCACGAAAATGGCTGAAATTTCAGTAATGATACTCAGCTCACTTTTGTATTTCTCAAGTCTCCTGGCCTTTGGCCTTGTAAAAAAATGATATTCAAATTTCAGTGTTGCAATAAAATGTAGCATTTGGAAAAGCCCTGTATTTTGCTTGCCTTGACATTCTGTCAAAATGGGATTAGTGTTAATTCCCATACACATGGGAACCTTTTTCCTTCTCTTTTACATAACTAGGCACAAGCAATCTTGATCCCTTGGCAGCATAAATCTTCAAGAAGAGTTCAATCCTAATTAAAAACAATTCCATTTTTTTGAAGCAAAAAAAAATTGTCTCTAGATTTTTTTCAGTGTTTTAGTACAGGAGTACAAAAAACAGAATGTGCTTGAACGGACACACCAAGGACAAAAATAACTGCATCAGCTGAAAAAACTTCCAGCAGAGAAAACACTAATCCTGTTTTGGTAAAAACTGAGGACAATGATACCATATTCAAAGACTAACACTGGAGAATCATAGGCCTGCTATTCACGGAGAGATTCTTTTCAACTCATTATCTTAATTTCACTTAAAGCCCACTGTTGAGGAATTATTCCCATATTCATCCTGGAGATGCAGAAATTATTGCTAGTGAATACTGCAACCACATTGGGGTTACATTATATACCTTATTAAAGGGGCCACATTAACCATACAGTGCTGTGTCTTCCAGTGCTTTTCATTCCGTCTGACAATGCGAGCAAATGACAGATTTATCTACTTATTTAAAGGTGCTACTTGAAACTGTAAATTAATGCCTTAAAAACATCAAAACACTATAATTTTGCAGAGGAGTTACAGCACAGGAAGTATTTAATGACATATATTCAATTAATATTTAATTACACAATCAATTATATTGCTGAAGACCAAAAAAATGACCTAAATGAGTGTTTCAGAGCAGTTTTTTAATTGATTTGTATGCCTGCATACAACTTAATGTTTATAGTGGTCATCTCTATTCACTGTTAAAAGAACATTAATTTATTTTTTAAACTAGGAAAAAAATAGTTTTGGCAGTAGCTACAGTTTATAATGGAAACAGTAAGATTGATGCGCTCTTCCAAATGTATTGTGCAAGAAACTATAGTGAAATACCAATGTTAACATAATGCAGAAATGTAATGTTGGTTTCTTTTATCATATAAGGTTGCTACAGGAAAAAAAAACAATCTTAAAAAACTAATTCTGCTGTATTTTCAATTATATTTGTGCATAAAGATTTTAGGTTACTCATCAGAAGTGTTACTATACAGAAAGAACAAAAAATTGCATTTAACAGAGATCAGTCTAAAGAAAGAAACAAATGCAGATCTCCAGTCATGCTTCTCTTGGCAAATTCATGTCCATGGTGCCCTAAAACCTCATGCTATGACAGCTCTTTATTCAGAAGCACCGAAGATGGTATCACGCTTTGTTTAACAACAATCTTCCAAAATCACCTGGGAGCCACTGAAATAAAAATATGCTTAGCCACCACTTTTTTCCCACCAGTTTGTTTCAGCTGCACCAATGGCTAAGGAGGAGGACAAAGCAACTTCATTTTCTAGCAGCCTATTCTCATGCGTGGTCCAAAAGGAAGCTGATTTATTCCTATCAAGCACTTGTCAAACTGACTCATTTATATAATGAAGCCTTTACTAATAGTTCCATAGTGGAACTACTTGCTCCTATGACCAGTAACAAGAACTTTAAAAATTTCCATTTTTTTCTATCACACTTAGTTTTCTTGAATATTCAACTGAAAACATGAAGAAGCAAGGAATGAATTTTTGTCTTAAATACAGCCACAAGCACCTCAAGGAGTATAAAAGAACAAAATAAGAACAGCCGTAAGCCATACTACAACAGTTCATTTGATAACACCGTGATATTTTACTACAGGTACAATTTCAAAACTCTTGGCAAAGAAAACCTTGAACAAAATAAAGCTGGTTTTATTCAAGAATAATCACTGTTTCTGGTAACTGTAATCTTCTGCGAGCAAAATCTTACCTCCTTCTAGAAATCAGCTGTTAAAAATATTACACAAATTACCATCACTCACCTCTCCTATCACTTCTGGCTCCATTTGTGGACTTTTCAGAAGGGCAAGGGCAACGTCCTTCACATTTCACTGAGATTTGTTTTCCTGAGACACAGGCTTGATACTCTAATTTGCACTGTAAGGAGAGAGAATGACTATCATTAATAGAAACATATAACAGAAAATTATAACTAAGAATTTTGAAGCAATTTTTCATTGTGCTTAAATCTTTGCAGACACAGGTGCTAGGAAAAGTTTTCTGCAGTATATGCTACCTTCGTACCAAAAATTAGATTAAATAAAGGTACAAAGGTTTTAGTCCCTAACCTGGCTACAGTTTCAGACTTGATTCAAGCATGAATGCATGTGTGGTGTGAGACTGATTTTAATATCCATGTTAAATGGAAGTAGAGTGCATTGGTTTTAATTGTATTATACGAGCAAATAAACACAGCAACAATATTAATTATTGATAGGAAGCAATTAACACTGAATTGTTAAAGAATTTATCACTTAATTTCTGTCTTTTAAGATGACAGTATTCTAGTAAAAAGCATTAATGAATAAAATGGAAAGCTGCATCTGATGTAATTCTGCATAGTGACTGTCTTTTCCAGTATGGAAACAGATTAGTTTCAGTGCTTCTGATCTATATACTTAGAGCTGCAATCCAGAAACCATATAAAAATTAACCACATCTAACCAAGAAATGGAATTGTTGTATCAAGCACACAAATATAATGTAGCTAAAAACCACATACAGAGAAACTAACATCATTGTACATTGTCATTCTTTCTGAAAAGCTGAACTTTTATTCCAAAAGAACAGTTCCTTACATAGAGATCTTTCCCTGGTATTTTGCCAATGTATTATCAGGAAAAACACAAACCCAAAAACAAAGTGAGGGGGAAAAGCATGTACAAAAAGCTTTTTAAAAAAGAAAAAGAGAGATGGTTGCAGAGAAAACTTCATCCTTGAACAAAAGATGGAAGATGTCTCATTAGTCAGGTAAATGACATAGAAATATATGAGTCAGAAAACCAGTTCAAGTAACAAGTAAAAAGTGTTTTCTATGCATCACAACACTTCAGAAGAACAGTCTCACCAGAGTTTGTATCTTTTATTCTCTGACTCATCTTTCGTTAGGGTTATCTAACTTCAGTTTAATGCAATTCCATTATAAAATTATCAGGTTTTCCAGCAAACCATGGAATCAAAGTTTCTCTCTCTCCTAAAAATATGTAAGGGGTGGGAGCACTCTAGCCATGTAAGAATCAAGAAGCTTCCTGACAGGCTGCACTTGAGGTTTCCACTAGTTTGCAGATATAAGTGCTGGGAATTTACAGAACTTCATCAACCTTTCATGCAGTCAGACTTTCAGCCCTACCACACGCACATGCAGTTCTCTACCTAGCATAAGCTGAGCTGCATCACTGTATTGATATAATACCTTTTTGTATCGCCAGTACCAAAAAGAAGACAGAAAAGGATACACATTTTGTGTATTTCCATAAAATCATTATTATCTGAATAACTGAAGTATACTTTACTTTTTACCAAAAAGGCACCGTTAAAGTAAAACGACACAGAAAACCCTTGTAATTAAAAAAAAAAACCAAAACCCAAAGAATCTCCCCCCCAAAAAAACCCCCAAAATCAAACCAAACAAGCAAAAAAGCCCCCCAACAAAAAACAACAACAAGAAAAAAAACCAAACAGAACTGCTCCATTTGAAAGCTATATAGCCATAACATCTCCTAAAGGAACAGAAAATGGCAGCAAAGCAAACACCTGCCTATGATGATTTTGTATCTCTGCACAATTATCCTGGCCGTACAGGAGAGTGCTTGCATTAGCTACGATGCCCACTAGTCCTCTTTCCAAACAGTACCTAATTCACATTTTAATATTCAAAACAATATTTGGAGTTTGTGGAAGGGATTACAGCCCAAATTTAATACATGCTTCTGTTAAAAAGAGGTATCTTTTCATTTTAAGATCTGAGAATTTTTATTGTTCAATCTTAAGTAGTTTAAGGAGTCATACCTACAGATAGCTGTGCTATAAGTTTTTATTACTCCACTTAGTGAGACTACTACTTAAAACTTGACATATAAACCCATTCCAGATTTGTTTTACTGAGAAGCAGAGTATCAAGAGTGCCAAAAAAGGGATAATTTTTTAATTTCTGACTTAATCTTTTGAGAGATTATTGTTACAGGCTCCAGTGCTTCTACTTTGATTCACTCGAATGTAGCTGAAGAGACTAGTAAACAGTTCATAGCTGCTCCAGCTAACATAATGAGTTGTGAGTTTAGTCCTTCAGATTTGTTTTCCTTTTAAGTTGTCTACTCAGTCCCATTTGCAAATAACGTTATCTTTTTAAATGTTAAAAAAAACTTAATGCCCAACACCTGCCACAGGCACAGATACCTGAAATACTGATTGCAGGGTCAGCACACAACACTTCCAAATCAGTACTCCCATTCACAAGTATGATAAAATTTTACACTCAATGAACTCATTTTATGGGCAAGCAGGCAGCAGAGATATATTCATTGTTTCCAGAAACAAAGGAAAATCATGGTGCTTGCAGAAGTCAGAAATGAATCCAGGCTGTTCTGACAATTTCATATCAGCAGCTAATGACGCCAGGAACATAACTCTGGTTCAAACATCTTGTCATCATTCCACAAGTAAATAGTACACTGGGATACTGCTAAGATAGCTCAGCTAAATAAAAACTTTCTTCCATGTTACTCTCAGGTTGGTAGAAGAACAAGCAACATACCTGAAAAACTCCATAGAAAAAGAAATCTGTGACATACAGACAATGAGGATACAAGAAGTAGTGGTAAAAAAGGAGAGGTAGTGTTAAAGACAGTGATGAAATAATTTGTTTTGTGGGGAAAATACCTAAATAGTTTAAATAGCAAAAAAATACATGAAATATTACATTATGTATAGCAATAAAATAATGTTTATTTATTTGGCTTTATCAGTGACTTTTCTATGTGGGGAAAATACGTAATGAAATTTTCAGGACACTCATCTGTTAGATTTCGTAATACTCCTTATTTAAACTGCTTTTATA
The DNA here is from genome assembly GCF_001604755.1 of Lepidothrix coronata. Classification (NCBI taxonomy): domain Eukaryota; kingdom Metazoa; phylum Chordata; class Aves; order Passeriformes; family Pipridae; genus Lepidothrix; species Lepidothrix coronata. Next base: position 8,897,994 of record NW_016690193.1, read on the forward strand.
AACTGCTAACTGCTTGTGCTATTTTTTTCACAATCCCTTATATGCATGAAAAAATTCCAATTTACTTTTGAATAAATCTAGCTTTTTATCTTCTGATCTTGAGTCCCCTTTCCTCTTAGCATATTAGTTTTCTATGCTGGAGTTTCACCATGTCTCATTTGTATGCTTGATTCTAAGGACACTTCTACTGTATGAATTTTCACTTTTTGTTTCAAGACAGAAGAGTAAGTATTTTTAACTTCAGAGCAATATCCTTGCACAACGCTTAAGGAAAATAAATCAATTCAATACAGACAAAAAACATGTACCACAGGGTCTCTTGGCAATATATTTCAGGATGAAAAATTCCTCATTTCTGTACTGTCAAGTGTCCCATAGAAAAATGCAATTTGTTCACTCATATTCTGCCTGTTTGAAAACCTGTTCAGTCTTAAATGGACTCAGCATTCTTCACCATTTGCAGAAAGTAGATGTTTAGTGAACTAGAGATGAGCAATTAAAATCTGTGGGAAAAACTTCAAAGAGTATGTGTCATCTTTAGACATGACTCATGTAGCTTTCTTTACTGTTACAACAGCAAAGATGAGAACAGTTATCTTTCTGGTACAACTACTACAGTGCATGTTATTTTTATATACATGAGCTCTGCTCTTAGAAGTATTATTATAGAGTTTCAAAGATTAAACGACAGTAATATATTTCATTAAGCTCTTCCACCTTCCATTCCAAAGTAGCTGTCAAAGGCTGCCAAATAGATCTCTGTATATTGTATGCATAAAGAGCCTAAAGTTTTTTCTCAAGATGAAAAACCCCACCTACTTTTCCATGGAAAAATAATGAAAAAATGAAAATACAAGGAAAAAACCCTACTGGTTTTGTGTGCATTTGACTGGCACGAATGCAAAGACAGGATACACTTTATTTATTACATTAAGTTCCAAATATCCTGACTTTCCTTGTATTTGTAAACCAAGTTCCAGGTAAAAATCATACATTTATATATATATATATAAAACTTTTTGATGACTGTAAATATTCAGGAAACCTCTACAGAAAGGAGTAATATGTCAGCACATATATATATGTGTCACCTATACACAGGTAAAATCTCTATGTTGAGTGAAAAATAACATTTAGAGAATACTTATATGGTCTAGAAGTTTTCAAATTAGTTGAATTTTATATTTCCAGCCTTGCATACTTGAACTGGCTGAGCAATTTCACAGCCTTTGAGAAACTCTGAAGGACAGATTGCAAGTAGCTGGATTTTACCAAGGCTCATCATAGTCTTTTACATTGCAACCTATTAAGCCATATTATGGTTATTTGTGTGCATCTATTGTAATATGAATATCAAACTAGTTGCAAGTGATCCTCCAAGAGTAGCACTCAGTGTCTCAAAATGGAAGACTGCACTTGGTGGACTTTAGCAAGGCTAAGTCACAACCATGGAACTATTCTGTCTTTTAACTTTCCCTAGGAAAATGCTTTTGAAGGTGCTGGGGTCCACCAGTGATGCTCACTTTTTAAATACCACCTCCTAAAGGCAAAGGAGCAGGAAATTCCCAAATGTCGGAAGTCAAGCAGGCGAGGAAGAAGGCCGGCCTGGCCGAGCAGGGATCTTCTGGAGATAAGGTAAAAAAAGAAAGTGCCCAGTGAAAGCAAGTCGGGTAACATGGGAGGACTAAAGAGATGCTGCTTGTCACTGCAGGGAGAGAACACATGTGGCCAAAGCTCACTCAGAGTTGAAGTTGGCCAGTGTCATGGTTTGAGATAGCCCCAAAATCCAATCCCCTAGTCTAAGCCCCCTCCCACATCTAAACCTAATGTGAGATGGGTTTTTCCAGACAAAACACACTGTGAAGAGTTGTGATATGTTGACATTTTCGCAGGAGCGAGGGGTGGAGTGTTGTAGTGGTTTGGACCTTGATTTTTCCCCCAGAGGCTGAAAAGTGGTAGACCCCAAGGGGTGGTAACCCCTGGAAGTTTTGAAGTTTTGCCCAATGGGCGCTCCTGCAAAAATGTAAACATATCACAAGCTCACCGGAAGAGATGAGTGGTAGTTTTGGTTGTTGTTGGAGTGGTGGCCATGTTGTAGAGCCACGAGGAAGGGGCTCTGAGCCCCTCGGGGCCTCTGGCCCCCTCCCAGCCCCCGGTTGGGGGGATTGCAGAGACTTGGAACAGTGTTAGACTGGGCTAAGTGTCTGTAGTTATGCCGGGAGATGTTTTTCTCCATGGGCGCAGAGCAGCGGCCAGCACTGACCAGAGAAACAGTGGCACAGAGCCAGGACAGATAAGACCTGAACCGGAGAAGCAACAGAGACATGCAGCATCGCAGAAAGGACTCCTGGAAGGAGAGAGAGAGAGAGAGTCAGCAGCAGAGCTACAGAGTTTGGGGTAAGACTGAATACCAGACCCCAAAACTCCCTTGAGACCCCTCTTAGAGAAGAGGGAGATGGACTCCTATTTTGGAGAGAGTTTTAGACATGCAGCACCGGAGAGAGAGAGGAGCTAAGAAGCTCAAAGATGTCCCGGAGCTGGACCGGGACGGCCAGATGGAATGCGGGGGGAGTTGACCTTGGCTCCCCCCTCGCACTGCTGCCACGGTGGCAGCCTGAGAACAGGGCACAGAGGCCCTGCGGGAGCTTGAATCTCCTGGAGATACCAGACCGTCACGAAGACCCCCTGTGTCTTGTGATATGACCGTGGTGAAACGACCTTGTCTGGGGTGACGAAGCCCACGGAAGACCCCTCGGTTGTGAGGCGATGGGGCCGAGAGAGAGGCTTGGATACCTCCCTCGTGGATGCTGGCAGAAAGCCAGCCACAGCTGCTGCATGCATGAGAAGAAGAAACCTGCTGCTGCTGCTTCTATCATCCTGGCGAGCTGAGACAGAGCAGAAGAGCTTTGGTAAGACTGAACTGAAAGCTTCCTTCAATGTTCTAACCCAAGAGGAGTGAAGATCTACAAGGAAATCCCCCGAAGGCTCGGGCTTGGGGTTGGAATTTCCACAAAGTAAGAACAAAAATCCTGACTGCCATACTTAAATCTGCTGCCTTGGAAGATGCTCCTGCTGTTCAGAGACTGGAAGGGATCTGTCCTTCTTTCCCTCCTGGACTTTTATTTGGAGGGGAGAAGAGATCTGGTCCATTGTAAATACTATATGTCATGGTAGAGATATTGTGATCGTGTGTATAATGTGATATGGTATTTATTGTACAGTCATTGTAATATATTCCCTTTCCCCCATTCTGAGTCTGGTGTGTTTTGTCTGGAAAAACCCATCGCACACTAGGTTGAGATGTGGGAGGGGGCTTAGACTAGGGGATTGGATTCTGGGGCTATCTCAAACCATGACAGCCAGTACTGTCAGGGACAGTAAAAAGGGCTTTTAAAAATACATCGATAGTAAAAGATACTGGGAGACATCACACAAGTATCGCCGGCCAGTCAAAGAAGGTGATCGTCCTTCTCCGCTCTGCACTGGTGAGACCTCACCTTGAATACTGTGTGCAGTTTTGGGCACCAAAATATATGACTGATATGAAGCTACTAGAAAGTATCCAAAGGAGAAACAGAAAGATGGTGAAGGGCCTTGAGGGGAAGTCGTATGAGAAGTGGCTGAGGTCACTTGGTCTGTTCAGCCTGGAGGAGACTGAGGGGAGACATTGCAGTTACAACTTCTTCACGAAGGACACAGAAGACCAGGCACTGATCTCCATCCTCTGGTGACCAGTGACAGGATCCAAGAGAATGCCCTGAAGCTGTCTCAGGGGAAGTTTAGGTTGAATATTAGGAATATGTTTTCTTCACCCAGAGTGTGGCTGGGGACTGGAACAGGCTCCCCAGGGAAGCAGTCACAGTATCAAACCTGCCAGAATTCAAGAAGTGTTTCAAGAGCACTCCGAGGAACATGGTGTGATTCTTAGTGTTGTTCTGTGCAGGGCCTGGAGTTGGACTCAAATGTTCCTTGTGGGTCCCTTCCAACTCGGGTTATTCTATGATTCTATAATTCTAATTGGTTGGAAGATGAACTAATAGATATTCTATTAAACATGGATGAGGAGTAACTTCAGAAGATAGGAACATAATAAAAATACTCATATTATGGAAACAGGCTAAAATATAATGTAATTCAATACAGAAAACTGCTATGTTCTACTCTAAGGTAGACAAAATAATCATATTTTAAATACAACCTGGAGCAACTGGCTAGACATCCATTCTAAAGGAAAAATAAGAATGTAGTTCATTAAGAACAACTGAACAGTGTTTTAAAACATTATCATACGAGGATATATAAACATGAGTATAACCTACAAAACATGTAGAGTAATTTCACAGAGCTCTGGCAGCACTTAAAACGGAGCACCTTGTACAGCTCTGTGACAAGGTTTCAAACAAGACAAGAATTAATTGAAAAAGGGAGTAACAGGAATAATGAGAGGCCTAGAAAACAGTCACCAAAAAGAGGCTCAAGGAGTGGGTCTTAACAAAAGATAATTCATATAACAGCTGTCAAACAGGTAAAAGACATCTGAAAGATACCTGAAAAGAATACCATGTTACAAGAAATAATTGGCTTAAATTGCTGCAGAAAAGTATCAGATTAGATACTTGGCAGACTTGCTAATAAAAGTAGTGATGTCTTAAAATAAATTTTTGGAGAAGTTTATTGAATCCTATTCATTGTCGTTACAACCAGGATTAGATAAATCTGTCAGGAATGACACCTGTGTAGTTTATCTTGCTTTGAGAAAATGGGTGGATCAGATGGCATCAAGCTTATTCAGTTGGGAAGTACAGGACAGACCTGCTCCAGGAATGAACGAGTGTGAAGAGACTTGCTTGCATTAATGTTTGTCATTTACTGAAGAGATTTAAAGATGTGTAATAAATGAACTAGGGAGATGGCATGAAAAGAAAAGGAAAGTAATGCCTATGCTGGTCTATGGATCTTGGATAATTTACTTCAGCAAAATTCTGTTTGGCACTGAGGGTACATGTGCTCTTGAAAACCTGAGATATGATTTGGGAACATGCTAAATATTTTAGATAAACTAAAACAAAAATTAATTGAATATATAAATGTTATGCAATGTGAAACATGAAAAAAAATCTTTTAATTGGATATCCAAATCTCACAAATAATTTTTCTGCTTCCATCTGCAGAAACATCTTCTATCTGTAGAAAGGCACTCATATCACACAGAGGGACTGTGTGTGAGGCAGCTGTAAATTAGTTATTCCTCGCAGACTTCAAAAATGTACAAGGAATGAAGACATATTAAAGTAGATGAGGATTTTAGTTTAACTGTGAGGCTACCACATAATAAAAGACATAAGACTTTACTGAATGGTGCAGAGAAAATGATTTAATGATTACATAAAAAGGAGGTATGTCCATTCTCTGTGTTACGTGAGTGAAGAGCCCTGCAGAAGGAACAGCAACAGAATTAAGATCACATTATAAGTCTACCCAAACAGGAAGACAAAGTGCTTGTGCAACACTGACTTCAGCATTTCCTATCATTTTATCAATTTCCTTTTTCTCACTGATTTAATTCTGTTCCTTTTTGAGAATGTTACAATCTCAGTGCAAGATAACATTTTTCCACAATAGGACTGTCTTGCCAGGAATACCTAGTAGCTTTTAAACAATCTAACTCAAGCTAGTAATGAGAGCACATGTGATTTCTCTGGCAAGTAAGGAACAGCAGCTCATGCATTAGTGCCTTGAGGTACAATCTGCAGATACTCCCCTCCAATTCCTCTTTTCCACCACTGTATACATATATATATCCTGGGCAGCTGGAAGCAGATTTGGTACAGCATACAAGTCAGCAGAAATTAACTGCCAGGGTATTCATTCATAGTGTGTCCATTATGTGCTTCAAACCTTTGAGGTTGCGAGACTGAAGTTTGGCCAGATACATCAATACACCTTTTCTACAATATAAACATAACTGCAGTACTGTACAAAGTGTGAATTCAATGTGAATTTAAGTATTTTAGAAATTTTCATCTGCTGAGGTGCTGACACTTAAAATGTTTCTAGAACACCATCCCATTTAATACTGAGCATTTAGTAAATTACTTTTTAGACAACTAATAACTAATACTTATGCAACTGTAAAGTGTCTCATTTCTGAAAGGTATTTGTCACCTTTAACTGTACCTTATCTCAATGACAGCTCTGTAGAAGTCCCTCATGTTTTTGTGCATTTAAAAATTAAATAGGACATGCTATCCAATTCTAAGAAAAAATACACAGACGAATAATTAAATTCAGATTCCCCTGATAATTATCAGTTCATATGCTACAAATAGAATTACTGAGAGAATTTGGAATATCCTTTTAAACTGACATGTTCCTACCAAAATATGCCCACAGCTCTTCCTTTCCTGTCTATTTTCTAGATTATTAAAAATTAATGGTCAGAAGATTTCTGTATGCTGCAATCAACAGGATCACTGAGAAAAGAGCTCTTTGCTGAAGTACCATGAAGATATATTTCTTTCAGTATCATCACATATCTCATGGGCAGAAATCTTTTCCATGAGGTCTGCATTCATGCATCAATACAGATCTGATTTCTCTCTGTTGTTAGAACCTGCTGTCTCTGACAGCTGGACAGATAACCTCTGATTACCGGTACTCAGTACTGTGTGCTTTTGACTTCATGCTATTTTGCTTAACCACATTTCCCATTTTCACACTTTATTACTATTTAGCAAAGCTTACATACATTCTGCTGCCCAAAATTTGCTTTTACTGTATTTGGTGCAAATTGTTATGTGAAATTATGGCCTCAAATTTGAGTTTCCTAAAGAAAATCTGTAAAGAAACTACAGTCTTTAACTGGGGTGGTGATTTCTGTCACCAAACATAGGGGTGAGGTGGGCAGAGTGAGTGTTTACCAGGTATGTTCCAGGTCCAGTTCAACACAGACCATCACCTGATACAGAATATGGAAGAAGCAGACAAGAAGGTAAAGAATTTCAAGCTGAATTCAGCTATACACAATGCCAAGATACCACATTTTCAACTAAGTAGCTTTAGAAATGAAAAATTAACGTGCAAATCTATCTATGAAGTGCCATCCAGATCTACAGATGCCTCTTTTGTCTCATAAGAAACCTGCTAAGCATGTGTATTACTTACCTAAACAACAGGAGTTCGGATAAAAAGCTTTTCAGCAAACAAGTACTACTATTTAAAATGAAAACAACTGTTTAAAAAATATTAACCATAAAGACATGCAACTAGCATTTTGACCAGAGAACAAAAGGAAATGTGTCTACTGAAACAAGATCCTGTGCAAAGAAAATCTTTAGTGGTTGAAAGAGAATTGATGATACATTGTTTATAAAGCTGTGAACCAGAGAAAGCAATTTTCATGACAGAACGAAAACCTGCATGCAGAGTTTTCTTCCTGTTCACCTCTTATAGCTCTACAGCCTGTTTTCTTCAGCACTCTGCAGTGCAATGGCATAAAAGGAAAAGCCTGAAATCAGGTCAACTAGATATTCAATCTTTTTCGGACACCCTGGAAATCATATTAAGTCATAGAAACATGCTGATTGATGCCTACTGGGATTATTTAAATTAGGCACCTACTTATCTATGCTTTCCTACTTAAAGGTTTTCTTAGCGACCTGTGATGCTTAGGAACTTCCGCAAATCCTTCTAAGTACTTATCTGTTTTTAAAATCAGCCATCTGAATTTTTAGAGACCTACTCAGTTTGGTAAATATGTAGCTCACCATCTTACTCTATACCTCTTGCAAACAGGCTAACTAATACTTTATACCATCAAATGAGAATACGAAGCTTAATTAATGCAAAACAACAAAACCCTGTGATATCCCTACTTGAAACACATTGTTTCCAGTAAATTATTACTAATAATGCTTCTAATATTTTTTTGTGTAAAAAATATAATATATTACCTCATATCCAAATTATTATTTCAATATTCCTTGAAAGCAATAAATTTCAAAATAAAAGTTTTAAAAAATTTACTAACAAAAGAGGTAAAAATAGATACAAAAAATATAACCATATTACTCCTTCTGATCTTGACTTATTAAAAAAATCTAAATACTTGATGCAGTTTGAAAATGTACTGACAGCTTCTTGTAAACATGCTTAATACAAAAAAATTCTTTTTCTGACATATACATGCATATACTTAAGTCCATAAATCCTGGCTTATATTCAGAGCTCTTGCCTGTATAGTCCAAATCTCAGCACTTCATCAGGCTCCCTGTTTCAAACTTCTCCATCATATTTATCAGGCCCGAGCTACAGTCACTCAACGCTTGCATGTATGTGAGATCCTTGGTGTACCTCATTGCTCCATTCAGAGTTTTGCAATTTGGAGAAAATGCCTTGAGAGATAGAAAAAGTAATATTGTTCAGATAAAACTAACTTTACATTTTCAAGTTCCTGCTTCAAATTTGAAGACATTCCAAGAAAAATTTAAAGTGTGAACAAAAACATTTAACTGTCCTACAGGATCAGCTAAAAAATAGGTGATTATATTGGTCAAAGTCAGCTAATAAAGATCACTGATTTTCAGCTGACACTCAAATTTCTGAGTAATGGCAACAGTAAAATAAAATAATGGCAAAGCTATAAAGCCTTATAAGACACAAATGGCTTGTAAAAGTGTGGATTTTTTTTTTTAAAGAATGTGCTTATTCCTTATTAACATGCATTATCACTGTATTTTTAATGTGATATGACTTCCTAAGCCATGCTGGCTGATTGCAATACTAATTAAACAAGTTCAATTTATCCAATTATATCTAAGTTGAAATATTTATAAAGTTGTATGTGAGCTAAAATAGCATCTAAAGGGCATGCTGATTAGTCTTCAATTACAGGAAAAATAATGAAAGTAATAAAAGTAATGTGCACAGACCTAGCTAGTCTATGCTTGGTTATCCCATCCAAATTTCAGACATTTAAACTATACTTTGTCGACTGGGGGGGGAGGGGAAGAAAGCAAAAAAGGAAAACGAAATTCTGTGTAGCTACTTACATTTAGGTGAAACATCTAGGCACTCTCAGCATATAACCTGTACAGCTTTCTAGTGTTTTTTTTCCCAGCTAAAAATGTATGCTAAAATCCACTTGAACTCAGAGTACTAGATTTAATTTACTAAACGGTCCAAAATATAAGGCTCCATGTGCTATCAGTGACAAAAATATTTATGAAATTCCACGTTCATAACGGTTTTCACCCTGTCAGGGAAGAAACATGGTGTTGTACAAGTGGGAGTTATTATTCCAAAGCATGGCTGTTTTTCCCTAGGTTAAATCTCTTTTTGACCTTAAAGGGATACGTCTTGTCTAGAGGTACACAGAACTGTGCCTAAATCTTTCCACTTTGTGCTGTTAGTACTTAATTTCTAAAAGATGCAAATACTTTTCTTGTTCTGTGCCAAACGCATACAGATTAACATCAGGATCACACAAAGCCAAGTCTTCATATGTCATGTTCTGAAGGAAGAGCTAGAGTGAAAAATTTTGCTACACTAACTCTTATTTTTCTCTTCCACTAAGTCCATGATGACCTAAGATGCTACCTACTTTTTTTTTTTGTTAACATGTTCTGTGATGCAGGGGACCTACCTCTGATACTCAGTCATATTTTTCAGATCCCTGTCTGCCTCTCAGTTCTCATCAATGTCCAGATCTGTTCTTTGGGAACTTTAGTTACAGATCTCATCCAACAGTAGACCTGTTTGTTAAAAAATACTTAATCTCACTTTGATCTCAAGGATAATGCAGAAAAACAAGCAAGCAGAGCAAGCAACAACATCTTAACTTCTTGGAAAATTTAGCAGAAAGGACACAGCTTAAAATCATTAGACATACTAAAAATAAACAGATTGGACAGTTCTTCACTTTACTAGAAATGACTGAAGTTGGGATAGATCAGAATCACACCCCTGAAGACAAGTGATGCAGGAGGAAAGAAGGCAGGTTTCCTGAAGGAATCTGAGAATTGTCTAAAATTTTTTTAACATATCTGAATATCAACTATTACTTTCTTCAGTTTCTTCTTCTTTGTTTCACTGTGGGTTTTTTGTCTTTTTGTGGTTGGGCTTTTGTTGTTGTTAGTTTTTTGTTTTCTTCCCCCCTCACCCAAGAATGAGGGTGGCAGGTGTACATTAATGCTTCAAAAGGTCCTGAATTGAACAGGAACTTAATGGCAACACCCAATATTGCAAAATTCGCACAACCCAGAAACTTCTAGATGTGTAGTTCCATATGTGGTTTTAGAAACTTTAAAGTAACATGGTTTTGGGTGAGAAGTGAATATAGTTACCAGGCATCTCATCAGACAATCTGTGGATTGTCTGATGGAAAACTGTCTGGTGGAAAATTGTCCAGACAGTTTTCTGTGGATAAAGAACTGTATTCTTTAAGTATTTTCTTGTATTTATTTAGTGTCGCAATGTTGAATGCTAAATATGTCTCATTAAAGCTCATTAAATAAGATTAGCATGCATATCAGAAGACTCCACAAACATCGTCTCCCTTTTAATAATAATTTTAAAAATCCATAAATTACAGATGTCCATAAATTATAAACAAATCAAAAAATTAAAGAGGTATTATAAGCAGAGAAATTTAAGTATATAAAAACACAATAAATTCTCATTAAAGCATTAGGAATACTGAAAACTTGAAAAATCAAACAATCAGGTACGTCTGAATTTGTTTTCAGTGAAATATCTGCATAGTAATGGTTTGTGCTTAAAACATTTCATTGTGAGCTTCTTAAAATTACAAATTTAAAAACCGAAGTAAGACTTGGAAGATGATTTTACCTCATTGATATTGATATCCAAATTACTAGGACTGAAGCTTTTCTTTTTCTCTGCTCCAACATGACTAGTTTATAGCTCTGCTGGTCTAAATTTCTGTTATGGTGTCTGAAACATGAAACTTTACCGTATTTCAGTTTCTTGCTAAGTAAAAATGTGACCTGCATCAACAGTGTCTAAGAGTATCTTTTTAGAAGCTAAACACTTTGTTCTGTTTGATTATATTTTTCCACTTTGACCAGAATGATTTTGGCTGGGTGTTGCTTGGGATAGAGACACAAATCTAAATTTTGAGAGGCCTTTTCTGACAAAATCCACTTTTACTAGAAAAACAAATCGATGCTGGCAGAGCACCTGGAAGAAGCTGCTTCTTCCAGCTGCAAAACTAAAGACCTGCATGCTGTCAAATAATTTATTTCAGAGAGATTACATTATTTTATTACTAAAGATGGCAGGCAATGATTTAACCTTATTATTTTTGGCTACATTTCAACTGACAGTTAAATCTACAGTGGATTGCTTAGTAACAAGGCAGATAAAAATGGAAAGGCATAGTGGATTAGCCCAATTGAAGAAGCAAGACTGACATACATTGAATCAGGCTTGTAAAAACTACTTCCATTCACTATTACAAAATAGACATCTGTTTTGTAATGGCAATTCCATTTCTAGCAATCTCTTCTGAAGTAGAAAAAATCTGTCAATAGCTCAGGCATTTGACCTGAAAACTCAAAATATGTTAATTAATATATTTAAATCAATTTAACTTTTATAAAATCATAACCTTTTAAAATAACATCAAATATTAAAAACGTCAATACATCTATTTTATGCTTCCTCCAAACCAGCTGTCTTAATACCAAACACACTGCTAAGAGATATAGATTATTAAGTAAAAGTCTTAAAAATACCTGAAATTAATAAAGGTAGGAACAATTTTAAAAAGAAAAATGTTTAATATGGGATGTCATAAGAATAAAAATCTAGCAATTTAGGGTCATGCCGAATGATAAACAAAATGTGGATGGAGTAAACAACTAGTATTAATCTCAGTCCTTCACACAGTGTGATTTCATCCACTGACTCTTTCAACACTTCTAATGAGAAATTAATCATAATTTGGGAGACTGAAGAAAATATCTGAATATTAAAAAATCAAAATCCACATACCTGTCTATCTGTATAGCCTTTCAAGAATTTTTATCCTCTTTTCTGACTACTTTTCTATACATTTTCTATCTTAGTCTGAGAAGCTAGTTTAGACCTATTGCTTTTGCAAAACATGATTTTTATTGCTATTTACATATGTAGGGATATCATCAGTAACATGAAGTTTTCATAGGTAGGAGAAAATGTAATATATGGCCAGTCTTCGCGAGCGAAGATTTGGGAAAGGTCATTAACCCTTCGAGCCTGCGCAGTGGATTTTTTAGGTGAGACACAGCGTGCGCTGAACTGAGCCCACCCTTTAATCCTGAGGTTCATCTGCCAGGGCCGAGCAAGTTTGGACAGTGGCAGTGGACAGTGGCAGTGAGGTCCCCAGAATGTAGGTTTGTTTAGAGTGACCTTCTCTTAGATGGATTGCCTTACAGGGCTGACGAGCTCCATCTGCCCGGGGGGCTGGGAATCGAACCCGGGTCGCAGCGGTGAGAGTGCAGCACCCTAACCACTAGACCACCAGGGGCCCCCTAGGAGAAAATGTATTCCATAAAAAAATTCACAATCAATACAAAATCATCTTGAGCAAATTGTTGCTAACACTAAACTGTCAAAGTGATTCTGAAATTAAATCATGGGGTAATGGGCATATTCCAAAGATTAATTTATTTCTCTGGTGTTTTCATTTCAAAATACTCAAAGCACTGTTCACTGGTCTCATTTTAGATTTTGTTATAGCAGGACTAACTGTCAATCACATTCAACTTAAGAAAGAAAACTTCAGGCTATTATACCATATACCAGAGCTATAATCAAAATATGCAAAAACCACTCAAAAGACAATTCCATCTGCATGACCGTACTTTTATTCCTCATGGCTATTTTTCAAAAGGTCCATTAATAATATAATACAATATGGGAGAATTGTTCCAACAGAAGCATTCAAGTCATCATCATCTAATCCACAGATGCTTATCAAGCATCATCATCATCTTATCCACAGTTACACCAGCTTTACAATGTGTGCTGCACAGCACTGAGTTGCATCCCTGGGTAAAAGAATGGCAGTAGGTGGGTTGCTTTCACAAAACACCCCATCTGAGGTGCACTCCATGTCCGTTTTACTTCCCTTTTCATCTCAGGAAAGATGAAGCTAGAAACAGGCTGCAAGAGCTGGATGGGCTTTTTTCACGGAGAATGTCAAGTATACAGTGGTCCCAAAGCTCTATGCTACAGCACTGTTTGAGAATTCCTAAGTGTAAAAATGCATATGCACTTCCAAGTGCCAAAGTTTAGAGAAACGTAGAAGGTAAAAGCAGACCAAGCGTAACACATGCAGTATTATTTAAAGGCTATTAAATTAAAATCGTAACACCACCCTGGCAGGATCTCTTTATACTGAATTTCTTCTCAGACAATGATTAATGTTCACTTTGATTACTCAACATTTCAGCATGTAATATTTTTATTTCAACATTCTTGTAATGGTAATAACGAACATCTCACATCTGCTGCTTTTCTTTTACACTGACTTTATGTGACTAACTGTGGGCTAAAATGAGTGGAAAACAAAACATCCTTACCCAACTCTGAAAAAGCTCAATTTAGAAGACAACCTTTCTTTCTAGACAGTCCAGCTGTTATAAAATCCTTTTGTTTGTTTTCCAAAACAAAACACATGTATGAAATATCTCTAGTTATGTAACTTAATACAAGCATTTGCATGGGCTTATTCTGAAAAGCGAGGGTATACTCCGAAAACAGCATTCATCTGATTCCTGTCAACTGACTGGCTGTGTTCTACAATAGTACTACTATTTAATGACTTTTTTTCAGAAAATGTATTATACAATTTTCCAGAGTCACTGATGAATGCATTCTAAACACAAGAAAATTGGTGTATAAACTCCTACTGGAGTTTGATGACACAATGAAACTAAACTTTGCCTAGAGTACAGGAACACAAATATTTGTCTTTATGTCAACTTTTAAAACCACTACTCTTGAAATAACATTGCAAAGGGACCTCTATTTTGATGAAACTGCACCATAGAATCCTCACATCATTGACATGAAATAAAAATAAATATTTATAGGCTAATACAGATCTTCTGTAGTAATTAATTTTTTTAGCATTTTGCTGTCATAAACTTAGATTTGAAATCTACCATTACAAGGAAGTGGAAGACAGAAGAAAACCCTTCAAAACCTCTCTGATGCCGCATTATTTCTGCATTATATGCATAAAGGGACATAGAGGTTAGATAATGTACCACTGAATTGACTGCAGCACTGACTATGCACTGGGATGGAAGCAGAGTGTGTCTATTTAATCCACTGATTTCTCAATTATTCCATTGGATAAGCACAGCCTCACCTTTAGCACATGAACTGAGTTAAAAATATGTGTATCTTAGCAATATTTACAGACTTCTGTACACCTACTCCAGACCAGACCATGAGAGGCCAGAAGGATCGCTTCTACCTATAGGACTATTTATAACACAGTACTCCTATATGATAAAATAGGACATAGGCAATGAGGTTAAAACTGGAGGTAATGTTTTTATTACACTAGGTAAGAACACAGGGAGAGATTGTAATGGATCAAGTATACAGTATTTAAAAACTAAAAAGTTGCTCATCCAGTATCATCTATATCAACTTATTTACCTCACCTACTTAAATTGCAAAATTTTAGAGACTACCATCTGTTTTATATCTATGTGCAGGCTAGGCTTAGACCTAAAGACTGACCAAACCTTCACATTGGCAAGGAAAAATAAATACTAAATGACAGTATCATCTAACATGTAGTAAGATGTCAGCACACTTCTAGCTCATACAAAAAAAAAGAAAACATAGCCAGGAGATTACTGTGAATCAAAATAAGAACACTTTCAAGATTCCTAAATTAAAGTCATATTGTCACTGAAAGGAATTAATTTTTTGCTATGCCAAAGAGTCCAAAATTCATGTGTAAGGTCTCAGATATCCTGGTGTATGCATTAGAAATTTGTAATTGTTTTCTTTAAAGGAAAAATTAGGATTCTAGATCAATTAAATTAAAAATTTAATTGAAAATTAAAAATTCAAGGTAGTAAGAAAAACATTTTCTAACATAAAATTTAGGATAAAAGCATAAGAACTGTCAGGGTTTAGGAAGCACTAGTTATATCTGATGGTTTTATTTTATCAAGAAGAAACTATCCATTGAGAGGATACTTGATGTTCAATCCAACAGCCAGTCACTCCTGGAAAATAATTCTGTTTTGTAAACTTCAGATGTAGTTCGTGATTACAGTAAAAAAACAAACAAAAACTTCTATACAGCAAATGGTAACTAAAAATCTTTAAATAATAGGAAATACCCTAAATGTATTTTGTTTAAAAAGCTTTAGGGAATTTTTTTCTTTATAAGTAACAAACACAGAGGTTTTCCATCTCATCACTTTAATCTATTACTATAGTTCTCTTGAAGCACTGAATATTATCTAGTAATGAAAAAATTTGTTAGGGTAAGGCTACAGTGTCAGTAAGACACAATACAGTAGCTCCTCTCACATTACTGAATTGCATGCTGTTTCTGAGAAAAAAGGCCCACATTTTTTTTCTGCTAGAGAGGATTCAGTTGTTAATGCTGGCAGAACATTCTTCTACTGAAAGTTTTAAGAAAGGATGCTACACAAATTAATTTGTTTTCAGCGTTATGAAGTCCCTCCATCTCACAAGTTTCATATCTGCACTGTACTAATGCAGTCCTATGATTTCTGGACTTCAGAATGAGCAGCACAAAATCTTTCATCCAAAAAAGTCTGGGTAAACTAACAGTAATATTTTAAATTTGTTATTCTGTCTCCAAATAATTATGAGAGAAAAGAAAGGAAGGTTTAGGATTACAGCAGTAAGATTTGATTATGATCTGAAAACTCAAAAAATGCTGTTGCAAGGAAAGATATACAAAAATTATTTAAATTATTACATTTTCTTTCTGCGTATGTTACATCTAGGTTGCCTAGATACCTGGAATGTAAAGCATACCCTTAATGGTCAACTGGAAAATCTGACTTAAAATACCTATCCTACTGGGGACACGCAACACTTTTTTGCTTCCTAAAAATCCTGCCACGGTGTCTGTTGCAGACAGACTTAACCTGGAGCTCTGTTACATTGTGGAGCACTCTTACACTGTGCTACTCCAGGGATTAGTGGTTTACGCTGCTTAGGATTTGCTACTGTTTTGCTTTTATATCATATAATATACTACAATTGTTATAGATTGCAGTCTGCAATATATATTTTAGCCAAAACAAATAAATATTGATTTCTGTTATCATACAGTATTTTGTTTTCCAGGAGCTGGAATGGACTGGAACAATGAAAGATTAATTTAGTTCTTTCTTTAATTCTTACCTGAGATGAGTATGTGTGACCATCTGATCCACAAACAGGATTGGTATAAACTACTGGACACTGCTTGCAGTTTGATGAAATGGGACCACCCCTCCACTGTTTATGGCCTAAACCAGCCTCTTTCATACTGTAAGTAAACAAAAAGTATGTAATTCTGATAAGCAGTAGTAAAAATAGAACATATTTCAGGGTATTTCAATGAGCCTTTACAAACAGTAAGCCATAAGTAACTTAAAACACAAATTTTTCTTCTAAGTGAAGAGCTGCCAATGTCTTTGGTATACACTTGCTCACCTTTGTACATTACTCATTGTAGTGATTTCACTTTCTAACTTAGTAGAAAAAGGTGATTAAGATGATGCTTTGGTGAATGTTACACTTATTGATGAGTGAAAGATGTCTGACTTATGTGGCACTTACTCTTCTTTTTGTTATTAAATAGTATGACTAGAACTGTAGTATCAATACTGGCGTTTAAGGAGGCAACATTTAAGTTTCAGAAAACTATACAATAAATACTTCTAATAAATACTATAAATAAAATACTATAGGTAGGTGGTCCTTCAGAGTACTGTCTGCCTCACTTTGAACACCGCCTTTCACAGATTACAACTTGTAAAATTCAGTCAACACTCAAAGTTCAAAGGGGGGAAAAAAAGGTAATCCACTAGGGCACAGATCAATCTACATAAGCATATATGTGTATGCTGATACAAACAGATATTTAGAGCTAGATGGATCATTTTAACCCAGCTATACTGGGTACGACTAAAAGTCTAAAATAAGTTACTGATGCTTCTTCAGAATACTTTGCTAGCCTTCAGTTTGTGGCACATGGCCATCTTCAGACAGACACGCTTTTTCTCTGTAGCTTTGAATTATTTTTTTATTCATTAATTTTTCCAATTGTTTTTTTCAACTGTGAAAGTATTTAGCAGCCACTGTATCCTGAAACAGCTGTTTTATGAGTTGCCCAGTTCACAGACTGACCAAAGAATATGTTTTACACATTAACTTCTTGCATATAAAACAAAAAAAAATAAACAATAACACGTGATTTTTATACTGTGTTTTCTGCTTAGGATCTTAGTGAGGAGTCTAAAATTGATTACACTTAGAATACAGCAATGACTTATCAGGATACACACAAATGTTCAAACCTATAAAAAACTCAAATCAAATATTCTTTATTGAGCAGAACTCTCTCAGGTTTGTTAACCTACAGATAATCTAGAACTATTTTGCTAGTAATGAATCACTGTTTGAGAAGAACTTGTCTGGAGTAATAAAAATAAATGTGAGAAAATAAACTTCTCATCCTCTGGTTCTATATTGGGCAGCATAAAAGGCTAAAAGCACATACCTAACAGTAAAGTGGTGATGACAGAAAACAAAAGCCCATTTTCAAGCTATGCTAATATTCTTATGTTGTGCCTAATTTCAGCTGTAAATGTGGTCTTTTAGAAGGAAAAAAAAAATCACAGAAGTTATGGAAGTTTAAATTCAGACTATGCTGTGTGGTGAAATTTTGAACTGCACAGATGTTTTAGAGTGTCAACAGGAACCTGAAATGCTGTACACAGAAGCTGTCTGTTACTGGTGAAAAAGTCAGTTATAGATTCAGTTATGTGTAGCATAATGAGTGGTAAAATATGAATATAGGAAGTTTTTATGTCCACTAGGAAGTATTAAAAAAAGGAAACAATTCAAACATACCACCCTAATTAAGAATAAAGAGCAATCCTTTCTGCTGAGTTGCATAATCTGAAGACTAAGAAAGATCATCTTATTTCTATTATATTAAGAAAAAGCAAAGTTGAACTGTATCTTTGCTTATGCATAATATATAGTAATAATCTGACTATTGCTGTTCCTCTCATTTGACTGAGAGTTTTCCAATCACTCACACGAGTTCTAGCATCATTAGATTATATAGATGGCTGCATCTTTCTCTTACTTCTTGTTACTTTTATGGCTAACAATTATCCAGAAATGCCACAGTAGCCTGAGGCTACTGACAGGACCAGTGTCCCAACTATTAACATGATGCAATTTCTGTTTATCAGAGATAGAGTAACTTTAAAATGCTGCACAAATCCATTTCAAAAGTTCCAGACATCAGAGAGAAGCTCACTGATATCAGCGAAAAACAGAAACTGGAAGCAGAATTTGAGAGACACACGGTGGTCTCTCATGCCTAAAACATGTCAAAGAAAGGACTAGTGGTGCTTTAGTATCCGTGCACTCTTGTGCATGCCCTCGATGTAGAACGACAACAAAAGGCAGAGAAAGGTAAACAAAAAGCCCTTTTGGATGGAGATAAGTAAAATCACCTGAAGGAAAAGAGAATGATGTGTCTCAAAGGATCGCAAGGAGAATGGAAACTAGAATAAGCTCAGAACAGAGAAATCACAGGTCTGTGACGAGTGAAGAGGTATGAAAAAAACAGAAAATATCTGATGTAGTCAGATAGATTACCTTCCCTCAACTAACCTCTGCTTCGTTAGGCTTTTAAATGCAGTGTCCCCCAGGGTACTCATTTAAGATGAAGAACATTATGTTTTCTGTTTTACACAGAAGTCCCCTGAGACCTTCAGCAGATCACTGGTATCAAAAACTGGGTTTCAATATAACTAACAATATTTTTGTAAAAAACCTATATTTGTATTTTTCCAAACTTGAAATGGAATGTACAATGATAAACAAATTATAAAAAATGATACTTTGAAGGTATCAATCCAGAGATACTTCGTCATGGAAACGGTCTATATAGATATCTATTCAGAAGCTTTAGTACAACGATGCCAAAACTAGATTCTGTGTTATCAAAGATGCTGAATAGTTATTTTTGATTGTCAGTCACTGAGATGATTGGAAAATATGAAAAGTCAATTAAAAGTATTTTTAATGCTAGTTATGGTAGATATGTGCATTTCATAAAATACATGAAAAATGCATTTTACTTATGTACTCAAACATTTCCTTTCACCATTAATTTAACTGCATCAGATTTGTTTCTGTTGACTATTTTGTTGTAACCAGGTGTTGTGGTTATTTTTTTTATAGCTAGGCAATGAGCCAGCATACAAACTATTGACATGGAAATAACTCAGAAACTACAGTGATGACATAAATCATGTTGAATTCAGATCACAATATCATGAATTAAGTACATTACTTAACCCCAGTATGAATAATTGGTTATCATTAATGTGAGATATGCAGATAAAGCAATATATTTTTACATTTTAAAATGTTAGACAAGAAAAAAAATTAGCAAACAAAGAAGTTGGTTACTTCACTTTAATAAATCACTTGTTTCTTCCTTGTATTTATTATAATTCAACATGCAAGAAAAAATCCAGATCACTGCAACTTGCAGCTAATGAAATTTTACCATTTAATTTTGTGATTCCGCTTCAAACACTATAAACGCTCTTACACTTTGTTAGTACGTTGTCACAATAAATATATGATGCCACGTGAAAGTCAACCTCTTCCACTGATAAATTTTCTAAATTTCCTGAAAAGGGCTTTGATATCTGTAAAATAACTATTACTGAATATGCAAGCTCCACCTTATGTGACCTTGTTGACATCTAAAGGGTAAAATGAAATATATGGGCTTCATTTATCAGCAATGCTTGTGATTGCATTAATTTGCATATACCAACTGTGCATGTCTGCCTAGAAACATAATTAGCCAATCTGCCCAATTACTTTAGCCTATGTACCTGTTTGCATACATAAACTTACCTTCCTGTATACACAGTGATTGTGCCTGCAAATACATTGAGAATGCTTAATATAACCCATTTATAATTTAGCTTCAAGCAACTCTTTGGCAACGTGACATATTTAATGATATCTATAAAATGCATGAGTGCCGAATTCACTTGAAAAATGGTATTTCAGAGCTAGATTTGATAATCTTCAAACACATTTCTTCAAATACGGACTAGTAGACAAAAATCTGAGTTACTAAAAACTTATCTTTGAAAGAACTCTTCAAACTCTTCTCTGATAACTACATTTGCATCTTTAGAAGATTTTAGAGTTATTCCAATTTAGAGAGACTGCCTGATTATGTTTTGCCATGGTCTTTGGAGGACACAGTCAGTCTGTGTCAGATTAACATAATCAGGACAAAACACCTGTATTATAAAATCTAACTTGCTTTCTTTAGAGTTGGCTGGATTTCCTTCAAAGTTGCCTTTTCATGTAGAAGCATCCTGGAAGAAAACTACAGTTGTCAATATACTATTGAGATATTTCTTTCAAATGTCAAAAGATACACCTACTATGTTACTATGAAATGATCTGACATAGTTCCATGCATTTCCTATACATTTAACTAGAAACGATCACATACTCAGAGCTGAAGCAGATTTGGCTTAGCAAATACTGGAGATGTGGAAAGCATTCATGTATATCACAGACCTCATTTTCTGTCACAAAAACCACGCATACAGATTTTTCTAAAGACAGAGAGGCAAGTTGACTCAATATCTGTAATAGCTCTATCACAAGATCTGTTTAAATTAGCAGATACATAACATTACTTCAAGAGAAACACATGAGGCACGAGCATAAACAATATCTAGATAATGAGACAATTAAATAAATTAGCATCTAACATTTTTACCCCAACTTTGAACAAAACTAACAAATCTGTTTGTATGAACAAAGATAATGAACAAGAGTGCATCTTCCCTTAGCATATTGGTATTAAGTGTTGAATTCCTTGAAATCAGCATAGTCTCACCTAGTGATACTGGAGACATCCTTCATCCTTATTTTTATGGCTTCAGAATACATACTGAACTACCTAGTGGATAATCAGGTCAGAGGACAGCACAATCCAGGGTGGGTTGTTTGTTTTAATAAGAAAGCCACAGATATATAAGTAATTTCCTGTATGACTTCTGTGAACTTTACACCTCTTATTCCTGCCTACTCCACAAATCCTTTTACTTAGAAGTCTTGAGCCACAGAGGTTGTCAAAACTTTAGACTTGTCTGCTAAAGCTAAGACTTGAGCATAAACCATATTCTCACTGCCTCTAAGAAACCCAGACATGCTGATCAATGAAGGACCAAAGTACACTCCATCACCCCACAAGTATCTGCAGTTCAAACCATGAGAACAGGGATGACTGGCATATATTTCACAGAGTTAACTCACAGCTAACTGCCTAACTTTCTTCCTAAGGACTGAGGTTTCATTATGTCAGGGATGAATAACTTTGGCACAGACTTCTGAGGAACCTACTAAACTGTGAGAAAGCTGTCAGAAATTATGTACCGCAGAACCATAGAATATAAGAAAGGTAAAACTGCAGACAGAACTAAGATTGTTGACATAAGGTCAGTCGAGGTAGAGGGAAAACAAGCCACATGTATGAAAAGCTGTAAAAGCATAAAAGCAAACACAAAGTAAGAAGTTTAAACAATACTAAGGATCAGCCCGTTTCAATGAGTCATGGAAGTCTACACATGTTGTACTTAAACTGTCAGGCAAGCAAGGACCCATTGAGTACCTTGCAAGAACTGGAGAGCATCTTCACATACAGTCTGAAAGCAAATTAGCCCTAGCTAAATATTGTGTCTATTTGGTGATAAATACTTTTATACTTTCAGGTAGCACGTATCCTGCTTACAGAGCCTTTGTAACCTATAAAAACTGCTGGAACTCCGGAGAGCAAAGATTGTAACTATAGTTTCACAAGTTCAGTGTACGATGGAAGAAAAACTTGGATGAAGTGGGTGTATACACATGGCAGAACAATCCACCCAACTATCATGGGATGTCTAATTTGACTCTTCAACATAGTTATTCTGGCCTCCAACATAGGAGTTGGAGAACAGTGAAGTTACAGAAGTTACAGAAAAAGATCTTTCAATTATTTTGAAACGATAAAAACATATATTGTCATTTATATGATAAAGATGTTTCCTTTGCTAGTTATTTTTTTCACATACTATAGATCATACAAAATTACCTTGGCAATATTGACTTAATAATTTTTAAGTTTATCAACTCACCAACTATTTTTCCTAATTCAAGTTGTTTAGAAGATTTCTTCCACTTCATGGAAGTATGAAGTAAACATGACGTCTTTCAGTACATATATACATTTTTACTGACTGAACAGACAGCAAGAAACTAACGATCTTCTACCTTACACGGTTATTTAAGTGCTATTTATAAAAAAAAAGGGGCTCTATTATTATTTTACTCTGTAAAATTTTAAAAAGTTCATTACATCCCTCACTAATAATCAATAGTTAATTCTTTCACAGTAGAAACCAAGAGCAATAAAGTTGAGAAGGTTTGAACAGCTTGAATGATTACATGGGATGCTCACAATTTTAAGTGATTCCAGAATGAAGGCCTCAAATAATTTAATACGTATTTTAGTGGATATAATGTATGTTTAATATTAAAAAAGAAACTGCGATTTATGCGCATACATATCCCACTTTAGCAAAACAACAATGTATTATTTTAGAAAGATTTTTTAACAGCGTATATTAACCTATGAACTTAGACTTCACCTTTTGACCACTTACCAAGATATGCAAATGTCTTTCACAAGTGCTTTTTATGCTAATCTAAGTGCTTGACCTTGTCATAATGTGATGTTTTAATCATTTCTCTAAGAGTTATTATATTTTTTCTGAACTGTTTTCATTTTATAAGCTCAAAGAATTACTTAATAGTTCTCAAATCTACTTTGCAAAGACAGAACATTACAGAGATTTCCTGTGTGTACTCATCCTTGCAGAGTTTACTTCTTCAAATACAAATATACCAGAGGATTGTGTCATGTGTTACATTCATATACTTTGTTGAACAGGAATCCAAAATGCCTTCTTAAGGAGCGAAGTGCAATAACCTGATTTGAATAATGTCACTTAAATGTGGGTCCTATGTCTCAGCATGTTTTGCATTTCCAAAACTGCAAGGTCAGGTATTGTTTTCATTTTTTAATGATTCTGTATTATTGAGAGAGAAGTCAAAGTTATTAATTCGGAATCTGTTTTGCATATGATGCTTTTTGTTACCTGTGTATGATAGCCCTATGTCATCAGAAAGCATCTTAATGCCTATGATTCATTAAAAAAGAGTGAAGAAAAATAATTTAAACATGAAAAACAGATCAAATGAAACATAATAAAATAATTAATAATCACTTCTACAACCCTAATAGACAAATAGTGATAGTATTTTGATTAATACTACTATTAGGATGGCCAATCCTACAAGACTCACTACTTTATGTTGAATATAACTACAGAATGGTTTTCACTAGAAAACAGATAATTTTCTTATCGTCTCAAAACACCAGCTGCTACGAAAATGTTCTTTGGTCATTACAGGAGCAACCTGATATTCCACTGATCAGATTCAGAACCCTGTAGAGTGATTCTCACACAATCTATCATTCTCATTGCCTGGCAAGCGCAAGTTGCGCTCCTGTTGCCCATGCTCCCAGCTCTTTTTTCCCTCATGCGAGATCAATCACACTGTCTTTGAAAATGATAACAGAAAAGAAGGAAGAAAAATCCATTTATAAGCATCACAGTAATCAATATCTTAAAGAAGGATTTCCATTTTCTCCCTTTAATATTATCATCATACGTCTGCTTTGTCAATCACTTGAATTTTAGAGCTGGTAGGCAGTCTAAATCTTTTATTTCTTTGAAGTACCTAAAAACCTTATTTGCATTCCTCAAAATTACCCAAAGAGTCAAATATAGAGGCTTATAGGTAGGACCCCTGGTGGTCTAGTGGTTAGGATGCAGCACTCTCACCGCTGCAACCCAGGTTCGGATCCCGGTCAGGGAAACTCCACCGGGCAGATGGAGCTCGTCAGCCCTGTAAGGTAATCCATCTAAGAGAAGGTCACTCTAAACAAACCTACATCCTGAGGACCTCACTGCCACTGTCCAAGCTTGCTCGGCCCCGGCAGATGAACCTCAGGATTAAAGGGTGGGCTCAGTTCAGCGCACACTGGGTCTCACCTAAAAAATCCACTGCGCAGGCTCGAAGGGTAAAGACCTTTCCCAAATCTTCGTCCGCAAAGACTGGCCATACTATAGTAGGTAGGAAATACCAGTTATTGATCAATTACAAAAGAACATGCTTTTTTTCCTTCTGAATAGTCAGTATAGAAGGTAACTAAAGAAACATTATTCTGCAAGGTGACTAATGCAATGTAGGAATCAAAATAATGTATCGCTTGACCATTTAAGCTTTTCAGTTTTTCTGTACTTGCTCATTTTTTCCCAAACTCAACCATTTGTTTACTTTTAAAAAAAGATCCACTCACTGTCATCTCTTATCTATTAAAAGGTATTGTCATATCCACATACCAATGCTGAAATTACTTCAAGTTGATGGGACATTCTCAAGAATGACATTTGTAATATTCTGGAAAACACACCAACTTCCCAGCAATGACATAAATGTTAAGATGATGCAACTCCCCTCAGGATTAAAAAAAAAAAACAACAAACAAATCAAAACAAAAAAACACACACACCAGCCAAAAAACAACCTTTCACACTTTCTTACATATTCATATAATGTATCTGATCAAATCTTATTACTTCTTAAAAATCTAGTTGTATCCTCTATTCATGTTCCTCCAAGGAATATAACACCATTTGTCAGCTCTAATACCTTCTTTTTTTTTTTTTTTTAATAGGATTGATAAAAGGAGTTTTGCTCTCTCCCATAAAGGTTACTTTCAGGTTTTTTCCCCAAGAAAATTTTTTTGGATTTGTGTCCACTTATTTTGTTATCCTAAGGCAGATATTTCAGAATCTGTTTCCTCTGTTCAATGAGAACAAAGAATACAAAATACAGTTTTATATTTAAAGTGACAAAAAGAGATGATAAAATCTATACGAGTTCTTCTATACAAAGATTCCTTTTTCAGTGCCCCATGTATACTATACATGAACTATATATTTTTTAAAAACCAATTAAAGATATTTTTATGAGTCTTTTTCTATCAATTTTTATGAAATTGTTATCACCACAAATTATTCTCTATTGTTTTTTTCACCACATATAACAACGATTGAAAAGATCCCAACTAACTTTAAAGTTACTATTGCCATACATTACGTACTAAAATACTAATAGTATCTTTAAGCTTAAAAATGAAATTGCATAGTCAGAGCAGGTAAAATTAGGGACTGCCTACTGACAGCAGCATGATCTTAGACCTGCTTTATTTTCAGGTCATGAAACAAGGAAGAGTTGAAGATCTCTGTTGTAAGATATTTAAACTCTATGGTAAAATTTAGCTTTTCACAAGAAGAAAGAGTTTTAAGTGTTGAGTGTTTTAAATTATTCTTTCAGAGTAGTAAGGGAGAGAATAAAATGGTAAACAAAATAGCAAACACCTGAGGAGACAACGCTTTAGCCTTCTCTTAGTATTTCTATTTCCCATTTGTTAATTCTCTTAAATATGATTGCCATTCTTGGCTTTATAAGTTCATTCTAATCTGTTTAAAAAACCCTCCAAATCTGATAAAACCAGCTTCACTTTTCATCTCTGGAAGAAGGCAAAAGCATTCTGCTGTGATCCAGGACACTTAATCAGAATAATCACCACAGTCAAGGACAAAAGCCTACCTCTCAATGAAAAATACCTTTATAAATATTTTTATTATACTGATTTTAATTTTAAAGTGTCCTTTCCAAAAAACCCCAAAACTCTCATGTTGTGTAATGACTGTAAAGCGTGGAGGAATAGAAAGCACAGTGTTTGCATTTGCCTCCAAAACCACCCTTTGTCAAACCAGGGCTGTAGGCTGACTTCTGCAACCTCCTATCTACAATCTTTAAGGTCATGGCCAACTCAATGCTGACTGTAGCACTTAAACTTTTGTTTAGAATATAACAAGGTTATTATATTAGTCCTATGATTTCTTATGTTCTCCATTGGAGTTAAAAAAAAAAAAGAATCACAGCTGCTTTCTTTCAAGTAAGATCTCTAAAGCATCCTGGTACTGCATCACTACAAGCATTAGTGCAACAACTCTTAAAATTATTACTATATATTTTTACTAGTACTCACAAATCCCTAACTCATTAGAATTATGTATTTGACGTTACCATTTCAAAGCCAAATGTCACGCTACGGGTTTATTTAAATTGTTTTTCAACATTTTTAAGTGTGGAGGTTTGTCACTCTGATATACCATGCTTCTTTCTTATCTTCACAAGTTGATTTATTTATAACAAAATGTATATTAGTATGTATTGAGATGTACACAAATGGATGCACATACATTGAAAATCCTCTTAAGTTCTGTGGTCTCGATTACTTGATGCACAGCTCATACTAACTTTTGCAATTAGCAGCAGAACACACTACCTCAGTTCATGTACCTTGCTTAAATGACAAGTCATTGATTTACAACAAGCAAAGCAGAGGTTTACTCTTCTCTATCACATCTCAGGTATAACTGACAAAATCATGGGACTACAGGGTAAAACAAATACAATAAGGTTGGTATTAATGGGGCAGCTTGCACAAGCTTTCTCCTGTTCCCTTAAAAATAAAAATGCTCAGCTGCCTTTTTTTCACTATTCCTCCATAAAAAAGAAAATGGGATATATACATTAATAATAAGGCAACTGGCAAATTGATTTGCTGCACTACCTATAGTGGAATGTTTTCCTGTATTGACGCATTTGTGTATGTTTTATTGTATTTAATTATATCAACTTTAGTTTTAGCACTTCAACAGAAAAAGTGTATGACACAATATAACTTTTGGAAGTATCTCAAAATCAGCATGTTCCACTTGAGACTCTTAGCTCTGAATTTGAAAGAAATTTTTACTGCATTCACTGCAGTTGCTACTTGTCTTTCCTTTTTCACTTTATTTATATTGATGGTATTTCCACTATTATCATGGCTTTTCTTACACCAGCTGAGACATGGGGAGAGAAGAGGGAATAATCCATTCTTTAAAGGGCAAAATTTACCTGAAATTGTTTTCTAACATCACATACAGCAGTGTATTTCAAGCTTAGTAGCTTATTTTCTTATGATGTATATGTCACACAGAACTATTTTGAGCCAAAATTGAAAAATTGAAGGAGAGACATAAGGAACTATATGCCTCCAGATTGTATTTAGCAATTCCGAGCTCCTCATTACACCTGTGAGGAGGAATAAGCCACTTTTAGAAAGAATACATTCAAAGTATTCATGTTCAAGGATCTGAGTAACCCTTAATTGCATAAGTGAATCAGAGTTGCCTCAGAGTCTCTTTATGGCACATAACCTTGCAGCCATCCATTTTAATAAATGTTCTTTGCTCTTTAGCACAGTTTTACAGTGAGCGTTACTTCTCCCCCCCACCTCCTGCTTTAGCTTTCATTCTACAGTATTCAATTCCATTCATCAGTGTGTCCATCTGCATGGTTGATGCTGCTCCCACCTATAGCTCATCTTTCTAAACCTGACAGTTTTAATTTATTGTTCTCTCCACCTCCAGAAGTACCACACCTCTTTTGCTTAAAGAGTAAAAATGGATTTTTTTACATTAAACTGCTATATTACAGGCATTGTGTAATATAATTCTACCTACCCTGGAAACCCATTTACATTTAACAAATTTGAAGTGGACTCATACTAGTCTAAATTCTGCTAAACAGAAACCTACATAACAGACACAACTAAACCTCCTTATGTACTATCTACTGCCAGGTGCTGAGGAGTAATACAAGGGCGCATTGGAATAGAACACGGGATAATGGCTTTACAGTGAAGAACAGTAGGTTTAGACAGAGAGAAATTCTTCACTATGAGAGTGATGAGGCACTGGAACAGGCTGCCCAGAGATGCTGTGGCTGTCCCATCCTTGGAGGTGTTCAAGGCCAGGTTGGATGGGGCTTTGAGCAACCTGCTGTAGTGGAAGGTGTCCCTGCTCATGGAAGGGGGGTTGTACTAGATGATTTTTAAGGTCCTTTCCAACCCAAACTATTCTATGATTCTATGAATAAGGCTTGAAATGGGCCAGCTATCTTGAAAATTCTAGTGCTAGTATTACATTCCCTTTATTCTACCGCCTAAACACATTATCTTCCCAAAATAATTTCAAAAGCATCACAATATCATGCCTAGTTATAGATTCTAAGTTATGGCACACAGTTGGACAGAAAATTGTCTTATGCAAGGGTGCTCGGAATTACAAGTAATCTCTAAATGGTATTTAAATTAAAACTAAAGTAGTATTATCTCAAACTAGTTTTGCTGTTGCGGTTATGTTAGGTCACTGGTGACAAAGGCTGTGATGTTTTTAGATGATGGTGTTCATCAGGTGTTAGAAGAGTACTTGCAAGCTTCAGACAGCACTGCTTTACAGTTGATGAGTTTTTAAGAGAATGTTGTATGTCTGTGTATCAGTACCTCACAAAACTTCTGCATTTTGGCACTGGTTAACAGCTATGGCGTGTCTACGAAACAAAGAAGCCCTTTAGATCATGTAGCCAACTGACAACTTCCTGCACTCTAACCTTCCAAGTGCTCCTTAGAAAGATAGAAGAGCACCAATTCTCTCATTCCTGCAGAGGAGGAGGAAGAGGACAAAAAAACAAACAAAAAAGAGACAGAAAGGCTTTCAGCCTGGTATTATCTTTTCTGTCACTATAGGATCTCCTGAATTTATGAATGGCTCCTGATAACATCAGATAATGCGAAGATAAAACTGACAAGCTGACGTAGGGGTCTGCACAGACAAAACATATAGGAATAAGAGTATAGTAAGATGATAAATGAGCAATAATGGGTTGTCAAACTATTAATCATTAATCTGCTGGATTATACTAAATTATTCTGTTGATATTTTTGTACATTATATGAACATCAAAATTTTCCTTTTTCCTTTTTTTTTTAATTTCTTGTTTATTACTGAAAGGAGGCTAAATTTCTCATAGCTCAGGAGCATGTCTCCTTCAATCTCAGACAGGTAACTCATCCCAGAGTTCACCTAGGCAGTGAAATTGGTGCATGTGCACAACAAGCCCAAACCATCAAGGAGTACCATTTCTATTACACATTCACTGTGCAACAGGTCTGTACACTGTGGTTAGTCATACTGCCAAATATGCAGAAATTCACTGAATGAGTATCTAAACCTGTTTTGATAAACTTCATGGGAGCCAAGGGGAAAACTGATAAATATAAAACCTAGTTCAACAAAGCATTGTACCAGCCAAACTTACTAAAAGGTAGAGCAACACTCATGCAGCCTCCATTTTGGCTGCATATTGCTTGTGTTTGCCCTTATTCTTCAAAACTTAATCACATTTTGCAACAGTACTGTTGTTCCCCAAAATCTAGTTTTAATTTGTAATACTCTTTTATAGTGGCCAGTCTTCGCGAGCGAAGATTTGGGAAAGGTCATTAACCCTTCGAGCCTGCGCAGTGGATTTTTTAGGTGAGACACAGCGTGCGCTGAACTGAGCCCACCCTTTAATCCTGAGGTTCAACTGCCGGGGCCGAGCACGCTTGGACATTGGCAGTGAGGGCCCCAGGACGTAGGTTTGTTTAGAGTGACCTTCTCTTAGATGGATTGCCTCACAGGGCTAACGAGCTCCATCTGCCCGGGGGGCTGGGAATCGAACCCGGGTCGCACCCGGGTGAGAGTCCTGCACCCTAACCACTAGACCACCAGGGGCCCCTCTAATACTCTTTTACCTCTCTGATTAAATCCAAGGATTGTCAACAGTGAGTCTGGCTGGAACAAAAAAAAAAGTTCCCTTTGTAGTTAGGAAATAATTTAGCATTTTTGATATACTGTATGTGTTGGACTTTTACAGCTTGAAAAAGTTGCAATTTAAATTAATTCATAGTTGGTTTTACTTATTTGTCTGATTTTGTCATAGATATATTAAACTCACAGAGATAGATAGGGCTATTGATGTATTGGAAATAAACCAGTTTAAAACAAAGCAAAGCTATTTTCATTGGCATCTACAAATAAAACTATTTTTAAAACACAAACGATTATTTGTGGTATTGCCTGAAGTAAGAAAATCAAAGAGATTTAAATTGTGAGGTTTTCTAGTCTGCTAATTCACACATATAAATAGATCATTTTAAAGATGAAAATTTAATATAAAACAGAAATATCCACGATGAAATATCTGTACTAGTACATCACTGAAAAACAAATAGTCAGTAATACCACTAAAAGAAGTTTTACTAACTACTGTAATCTTGTCTCACAGTATTTAGTCTAGCATAAAACGAAAGTTCTGTTTTATGTCAGAATTATATTTCCCATTCTGTCTTTTAAAAAACCCAAACTCAATTCCAAAAAATAATCTGGTAGCCAAAAAGCTAGATATACCTAGTTCTTCTGCTATTAAGAAAGTTGGTAATGTTCCTATTTTAATTTGATTTTTTTCCTATTAATGTTCATAAACATCCTCAGTATAGGCTCTTTCTTACCTTTTCTTTCTCCCTTCCTTAAATTACTCTAATGTGAGTTCCACAAAGTGGTACCAACAGGATAATACATAATCTATTCCTTTTCCATTCAAGTCACTATAAAGCATCTCTTACCAGGACTTATTTCAGGTTTCAGACATGACTCTGTGAACATTAAGTCAGGCTGAGTGAAAACATGAAGTACTGTGATGGAGCAAAGTAACATATGAAAATGGAGAAGAATTATTTGAAGAGACAGAAAATGAATATATAAAACTACAAGAAAAATGCCAAAGGAACAAATCCTAAAGAAATAAAAACATGCTCTAAAAGGTAAAATAGCAATAATCAGTATTTATGTGATGGTGACATCAAGAGAATTGTGGTTCAGCTTTTAGGGCTTTGCTTAAACTTTGACTCCTTCCTTCTGAATCATGCAGAATTTGGAAAGTTCTCTGAATATTTCAAAAATTATTTCAAGCTGCTCAGAAAAACTGAAAAATAAGACATGTAAGGCCTCAGCTTTTGCTTTGCTCAGTTGCTCCTAGAGGGTCCACATTTTCATACAACTGGGGCCTTTGCTGGTGCCTCAGCTGGGCACCTCTGGTATTCTGCAAACTGTTAACACAACATTTATTGTGATTTAGATTACTAACTTCATCTTCAAAGTCATGACTGCAAAACAACAAATTCACCACTCAGCCTCAGAGCTGAACTTGTTTCCAAATACTTTGCTTTAGAAGACCAACCATAAATTCCGCTTAGAAATCCCCAAGTTGAAATGCACTAAGAGTGACAAAAAGGCTGTGGTTACATGGGGAATATAAAAGTAATCTATTGAGAGATGACATAAATGGAAACATATTTTCTGCCCTACTCTGGGGCAGAAAAAGCATTTCATAATTTGCTTGGGAAAGCATCTGCTTTCACAGGAGAAGATTTTTTTTTTTTTTTAATTTTAAAACTCCTGAGAGCAGACAGTGCTACTTTTTCTAGTGGCATTTTTCCATCTCTGCTTAATAGTTACTTCAAATTTTATTTTTATTGCAATCTTTATACGTTCAGGCATATATAAATTACTCTATCTTTTCATATCTGAATTATTTTGGTAAGAGAATAAATGTGGTATCTAATTGGACTAGCATCCAGTCTGCTGATCAAATAAAGAACTTCCTTTTAGACAGTAGCTGGAAAAGAACAGCTAAAAGGAATTTAACAGGAAAGTGATCAGAGGTAAAATTTACAACTGTATTGTCAAGAATAGTTTTGCTACATGCCAGAAAAATTAGCTGTCCTACCTGTACGCTAGCTTAGAGGATTGTTCTAGCTCTCCACACGCATTTCTCAACCTTCCTTTTAAGCACAATGTGAACCAAGAGCTCGGTGGTAGTAGTCTTTCAAAATTAAACAGGTTCCTAAAATTTGTTTAGAATCTGCTGCCTCATGCATTCTCCCCTTTCCATCATTATCAGGGGGTAAATGAAACTAACTGAGCAATGATTACAGAAATAAATTCCTGTCATAGTCTTTTTTACTAAGTTAACTTCAAGCTAAGTAACCATTTTCCAGTGTCTTTTCATCCAAAAGCCTCTTCAGGTCTTTGAACAGCTATAAAGTGTTTCTGGTATGTGTCCTCTCTCAAGGTGGCCTTACATAATACCATTATTAAATAAATTGTGAGACCTCACTCAAAATGATTTCTTAACATTTACAGACTATTCTCTTTACCATTCTTTAAAAATTTTCAAGTTTTGTTTGTTTTTATAAGTACTGCATTTGCATAAGTTTTCCAAGTCCTTCATAATGACACTTTGTGTTTGCTTCTCATTTGAACATATAGACATTGTTGATTCTAACAGAAATTACCTTGTTCTACAATTTGAAGATAGGAGAGGTGAATTAGAGCATGACAAAAATATTGTAGTGTAGGTAAAAAACCTCCAGCATTTCTACTTTGAAGTAAATGGTTATATGATGTCATATAACTTCTAGATGTCCGTACACTTCTAGAATATGAAAGAAATTCAGTTTTCCAGAAACATTAAATCTGTAAGGAAAAGGGCTAAAGTCATGCTAGAAGTGTTGCTATTGTTGGTTCTCTATGAAGGAATTTCATGGATAAGAAATGTAGAGAGTACAGAGGTCTCCAGCTCTAGCTATAATAATAAATAAGGGAACAGCAAGCCCTCACATCCTAATTCCTAACATGCAAGTTTGTTTTATGATATCTAAGATCATCCAGATCATCTTGGCTATAACTTCATACCTTTTAGAGATCCTAGTAGAATGCCTCAAAGGTGAAAAATCAGTCACTGATATCCTCGGGATATCACTTTCCTGTAGTCATATGTTTATCACTCTACTCCCCAGCTTAAACCTCCTCTGAAATAATCTTTTCTCTTATTTGCCTCTTCCTTGCACCAATGAGTCTGGGGTTGAAGAGGAGATAATGTCTGGGGCTATCTCTAAAAAAAAAGCCCAATAGCAAAAGCTTAGAACATAACTAGGGTTGAATCTCAGGATCAAAATTAGCTTTCATAAGTACGCAAATCTTGGTACAATAAACATTAACTGGAAATGAATGGGCAAGTGGTGAAGACAAAGGCAAGGGTCTTTGAAGGAGTTCTTCAAGAAGTGTAAGCGTTTTTTTTTTTAGGTGCCCAGATCTTCAGCTGATCATGAAATGAAGTAATCCCTGAATTACAATAAAGGCAATTATTTTAAATTTTCACACACATGGAGCTCTCTGGCAAGAAAAAGCCCACCTAGGTATATTCCTCTGTGACACATCTTTTCCAGAGACATTATTTCTAAGGTTCAAAAAGCTGTATTTTACAACACTTGTTATTTTAGGCTCTGCATTAAAATAATCTACAGCTAAGGAAAAAGGATAATAATTGGAAAACAGAACAGAAAAATTATGTCCTCATGCACCATCATGATTGAAAACATCAAGAATTAAATAACTTTAAATTACAGTGAAAATTAAGTGTTGATTACTACATATGCCCCAAGATGATAATTTTGGATGGCTTGATCCATAGGTGCTATGAACCAGTTCAGTGGTCTGTTAATCACTCTACTCCTTTAGTTAGCAGAGAAAATTGAGACTTCTTTTTCTGTGTGGTTTTTTTAGTTTGCTTTGGGGTGGTTTTTGTTTACTATGTTTTTCTGCTTTTTATTACTTTGTGGAACAGTCTAGGAGTTGCAAGTCTGTGTCTATTAGAAAAGTGTTACAAAGTAGGTATTCATCTATTGCTATTGTACCTGCAACTTCAGGTAACAGTCAATCTACAAAATTATGATATATCCTGAATTCTGTGCACTTCTGCAATCCTATAAAAACCAACACTCTACTACTATATAATGCTTATATAAATTTTACCTCCAAAGTTTACCCGCCTGTGGATGTTCAAATATATCATTGAAGGTCTGTATTTGACAAAAGTCTCCTTCAAAGGAATTGAACCAGAACATGCTGGAGTCACAGCTATTGTGACTGCAGGTCTCTTCAGGTACAATCTCTTCTTTGCCTCACCTAGAAGTTTTGTCTACACAGAATTAGAGTATTTGTCTAAGAATTCTGGACATAGAATCTACAGTGTCATGCATCTTGTGGATAATCTGCCCATGTCCAATAAAGCCAAAGCATCCCCAAAACCACTGGATAAATATTGCCTGAATTAAGGAAGTGGATGCCGCAGATTTAGGAAGCTTTAAATCCAGCCTCAACTATAGTGTTATTTTAAGAATTTATTATTATTATTATTATTATTGTTACTACTATTACAGAAATGCAGAAAGTGCATAAGAGTTTTAGGAAAAGTATTTGTATGGTGTAAGTGTTCCAATATGTAGCATTTGACATAATACAGAAAAAAAAAGATGCATTTTTTTAGGCAAAAAGGATCTCATATAGAATATATAGTAGTCTGCGGAAAAAGTCATACCTCTAAGTAAAGTATTACAGTTCTCTTCTAGCAGACTACAGCATTTATAAAGCATTTTATAAAACCAAACCCCCTTATATTATTGACCATGTAACAAAGACAAACATTTAGTGACTCCTGACATGCCTTCACTATCCTACGTACACTATTTCATTTCCAAAAGCAGTAATACATTTTACTGTAAAGTAGCAACATATGCAAATATTTCACTTCAAGATGACAAACATCTCCAGCTACTACAATTAATGTATTTTTCAACATTGTAAACCTTAAGTGTATTGCTCTATACAAATGGAAATTAGTACAACGCTTTCAGTTTCCTAAACACTACTCCTACTCAGTTTCACGCACTTTACAGTTTTCCCACCACTGGTACGTAAGAAATACAACAGATATATTCTGAACCTCTAAACACAACTCGTGAACCAAAACCTTCAAATAACATGAAACACATAAGAATTGATGCTAAGCAGTAATCAAATCACCTATTTATAATCAGATTTAAATTTTAAAACCTGTAAAAGAACCTGCCACATACAAGCATCCTGAAGTTCTATTGTATTTATATTATATAATATATTATATTGTATTACCAAGTGTTAAGAGTATTTCAGTAACACTGAAAGACAAAAAAAAACCCCCTGTAAACACACAACCCAACAACAAATTCCAAATTAAGCACTAACTGATTAGAAATGTTTGCATCAGCTAATTTGAAATTGATAATTTATTCTAATAAAGTACACTGAAAACTGATACTGGCAGCTAGTTTTTAAAGCACTATAAAAACAAATTACAAGCTTGACAGGTATTTTTAAGAAGGGGCATTGAACTCTTCCTGAATTGACTTTGCCTAATTTTTCTACTAAAGGAATATTCAAAGATTTTATTCTTATAATTTTGTATTATTTCCATGTTTATAGTAGTACATAATGCTTCTTATTGCTATGGACTATAATCACAACTTTACAGTTAAGGACAGAGAAATCATTTATAATAAGCATTGCCTGCATCATTCTTAATTTTTTAACAAAAAGGCAATCTTTTTAAGTATATTCACAGGAATACTGTAAGGGAAAAGACCATTTTAAAACAAAAACACAACAAAAGCTAACATAACATTTTTTATTAACAGAACAGCACATTAACATCCTCCAGGATTGGATAAAAATTGTACACTTTAAGAGCAATGCTTTCCTAGATAAAACATCACATTCTTTCCTATGATCTAGTTTATGACAAAAGTGTCCTAACTAACTGCTTTTCAGTGGGTGGTACAACTGAGAGTGCCTTCAGCCACTGTCAGCAAGACAAAAACAAATATTTCAGCAGGTATCCATTTTCCTTAAAAACCCTCAATCCTAATTTATAATCTCATTGTAGAAAGTAGGACACTCATGATCACAGAAAATTCATCATGCCAACTGATTATCCAGTGCAGGAAACTGAGAATCTGAACAAGCACTGGAACAGGTAGAACATGAGTAGGCACAGGACTTACTAAATTAACTGAAGTCCAAATGAATTAGTCCAGCACAGGACTCCATATTTGCCTTAAAAAAAGGTATATCATGGATTTTGAATTGGAAAAGTATTGTGGAAAACACGTGTTTTGCTAATAAACAGGATAGA
The DNA here is from genome assembly GCF_001604755.1 of Lepidothrix coronata. Classification (NCBI taxonomy): domain Eukaryota; kingdom Metazoa; phylum Chordata; class Aves; order Passeriformes; family Pipridae; genus Lepidothrix; species Lepidothrix coronata. The sequence continues at coordinate 8,934,459 of NW_016690193.1, forward strand.
GAAGCTCTGTTTAAGTCTCCTTTATTTAAAGTTTTCTTTGATCTACTACAAAACATATTACATACTAAGAAAAAAATCTCCAAACATTAAAATATTCATATTTTATATTTCTATAGACAAACGTTGGGTGGGGCAGTTTCTTTTTTTCTTAATTTCTTAAGGACAGCAATTTTTGAGTCTAAGTTACAACCTTAATAAATTGTAAGGCTGATATGGACAACACTGGTACTGCAATATACAATGCAATTTACATATGTATCTTCCACTAGTGTTAGCAAAAGTTCCGTATAGAGAGAATGAATTCCATTAGAGGACCCTGTTTTCCTCTAGCTGTGTATCCATATGTATGGCCAGTCTTCGCGAGCAAAGATTTGGGAAAGGTCATTAACCCTTCGAGCCTGCGCAGTGCATTTTTTAGGTGAGACACAGCGTGCGCTGAACTGAGCCCACCCTTTAATCCTGAGGTTCATCTGCCGGGGCCGAGCAAGCTTGGACAGTGGCAGTGAGGGTCTCAGGACGTAGGTTTGTTTAGAGTGACCTTCTCTTAGATGGATTGCCTTACAGGGCTGACGAGCTCCATCTGCCCGGGGGCTGGGAATCGAACCCAGGTCGCAGCAGTAAGAGTGCTGCACCCTAACCACTAGACCACCAGGGGCCCCATATGTGTATCCATAACTCCCCACTAAAATGAACAGACCTTCACAACATCTGCAAAACGTATGATACATAGTGTTAGTCACCTTTTTCCTTTTCTGATGAAATGAAACAGAGAGTAAAAAAGAACCTTTGTTTTCTTAATTTATTAAATTAAATTGCATAGCATATAAAAATCTCCAAAATATTCAAACTTTCACCTCTCTTAAGTCCATAAGAGTCCCAATTATTTTCTCAGCAAGTTCAATTAAGCTACAGCTAAGCAAATTTCCTTTTCAGTACTTTGTAGAGTGCAAGTATGATCACAATGCATAGTTACACAGTAATTGGACTAATCAAAGCTATATAATGTCAGCATTGTGAACGAAGTAGTGTTGCTCATTAGCCTTTTACAAAAGAATTACTATAAATTCAGCCTACGTGCAGCAACACTTCCTGTGCAAACAAACAAAGATAATGCAACAAGCTTGAAACACTGCCAAGTTGGCAGACTGGCAGCACAAATTATGCAAAGAACCAGAAAGCCTTCAGTAGATTCAATAGAGCTTGGAGGATAAGAATGATTAAGTGCTTCTGTGTACAACTACAAATCACAGTAATGAATCGACTAAAATTTCCAATAAGGGACTTAACTGCACCAGCTGGCCTTCTTCAGCAGCATTATAATGTGAAATGATGACATCCTAAATAGTGGCGTTTGCAACTTTCACAAAACCTGCTCAAAGCAAGTCCTTTTTTTTTTGCTTCAGTTTTTTGAAAGGCTGTTTTTTTTTTAATCATAATAAAGCACTGCAGTACCTAAAGACACAGAAAAGTTACAAAGCTATACTGTTCCTTCTTCTTTTCCTTTCTTTCTAACCAAATGAATCTTCCATGTCAGTTCTGACTCTCTTTCAAAACTGCTCACACTATTTAATATAACTACAGATTTGTAATTACAGCTTTTTTTCCCCTTTTTTTAATCAAAAACTTACCGGTAACAAATTGAAAAACCTCTTTCTTTTATTGTACCTCATAGTCCAAAGTATGATATTTTGAAAATCTGGAATACATGTATCCATACAATATGAACAAAAAGAATACATAGGCATGTGTACATATTTATTCATATGTATGTATGTGCACGTATGTATGCACATGTCCATATGTGCATTTTTATTCAAACAGGCCTCTCACATTTTTGGACTTTGTCACTTGTTATGCTTGGGAGCAAAATCTTAGCCACACAGTACCCACATCCATGGAAACAGAACAGGTTTTGGCTTGCTTTTCAGTAGAATCAGTGTTACTCTGAGCTTCTGTCACATCATCCAGGCTAATCCATCTAATGCTTCAGAGCCCAACACTCATCAGTTTCAAGCTCAGATGGAAAGTTTTCCTCAAGTTATAATACCAAGATGAACACATCTAGGGAAGAATTTCTGTTAATCTACCTCATATAAAAATGCATTTAGAATGGTTTTCCACATTTTTCAGAGAAACTGTAAGAGGGTAGGAGTTTGAGGCAAGATAATGGTCTAGTCGACCAATTATTTGAACTAAATCAGCACTTTAAAATGTCACTTAACTCAAAACCCTAAAGGAAGCTGTAACCAGATCAAGTGCTAGCACAAAATCTATCAAGCTATCCAACTCCTCTACCTTAATAAATTAAATTAGGTGATGTAACGTCTTTACCACTATCAGCTTCTGTGAGTCTATAATAAAGTGACGTTCTTTAATACACTTTAATAGTGAAACTGTGGTAACTTGAAGACTGAGCCCACAGGCAAAAATAATAGAAAATTTTTATTAATCAGTAAATTCAGGTCCTATTACACACAGGCTTGGGGCAGGGGACCATTGTCACTAAACTTAACTTCATTTCACAGAACTCTTAAGATTAAGTCACTAATTCTTAGAGAGTGAACTCTTCATCATTAGGCCCTCTATACTGCTCACCTTCTACCCAGCTGTGCAACTTATAGATGTCCATTCTGCACACTTCTCTGGAACCTGTGTTGTGGAGCTCTAATAGAAGAGCCACTATAATTTTTTGTTTCTTACTTTTAACTTAAATAAACGCTTTCTTATTATTACTCTCTACTCATGACTAGTGAATTCTCATTTTCCAGGTGATCATCATCTGTAACTGAAATGTTTTTACCATGATTAAGTTTTCTCTCCTACCTTAACCTTAATAAAATAGGGTGGGGCATTTTAGAATTGCTAGTATCATCAGAATCTGTTGCTGTTAATATTTACCGGGAATCAGTTACTCGTAAAGAACATCCAAAAAGATGTGCACTTCTACACAAGGAAATTATATTCTTCTTATGAACACCTTCCCTACATTACTAAAATGACATAGGTATAAGCTGCTATCATAAAGAAGGAAAAAACCAGTACAAAAAACAAGATAGAGAAAGGACTATAAATGACTGTAAGGCATAAAAGGTATAATCTGCAAAGAGAAAGAAAGTAAATCATAAATGAAGAGATGTTCTACAAAAGCAATGATCCCTTGTTTCTAATTCCCTACAGATTTCCTATACTTAATACATGAAATAAAACCTGGATATAAAATGCCTGAATTGTGTTACAATTGCTTCCTACTCTGAAACCTAAGAATAAATGATTGGAGAAGGTAAAAAATCCAATGGGAAGAAAAAGGAAGTTCAGTGTCCTTACACAAGTAAGAGCTGTCAAGTCTTTAAACATTTCTACTCCATCTTAACATGCTGTGGATATAACATGGCAGACACAAATGCAATCTATTTCTGCTGTAGCAGGAAACTGTATTGTTGATCGGCACATTTTACATAAAGTCATAAGAGCACAGCAGGACCTTCACAATGGGGGTAGGGTGGGGAATTCCTAAAAGAGACAGATCTACATGTGCCTAGAAAAAGTCCACACACCTTTAATGCATTGAATAATTTAATGCCTCTAAGGATTGACTGATTTCAGGTATCAAATCAATTTTATGCAGTACTTTTTTTGTACTTACAGAAGAAGAAAAAGAGACTGTTTTCTCAGATTCCACTAGGTTCACTAAGTACAATATTAGTCACTGGGTTCTAATATATCAAACGTGCTTGGCTTTCCCTGGAGCACGATCTTTGTCTCAAAACTGTTTCACAACTACTTCATCTTCAGAACTTAATTAGAACTTCACCTATACACTGCTTTGTTTCATACAGTAGCCTACGATTCACAGAATATTAGTCTTATTGAAAATTACAGTATGTGTCAATTAATATTATAATTGTCTGTTTCAAATCTAAAAGAAGGTTAACACACTATTCATCAGGACCTTAAAATCTGTGATACCTTGCTGTTGAATTAACTTTTCCACTTTCCTAAGCCTGCTTAGCTACCATCTTCCATGGCCCTAATGAGCTCCTACATGTTGTGGTGTCAGCACATATCCCTTCTTTCCTTGCTCAAAATGGTAACAAGAAGTACATGAAGATTCAAGGATTTATCTTTACCACCTGTTGCTCTGCATATACAAAAAGTAGACAATTTCTCTTAGTATCATGAAAATTCTGCCTGTGACCATAACATTCACATCAACATATCCCAGTATTAGTTTTCTAATATTCTACAAGTTGTATCAGTATTTGAATGAGGTATACTCCAAAGCATTTCACTGTTTCATGTAGAGTCTTTACAGGTTTTTTCCCCCCATAAAGCCTATCACTTAACCAATAAACTGGAAAGCACAAAGGGATAGAAAAACACCATTTAGCCAAAGGAAAAGTTGATGACAAACTCCCAAATTTAAAAGAAGCAAAGAAAAATTCTATTTTACACCATACTTTGAATTACCTGTTTATGATACAATCTAGTGCAGGCAGCTACTCCTTTCCCACAGCAATCCACATGGAAGTACTTGGATAAATAACATTTATATATACATTCTGCATGTTTTCCCCTCCTCAAGTACATCTTCTTTCTTTCATAGGATGAAAGAAGAGTACTAAGAGGGTAGCACACAGAACACAGCTTTCAGCCAGCAGAGATGCTATCTGCTACCAAAAAAAAATCTCCCGCCTTTAAGCATGCCCCCCATAATTTCTAAAGCTCTGGTACTCCAAACTACTCTCATGACCAATGATCCACAATACTTATTTCACCTTTTTGTCAAATACTATTCAGTCTTTCCAGGACAGTATATAAAGGAAGCTCTTGTCTGGGAATGCTATGGAACCGCAGAAGTGAGCTAGAAGAGAACTTGCCATCTTGGCAGTCTACCAGAAAAGGAAATGAGCCTTGAGATTAAACTGAGGGAAGACCATGATCTCAGCTGTCATGGAAACTGAGGAAACAGCAAAACCATAGGCTTGTCTGCCACATAACTCCATGAAAAGGGCAGTGATATGTAGTAGCTAGTTTTGAAACCATTCAAAGGCAAGCACACTGCAGCAAGATCACAGTGCTGAGATCCTCAAGCTAATAAAAAGGTTAATAGTTCTGAAAGCACAAGCAGAATCATCACTAAAGTGTGCTGTTCACATTAATTAATCCTACTGGGACCTTGTCATATCATGTCACTAACAGCCTTGCAGATGGCTGGGACATCCACCCATGCTTCACTATGTGGTACTGAAGTGCCCTCAGCAATCCATATAGGGCTACAATAGTTTGGAGATTGTACTGTACAGATAAGAACACCTGGGAGCACGGACTGAATAACAATGTCTACGCCCACCTGTTTTTTTCTGCAAGTCGATTTCTTACAAACAACAAAAGAAATTACTAAATTGATTTCTCCACTTGATACAATTATCAGAGATCACTCGTTAGCAACCTCTGTATTTATGCAATTACCTAAAAAAGGTAACAGAATTTATATACAGAAGTTTATGAACCAGGAAACAGGACTGCTTGGGAATGCTGCTACTAATAATAGATAATTTTACTATAAATCTGAGCATTTCAACTTGATGACAGCCCAGAAAAATCTATTCAGCTGTAACTGTACTTCATGCTTCTTTCTCCAGGGTAGTTCAAAGGTGCCCATAAACTTTTTATTTATCTTGGAGGTATGCAAAGTCTACTCTTCCCTGTCTGCCTCTTGAGGATCGTCTTTGACACTGTATCAATTCACAGGCTTAAAAATACTTTTTCTGCACAAGAGTCTTGGGAATAATCTCTGGAACATCTATGGATCTATACAGCAAATATGTCCAAATTGAAATCTACGGGCAAGTTCTTTTCCATGAAGAGTTCTCAGTAATTCATCAAAAAGGTCTCAACTGTTTTTCCAGAAAACACCTCCAGCTGTCTTTTCTTACTTATTTACATTATCCAGTCTTTGAAGAACACCACGTGTGCACACACACAAACTAAGCAAAAAGGAAAAATTACTGGGATTATATTTTGCAAATATTTATTCCCAACAGATTGTGCACAACTGATATGCTAGAAATGGATACAGGCACTTAATATAACTGGACAGTTGATAATATAACCATTCTTATCAAATTTTTATCAAGACTTATAAAGAGTGGAGTAGTCCTTTGGGAACTCTGAAAAACAGATGGCTCTGTTGAAAATCAATATACAAATTATAGATACCAGCAAAGGAATAACATGTTGGGCTAAAGAAATTAATAGCGGTAAACAGACCCAGCAGACATGACTGCTTGTGTATATGCTATTCATACTCTTATCCCACCATATACAGTAAGGTCAGAGACTGCATGAAGAAAACATTTTTAGAAAGAAAGAACAAAAAAAATTATTTCTCCTTGTATGTGATAAACTGGAGGAACAGGAAGATCTAAGCTTGGGAAATCCCTCTCTTGGCTTCATCTAGCTTACAAGACTAGACTTACAGTGTTTTTTACAATCACCAAGTTGGTGCCATTCCAAAGTTTCACATTATCTACTGTATTATATTCAGACGAGTTTTACCTCTTAAAATACTACCTTTCTAAAAGAGTACCAAGAACTGTGGGAGGAATAATACAGGGATGAAGACTGATGTCAAAAAGTTTCTTAATGCAACCACAGTACATACCTTCATCTAAGCTAAAAAAGTTTTCAGTCCTCATCTATTGCATGTATACTTAACTTGGAGATGTCAGTTTTTTCCACTGTTTTCAATGACTCTTAGAAATTTCAAATTATTGTGTTTTCTTGGACAGTTAACACTGACATACTCCTGACACTTTGCGTGCAGTTGAAATTAGACTACCTAGCTTTGTCTGATAGTTCTTGCAACTTATATGGTATTTTATCAAACTAAAATGCCTAGTTCTACACTGAGATTGTTTAATATAAACAGTATAACTCTGCAAATACTGTCAAGTTTTTTGTTATTAACTTCAGCTGCAGATTAAGAACACTTTAAACTTTTCCTTTGATTATGTACTATCTTGCTTGTTTGAAAAGTTCCAGATGGATGTATTTAACATAACTAGACCCTCAGAACAACATTTCTTACATCATTGATGAAACTGTACTTGAAATAATCCTCTTCCAACAGACAAGGAAGTCTTTTATTTCCTTTACATCTTTTCAGCCCCTACTGAGCACTGTAGCAGACAGTTAAATCAAGTTATCGAAATTTAGCCATTCTCCTATGTCTCATTTGGCACAAGGAAGTGCAAAAAAACCTAATAATCTCAAGCCAAAGTGCAACTTGACTCCATCTTCTCAGCACACAAAAATCATGACACAACTAAATGTACGGTTCAGGCCCTACATATTTGTATTTCTGCCCCAGATAAAGCTCCAAAAGTATATTAATTTATCACGTATTTTCTCCTTATATTTAACCAGGCCAGTATGCAAATAAAATTGGAATGCACAGATGAAGAGAAAAAAGGGGGGAAAAAACCCCAGCCTCAAACAACTTGCACTGTATCAGGCTACTACCTAGACTTTAAGAGGCAGTTTTGAGTTCTCTAGCTTTGTATAAGAAGTGATGATGTCAAAGTAATGTACAGCAGCAGGACATTATCATAATCACTTTATTTTGCTACTGGCACAGTGGGTATTTCCCTAAATGTATTTGTACCAGACGCTTGCAATATTTAAATATGTACCCCTTCTAGTTTACCAGCCTATTGAAAAAATCAAATATTAAACATTATAAACAAACTATGCATAGATAATTACTCCTAAAATCCACCTCTACTCTTCTTATATGTGTTTAAGTAACTAAACTAATTATAATGGATTTATGGTTTAAAAGTCAGTCATGAACACTATAAAAAATGTCTACAGGATTAACTTTTGAAGTATTTACCTGTGCGTAAGCCTTCGGTGACTAATGCAAACAGCAGTTTGTTGATCCTGTGCAACACAGACTTTATGGCGACTACATTTCATCTTCAAACATGGATCTTTAGCCGGATCTAAAGCTAAAAATAGTTTTAGAAATTTGTTAACAATTATCTAGAAACATGCAATTTAAACAAGAAACACCGCACAAAAAACCTACCAAGGTTGTGGAGGGGGTTGGCCTGCTGCTTGTACAGCATGCTGCACTGCAAGCAGCTGACTGTCACCAGGAAAAAAATGCAGCTGTTGTATTGGTAAGAAACTACTCACTGCTATATTCTTTTAACAATTGCCACTCTCTGACAGTAATCCTCAAACACTGGTATTTCCAACTTCAAAGCATTTTCCCTTAACTGTTTACTAAGATACAACTGGGTTCTTCCTACTCAGCATTAAGTGGTGAACAGTGTCACTGAATTTACTGAGAAATTATTACTCAGATGAGATTTTAGTAAAAGTAAAATATGCAGGTAAGTGATTGGTATGACTGTGTCTTTATATATAAATTGTACTTGCTTCTAGGCCTCTATTTCTGCTTTGTGAGTTTTAGGGGGGTTCTTTTTGTAGCTGGTCCTTTAGTAATCCTCCACACTCATTTTTCAAGTACAATTCCAGCTAAAAAATAGTGATTTTTGGCTGTACTAAAAGAGTGTAATAATTTTGTTTGTTGCTTATTACTAAATTTGCATTCTTCTTGAGTAGCCATGCCTACATGACTGTAATATAGAAAAGCATCTGCCAATTTAAGCTCTCACTAGAAACGATCAACTTCTGCCTTCTCCCATCTCCACGGTGTCTTTCAGGTAGATCTATATATTCCAACACTATTTTTTTTATCCCTATCAGAATCCTTTTTTTATCAAGGAAGAAAGCTATAAACAATTAGAATTCTGTTTCCCTATGTTCTTCACTTTAGCATGTTACTGCCCAGTATTCAGTTATATTTCAGAAATTTCCCATTTTTTACATCTGCTTATAAAATATCACAGAATCACAGAACATTCTGAGTTGGAAGGGACCCACAAGGATCATTGACTTTTATCCCTGCACCCTAAGAATCACACCATGTGCCTGAGAGCATTTATTTGCATATACATTTTCTGAACAAAAATGTTGTTTCTTCTATTCTTCATTATCAAAAGTAAGCTTCTAATCACATCTTTATTTGACCTGCCAGAGGATACTAACATAAGACCGCTAACTGTGCAAGTACCCAGAAAACAAGAACCAAGTTGATCATTAGCTGCAGTTTTGATGCATGACGTTGCAGTGCTAAGTATGATTAAATATAGTCTGAGCAGTGACTATATTTAGTTTTATTTTCCTCTTAATAATATATTCAGCTGAGCAAAACAAATACACAAGATTATCAACAGAGCAGAAAAGTGATGGAATAATTAATACGGTAATAATTCAATGCAGACAGAAAAGTAGCATTTTGTTAATTACAGCATAAGACATATGAAAAGATGTATTCTTCCTTTTACTTCTACAGCAAGTCAGCCATAAAAACACAACAAGTAATCCAGAATAAATCCAATTACAACAACTCTATACAAATAGGAAGCAAGTACAGCAAAAAAAATTACTGAACTAGGATAACAGAGTTGGAGTCAAAATTAATGAGAGTATATTCAGTATCCTCCTCCAATTTACTTTAGATTCCACATCAAATACTTCCTCTGCTTAAAGTCAGGCAGAATGTAATGCCAGCCCTTAGTAAAACTGAAGAGATAATCACTTAAGTTACTTGTCCAAGTACCTCTTCCCCAAATGTTCCCTGGTTGGAGACACTAGGGTAGCAATACTGGAATATGGCCTATCTTCAGGTAACTGCTTTGCAAAAGTGAATAGGTCAATGAAATAAAAAAAACATAAGGAAGAGAAATCTGGAATCATATAAGGATGCTGAGTTCAATATCAAGCAGAAAACAGGTTTCAGGAAAAAGGGTGAATGGGGGAGATCATGAAACCATTCCCATTGAAAAGGTTATTTCTTTTCCCAAGTTCTTGGAACTCTGAAGGTGTGTTTTGACAATTACATCAAAATTTAGCAAGCCATAAAACATGGTTTTGGTAATATGTTACATTTTGGCAAAATGTTACAGCCAGAACCCACCTTTGCAAGTAAGCGATGGTACTTTCATACTTTGCCTTTAGGACAATATGAAGGTCAAATGGAAACCAGGACACACAATCAGTTCTTACAGAACCAATGTTATCTTTTAGTATTTGCTGCCTCAATGGTTATCATGTCCTGCATGTAACTTTTGATCACCTCAGGTGAGGTATATAATCATTACATAGCAAGAATGGCTATGGGACTGTGTCTGGGGCTACTATCTAAGAAGGGTGAGTAAGCCCCCAGAGCCACAGGTGCCCAAATCACAAGACCATCTTTATATTCAAAGGCATGCTCAACATTCATGGTCTTACCAATGACACTAACTCACATTATCACTCTCTGACCTGATGGACTTGTTCTCTCTCAGCCACAAACTCCCTACAGAAGTTCCTCATCTTATCTGTGTCACGTGGCCTCCCTTTTTCCAATATTTTTGTTGTGAAACCATCTTATAACAGCAAGGGAGAGACCAAATAAACCACTGATACAAAAATGCAGATTTTTGGAAGGCAAAAAAGTTAATTAACTGAAGGGTCAGTGGCTTCCTGGACTAACACTTAGCAACACAGAGGACAAAAACACAGAAAGAAATGTTGATAGAAGATGTAAAAAGCACTTCTTTCTCTTTTTTTTTTCTTTGAGTATCACATGCTGTAGTCAACCCCATGCTATAAAGTACATAGTATGTACATTTTACTAATCTACTTTGCATGATCTTCTGTTTTTATTTTTAACCTGTTTTTTAAAAATGGCAAACTTACGGATTGCATTAGCTATTTTCCCAGCTTTGAAAGGACTAAAATAATTAGATATTTATAAAAGCAGGGAAATTACTTGCCCTTTTTTTAAAGCCAGTTTTACTTGATACTTGGAACTGACCAATGGACAATTTTCACGGGAAATAAAGGCTAAACCACAAGAAAGACATTTTTCAAAACCATAGTCTGAAGTTCTTCATGCTGGGGAAGAACTGGACTCCCCTTACAGTGGAGGGACATGGCTGACTTAAACTATGGTCTGATCTTAAACTATGATGAAAATGAATAAATTTATTCCAGAAAAAGTACCATTGATTTCCTCTAAGCATGTAACTCAGTTATATCAGGAAATACATGGCATTAAGTCTTTACTTCTTTAATACATCTCCTAGCTATCCTTGACAAAATGTGGCTGCTTTATGTCAGCTCACTTATGGTACGTAGCCTTGCACTGATGACACCGCATATTTCTTTCCATTTCTGCTAAAATAAGCATCTTTGAAACAGTACAATTTTCACACCAAAAACATAACAAGTGACAAATCCCACTGTGGGATTGATGTATTTCCAGAGCTATTGTCTTAAGCACAAAATAGGCATCAATCTGATTTTTTATCGAATTCACATTTACTAAAATATTGTCATAATTATGAAAGTTAGGGCATTTTTTTCCCCATAATTTAAGTGAAAACATTGACTGTACAGCTCAATCACACTGCTATTGAAAATTGGTGAAGGCTTCTACTATGGTGAGGAGACTCTAGACATGAGCAATATAGTTATGTAAGGTTTGTCAGAAATCACGTCTTTATTAAGGCTTGCCAGAAATCATCTCTTTATTACTGTATCAGCTGAATTCCTAGAATGTCATACAAACAGCTTCTAAAGATGCAGGTCTGATCTTAGCTTTAACAACTTGATAATGTTCAGCTTTACATAGCTTTTAATATTCAGGACACTAAGCTTGCAATAGGTTATTTGCCTATATGCCATGTGTCCATATATCTGGCTACAATAATGTCATGTTAATTAAATTCCAACAAATAGAAAAATATCACTGTTACAAAATGCACTTCCAAAGTATATAATGCTTTTAAACATCTATTATTTCTCTAAGAACTTATACTGTAAATGACAAATAAGTTGCTCTGCTGAAAAATTACGGAATGTAATTAGGGACTTTTATAGATGAATATGGATTTGTTCTTCTCATATTCTAAGGAAGCAATTAATATCCAAAAAATTGATTCAATTATTACTAATAGATCTATTCATTTATAATTCAAATTTGGAAAAGCAATTAAGAAAAGCTTCTCATCATCTCTTCTGTAAGTTAATTTACAGCTAGCGCTCCCAAAAACAGACATTAGCCAGAACATAATTTTTATTGGGAATACAAAAGGAAATAAAGACTAGCAAGACATAACACAGGAATACTCTTAACAGGAGTTCTGTGGCAGAAACCACAGTAAATTATCATTATTCCACAATCTTCTAAGTGCACTCTGACATATTCCTAATTTTCCACTCCTAGTAAAATGAAAGGGAAAAAAAAGGTTAAGGACAAAGTTTTCAGACTTAAACTCTATTTCCTTCCTCCAGAGTTTTGATTCATTTCTGATGGGCAAAATAAGAACCAGCTAGATATTGTGTTTGCACTTACTGAAACTTCAGCTATGCTTTGTGTATCCCATGAGTAGTTTAGTTCCTGTAATTTAAAATGCAAGTCTGACTGACTCCTTTGTCTACAAAGTTTTCATTTTTTGACAATAGAGGGAGAAAAATATTTAAATTATCTGAAAGTTTTAACTAAAATATTAATAAATAGGTCAAATGCCTATGCTATAACCCTAGGCAGACCCCTTGGAGGGAATGACTCATATTTACCTGCTTTGGTAAGCCACACAATTCCTGAAGATACCTAAAGATCATCAATGTCTTTACTTCTCCATTTCGAAAGATGACGATTTCTCACCTCCTAAAGCAGGATTTCTCATTGAGAAGTGTGTTGGGTCTAAAGATATGAGCAGAATCCCAGCACCAAAATTTCTAGTAACAGTAGGGAGGACAACAAGGCTGAACACCTAAACACTCAGCTGATGTTGTCAGCTAGCATGGAATCCAGATAAATGTTTAATTACAATTAACAGTGATAATGGTTATTTTTTGACTAAATTGTAAAGTGATCAGCATTCAAAATTTGCATCTGTACATACAGACTATCCTCAGCCACAGATGGTTTGAATCCACACTGCTGTGGATATGTAACAAGACATCCCTATCTTATTATGTAACATACATACTAAGAATAAACACCTTTTAATTTCAACGAGAAAATGAATCATTGTGCAGCTAACAATCTGAAATTCATAAATAAAAATCAGAGCATTAACAAGAAAGAGCCTACCTCAGCAATCTAATGGGGATGTTCTGAAAAAGAAGAATCTCATATTTTTGTTTCTTTTCCCAGGGACTGTATCTGCCATTTAAGATTCACTACATAGCATAAAAAACAGAATGGATAGCTACAGTTGGATGTTCACAAAAGGAATCTTCCTGAATACTTGTTCCATGTGGCCACATGAATCTACAACTTCAGTAAGAAGGCTAGACAGTAGGTTTCTCGGTAGGTGGCCAAGGAAGTAATCAGAAGTTTAGATTCAAATCCCTGAACATCCTGGGAACCAGTCTGGTTTCTGACTGGTGAGCAAGTGCTGCAATAATTAAGGTGTCTGTATGTATGGAGCTTGCTTCTACCCAAGAAGCCTGCTCTCACGAGTGCTCAGAAATCTCCATACCGATGAATCAGGGACAATTGTGTAAAGTTTCTTATCAGGTTTCTGTTCAGATGCACCATTTTTCCTAGTGGTTTATATTACTAAGCTCTGGTACATCAGCACTGAGTGTCCAGTTGCCCTGCAATGGTTGCAGTTATGTGGACAAAAGTTCTGATAAGCCAAGAAACGTCTAACACCGACTTCTAACCACCTGACACATAAAATACTGTACTTTTGCTCACTGCTGCAATTAAGTTTTTTAAAAAAGGACATAAAAATGCATTTATACTGATTCATAACATGGTACCTCCTATTCTGGGTACTGATAATGTAAGTCACAATAAATGCTCAAAAAACAAAACTAAATCTGCTGGTCTTTATTCTTTCTCTGGAACAAACCCACTAAAGCAGTAAAGCTGATCTCTTTTTTTCACAGTTTCAAAGTACTTCACTCATTCTTTCTCCACTCCCTTTAAAACAATCATCTTCACTGAGCCACACTTTTTCTAGCCACTTGTGAAGTGACTAAATGATAAGAAATTCTCCCCCTCACAAATATCTGTGATCCCTGCTTCAAAAACATTCCCATTATTTTGTGTTTTCTCTTTTGGGTATTCCTTGAAAGTTTACAAGAACATAGGTTACCCATAGCTCAGAAAGAGATGTAAATGAGAAACTCCACATAGTCTATGTCAAATGCCCTCCTTATCTGTGAAAATTCAGAAAAGATCCTGTTCATTTAAATTGCCAAAGAACACAGTTATTTTGGGCTCAGATTGGTGAGTCCAAAGTAGTCTTAAGACTACTATAACATTCACAATAGTAATATATCACTAGCAAACAGTTAAGCATTATATTATCCTTTCCTAAATACACAAAATCATAATTTAGAGACATGCTGGCTGTGTCAGAACTGACTTCTGGATTCTCTAATTGGGCAACAAGGGGAAAGAAACATCTGCAGACCTGTAACAGCAGAAATGCATCTTCCTGAAAATTCTCTCACCTATTATCTCACACACCGAGATGATTATTCTTGCAAACAACATGCTATAGGGTACAGCACTGGTGACACTGCACCTTGAATATTGTGTTCAGTTGTGGACCCCATCACTATAGGAAGGACACTGAGGTGCTGGAGTGAGTCCATTGAATGGCAACGAAGTCGATGAGAGTCTTGAAGCACTTATGAGAAGCAGATGAGGGAGCTGGTGGTCTTTAGCATGGAGGAGGCTCAGAGGGGACTTTATGACTTCCTTCAACTACCTGAGAGGAGGTTGTAGCAGGGGAAGTGGTTGGTCTTTCCTCCCAGCTAAAAAGTGAGAGGACAAAAAGGAAATGGCCTCAAGTTCCATCAGGGAAGTTTTAGATTGGATATTAGGAAAAAATTCTTCCCTGAAAGGGTTGTCAACAACTGGAACAGGCTGCCCAGGGACGGGGTTGAGCCACCATCTCTGGAGGTATTTAAAAGATGTGTAAATGTGGCACTTAGGGACATGGTTTAGTGGTGGGCTTGGCAGTGCGCAGTTAATGGTTGTACTTGACAATTTTAGAAGACTTCACCAATCCTAATGATTGTATGATTCTATTTTTGTCTCTTGGAGAACTTTAATTTCAGTATTTCATTATGTATTTTTATGTTAAAAAGGGTATTTTAATCAGAATTTTATTTTACAGTAATCAACTTCAGCTTTTAAATTTTTTTAAGCAATTAAACCAGAATCCAGTAGACAATTCATGTAAGTATCTAACGAATCAGAAATATAAATATATCTGTATTTTGAAGAAGCCTAGAATAATGAAAATTATCAAGAAATGCACTTGTAATAAAATTGAATTATAAAATACATTTTGTAAAGAATACACGAAATTTGAAATCATATATTGCACACAATATATAGAGCACATTAATTTTTTAAGTCAGTTATCTATCTTGACTCAGAGAAACCATCTATGAATGCTTCTTTGAGCTTACTATACTGAAATTAAAGGCAAACCTCAAATGCTTCAGTTTTGAAGTATTTAAAGATATTTCACTGTTACAAGCTAACAACCACAAATATACCAAACCTGCAAAAGTTCCAAGCAGATTTAAGTAGCCACTAGGGAAAAAATAAAAGAAAAAGAAAACTCAAACCATAAGAATATCTTCTATAAAAATACAAATGTAAAGAATGTGAAGACCTACTCCATTAAGAATTGACTTTGTAATGTTTATTCCAGAGTTTCTCTTGGATCATTAGATTCATGTTTATGTGACACACTTCTGGTCTCCAGATGGAGAGAACGCATAGAGAACCCTGTAGTCTGGAAATACAGACGGGACTACAGGTGTTCTGCAGTCATTAGCTTGTAATAAATCTACAATTTCAGTCACTTCTGAGTATTCACCCGTGTCCCAACTCATAGCTACCAACATCTGTAACTGCAGAAAAGAAGTTGCATTAAAAAAAGTTGACATTACAAAGTAAATTTTAAATGGAGTAGGTCTTTACATTCTTTACATTTATAATTCTACAGAAGATAAACAGGTTTTTAAATATGAGCAATTTAAATAAAAATGGGTCAAAAAGCAACTTTCAACATTTAAAATATCATTCTTCTATTCAGGAAAAACTATGTATAGCCTTTTTTTTTTTCTTCTTTACAGTCTCTGTTGTTTGGGGTTTTTTTAAGGGATTTATTAAGCTATTTCGTTTTCCCTCACCACTAAACAGTAATATGTGATTTCAAATTTCATATTCTTAATAACTACCTCCATTAGATTTTTACAAGTCTTCTACTTAATCTCTGTGGTAAACTAGGAAACTTCATCAGGCAATAGCTCTGATGCTGTACCTCTAGCCAGTCACTGTCACCCGGTGCCATATTTCCACTTTTCTGACATAATTATTCGCGTGTCTGAATGGCTACCAGAATTCAGGACGTGGCCATGTTAAAAAAAAACCAAAAAACAACTTTTTACTTTAACTTATAACAATTCAAGATTTGGTGACTCTATAGATGTAACAGTAAGGCATAAAGCAAA
This sequence comes from Lepidothrix coronata, assembly GCF_001604755.1. Classification (NCBI taxonomy): domain Eukaryota; kingdom Metazoa; phylum Chordata; class Aves; order Passeriformes; family Pipridae; genus Lepidothrix; species Lepidothrix coronata. The sequence continues at coordinate 8,951,079 of NW_016690193.1, forward strand.
GGTGTCAGGAGCAAGGGCTTAGACTGCTATTGAAGGCAAGCAAAATCTCGCATTATGCACTGGGTTTGGTCTCAATAAAAATCCTTTCTATAGCCTCTTTTGAAAATAGCTATACAATTTAGAATCCATTTGATGATTCTTTAGAAATAAATACTGAAACAATTTGAGAGCCCTAACTAGAGAAGCAGATGTGTACTACCCACTTAATCTGAGTTAGGAGCCAAGTCTGTGAATTGTACAGGACAAGGCTCTTTCATGGAAGGTGTTACCACAGTAGATAAATCTATAAAAGAGAAATAATAAAAGAATCACTGAAGCACAGCATCAGATAATTAACAAAAAGCACTATTAAAGGGTTCCTCAGACATCTAAAAAAATTCTTTTCAGGCAAGGGCTATCTGAAAGGATCATAAAGCAGTGGTAATCTGTTTAACACACGATTTAGCATATTTCATTAGTGAGCAGGATTCCTAAATACCTCAAACTGGAAACTAGATTATAGTTTATTCTTAATAGTAAATAAGCATGAAATATTTTTAACAGCTATTCAATTCTGTTCTTTCTAAAATTCATGGAGTCCTCCTACAAACACATTATTTCTTTATCTCAGCCAACATTTTAAAGTGCCTTGTGATACATACTAATTGCAAAGTACTGCAATTTATCTTGAAAGCAATGGATATATACTTCTAGTTTAAAAACATCAATAGTTCTGCTACATAAACTAGATCATGAGTGCACATATCAAATGCAGCAAAGTTAAATCTACACAACTGTTTTCACAGTCTTCAACTAATGGATCTTCATTAAACTCTCTTGTAACCTCCCAGGGCTTGGAAGTGAGTGAATCAAATTATTTTACTGAATATGACTCTAAATGGTTTCAGTTCACAGTACAGAAATGTATTCACAAATTACAGAGATGTGTTTGCATACATTTGAATATCCTTAGTTATCAAAATTATTACAGAACGAGGTAGATGAAACATACAGAGCTAAAAGGTAAAGATTGAAGTAATACAAGTGAAATTGCTTTAAAATCTATTTCTGTTGTACAATGGTATCTACAGTTTTTCTTCTGTAAACAGGCATCTAATATAACCTGATACTATGAAAGCCAAAAATAATTCTGTGGAATAGTCTATAAGAAATGCTATAAATACATCTACAAACCATTTATACCTTCAGGCTGTTCATCCTCCATGGAAATGTCATTTTGTATTTTTTCAATTACATGAATATACTCCACTGTTCCTCTACAGTATTGAGCAAAGGAAGACATCTCCTTCACTTTCAAAAATTACACTAGTGTCTTTGTGTATGTAATTCTATTCAATAGCTACACCATCCAAGCTCCACTACCATCTGTAGTCTAAAAATAAAATGTACCAGAAGCATCCCGTATATTTACATCTGATGTAGAAGTGGTATATGAAGAAAATGTGTTAGAAAACACTGTGTATATAGGGGGGTTAATTTGAGTAAGTACTGATAAAACATAAATTAAAGCTACTAGAATAGTCAGCTTGGAATAGTCTAAAACAAAAAACATCCTACTTGCTTATTTCTAAAACCACTGAAAGAGCAAAACCCTCCTTTCAGCAGTAACTATAATAGAGCATTCAGATTTATTCCAACAATAATACCCGCTCCACGTAATTATTTATTAAGAAGTTACCTTGGGATATTTATAGAAATATATAAACATTTAAGGGTGTATATACATATATATATGTATATATATAGTCAAAACATTTATTTAAATATGTTTTTCTATCATATGGATATAAACAGACAAGAGTTCAATGAGAATAAGTATACCTTGGACAAATGTCAAATGTTGCTTTAAGGAATGGTGTTGGTAGATGGCAATGCAAATCATAGTATTTTTCCATCTTTTAAAATAGATTTTGCATACCAGGAGTAAATAACATTATACATTTTCATGGTAAGGGCTAACCTCCTAAAATGCTTGGACTTATATTTCCATATAGCCACTCTTATTAATACAAATGGAACTATACACATCTGTCTACGTAAGCAATTCTGACACACTTCCTCATATTAACATAACGCCTTTAAAAATACACTGAAGTATAGAAGAGTGAATTGAAACACTGTTCATAGAATCATACAATGGTTTCGGTTGCAAGGCACCTTAAATACCATTTAGTTCCAATTCCCTTGCCATGGGCAGGGAACCCTCCACTAGACCACGTTACTCAGAGCCCCACCCAGCCTACTCTTGAATACTTCTGGGGATGGAGAGTTTATAATCTCCCTGGGTAACCTCTTCCAGTGCCTCACACTCCTTACAGTAAAGATTTCTTCCTAATACCTAATATAAATACCCACCCTCCTGCTTAAGGTCATTCTCCCTTGTCCTATCACCACATGTCCTTGTAAAAAGTCACTCCTCTCCAGCTTTCTTGTAGGTCCCTTTAGGCACTGGAAGGCTTAAAACTAAGTCGCTACATTTTAATATTATATGCACACCTACCAGTTCCTGGAACCACAGTCTTTTCAAATATTACAACAAAATATTAGCATAATGTTTGGGTTCTGATTAAGGATTAAAAAAATATATAAAAATACATTATCCATTATAGTAAATCTGTGCAAAATCTTAGAAAAAGCTTTAAGAGACAAAGAAATCTTAGAAAAATAATAACTACGTGTAGACCTCAAAGATACACCTATGTGGCATGCAATGGTTCTTCAAAAATACTACCTGCAAATTCTTATGAGCGTTGACTAAAAATTATTTGAAAAAGGTTCCCATTTCAAGCAGGATACGGATAAACAAAGTAATAAACATAAATAATGAGAACCCATTTGTCTGACTACTAGTGATATCAATAAGGAGTTATATGTGTACTAGGTACTTACACTACAGCCTAAACCACAAGATTGAGTATTTTCTTAATTACAACTAAAAATTTGAAAATACACATAAGACACCTCTAATACAAGCAGTCAGTTGGAGTTTGAAGACTTCATATGTTGTTCATATACTGATTTTAAAACTTTCAGATATATATTTGTCATTTCATTACGTAATGTTGCTATAGTTCAAATTAACAAAGGAAAAAAAGTGTTTCTGTAAAGCACTAGTAATTCCTTTAATCCACTGCTTTCATAGTTAACAGAAAAAAACATCCTGTCTAGTAGAACTGGAGCTTAGATCTTTTCATGGCAAAAAGATTCCTTACTTATCCCACACTTTTTCAGCTTTATAGGTAGGTTTCTGAAAAGCCAAATATCGACAAAAAACCAGAAAGAAATAAAACTGATAAATTAGGGATATTTTTTATTTCTGTCCTCAAATAACATACCTGCTTGTATCTTCAGCAGTATTATTACAAACTTGAACAAAACAGACATGGGACAATTTCAGTCTCTTACTGTAACCTTATCTCTACATTTTAAAAGTTTATCTTTCACTTATGAGTTTCATGTTTTAATTTGGGAGAATGTTTTTTATGGAACGCTCTCACTTGAGAGAGTGGCTGCTGCACTAACCAGAATGGCAGTAACAAAAGACTGAAAGGTAAACCTTCATAAAGATTCTCTAACACAGACTGCTTGGCTTGCAATGAGCCCCAACAGATCACAGGACTCCACATTCAGTCATTTGTGACGTCCTTATTTATTCTTTTGAACAGTTCACTTTGGTAAAAGAAAAAAATCCATATCAAAAACCTGTACGTCTATGTGTATGGTTACTGTATCGGGGAGGGGTTACTTTATGGGGGAAAAAGGTTCGAGAGATACTGGAACCTGGAAAACTAGACACTGTTGCTAGTTAACAAAGTAACTATTTATTATGAAGGGTGGCTAACAGTAAAAACAGGCACTCAAGTGAAAGGATTAGGAAGGAGAAAAGTGAACAAAAAACCCTAAAAGGAAGGTTCGACACCCTACTCACCCAGGTGTCACCTATAAGAGAGTCTTACCCACTCTAACCAGTAATAAAACCTCTCTGCAGCAGCTGCGTGTTCCGAAGGGCTGGCAGGCTCCCACTTCAGCAGGCGTCCCCGCTAAAAGCAACTTGGTCCTTTGTGAAGAGCCGGCACCCCAACACGGAAAGCGTGTCTGCTTTTATACAGTTCATTGAGAACACCTGCCTGGGGAGGTGTGGCCAGTACAGCCCCGTCAGGGGTGCTCAATCCCACTCCCTTGGTTATGTAAGTGCACCCCTCCTGCGCATGCGTGAGAACTTTGGAAATCCCCTCACGCATGCGCAGTGAGTCCTGGGGGTCTTTCCCAATTGAGGCTGGGGGAGAGCCTTCCTCATTTCATTGTCACTTTCTCCTCCAAATGCCCTTGACGAGCCATTGACCAGTCACAAGAGACCAATTAAAACAGTTTATACAGAAGTTCTCCCTCCAAGGCCAAATTCACTGTTTTATCAGTGAACTTGGCAGGGAGAACTATAAACTTCTGCAGGTGGCTAAGGCCAAACACAGACCAAAAATATCATCCCAACTTCGTCCCAATACAGTTACTGAGGTGAAAAGGCTAGTTAACAGTTAAACACTATTTGCTTCAAACTTAGTAGTGAAGTAATACACAACTGGAGTGGAATGGTGCTGCAGCAGTGCTTATGGCACAGCTTTGGATCAACATTTACAGGCACTATCAAAATGTACATCTACAACTCAGTTTGTATAGTCGACCAACTCTCACTTTCTCTTATCTCATTAATTATATGAGGAAAAAAATGTGTCGAGATTGTCACTGCTGTATGTCTTTTACAGAGAGAACCATAGAAGACTTGATTTCTTCAGTAAATCATGAACATTACATTCACTGCTACGGAAGGAACTGACATTTGCAAGGCGGACATGTTTTAAAGTATGAATGGGTCTTCCCACAAAATGTTACACTTGATCAATTTTTCCCATTGGATGAGAGCGACCTGAATATCTGAACAAGTACACGGTACTTCCATAGTTAGTTATATTTTATTCTCATGAATATTTTCTGTTTCAAAAAAAAAAAATGTATTTCCTCTTATACCCAAAAGTAAGAGGAAGACAACTCTGCCAACATGGAAAACAAGATAATGACTAGGAAACCCTCTTTTATCTTTTAGGATTTCTTCCAGATCTAGTCAGTAATGTTATTTACAGAGTTTCAAATAAATAACAACTGAATGCAAACCTATGACTGAAAAAGAATATCTAATGACAATCAGAGCCTAGAAAATATGAAATTCTCAAGAAAATTCTCAAGTAAATTTTTTGACATACACTACAATTCTATATCACTGCTAAATTCAATACAAAGATTGTAGTAGTTCTTGCAGGAAAAATGAAAACCAGTGCACTGGCAGGTAAAAAAACCCTAATAGTCTTTAAATGACAGACTGACAAATTAAGGTATTGGGAACATTTTTGATAATAAAACCTCTGTATACTTTTTATTATTAAAAACTGTTACAAACTAGTATTATTTGGTTTTCAGTTACAAAATTGCACAGTAAATTGTAGATAAAACTACTCAGCAAATGCATTTCACTCTTCAATGTAAATTTTCATTTAACAAGGAAATAAAAACAGAAAGTTGAACTCTGTAGATGTGATTTTAAAATATTCGCTGTCCAATACACAATGCATTTTGCAAACTAGGTAGAAGAACTTTAAAATGGTTTTTTTGTTAGATTGTTTGTAAATTCAGAAAAGTACTCAACAAACATTAGTATTAGGATGCCCAAAAAACTCAGAGTAATAGAACACACCAGTGTGTGTAAAAGTGCAAATCTGGAGGAAAAGGCATTTCAGTATAACTTCTGAAAAACTCACAGCCAATTGAAACAAAAAACAACAAAGCAAAAAACTAACCAAAAAAAACCCCAAACAAACAAAAAACCCACAACAACAAAAAAACCCCACTCAAAAAACACCAAAATCAAAAGACCCCAAAAACATATCAAGAAAAAAAAAGCATGAGCAAAACTTCAAAACTCACGCAATATTCAATTCAATGCTTTCAGATGAAAAATTTTGTCACTTATAAGTTCTCATACTAAAAACATACTTGCAGACAATGCCCCTCTATCAAAAACCGGAGAATAAAGGGAAAAGACAAAAGGTACTTTGTTTTAAAGTAACGAAGTCATAGAACTTGGTAGAAACCTCTAAGAAATATGGTTGTAATAAAATAAAATTCATTGTAAATCTCCCTTATAAGTCAGTATCCATTTTGGTAAGTTCTTTAAACTGAATAAATACCATTTTTGCAAAATATTTTTATCTCAGTGTCTTGTTTACAAGTCCCTATGCTATTTCTTCATTGCATTTGTGCCACTGGTACTATCAAAAAAGACCAAGTCCCTGAAACATTTCTTTCAGCAATTAAAAAGCATCAAGATTCTCAGTTGTTTCAAAATGGCAGCCCTACACTTTGAAACAAAATACATGAAGTGGATTATATTGACAGTAATCATTAAGTTCCAATGCCTAGGGAGGGAATGTGTAATGGGAAAATTTACTGCATTTACTCAAATTATTTTTAGACTAAAACTGTTGTACTATAGCATTCTCAAAGCTCCAGCTACATTTTGCCCCAAGACAGATCACTCGAACATGACAGATTCCCAAAACTAGTTTTCTAGATCTTCTTTTATGTGCCACATATCAAGAGACTTTCAAAATCCTAGTGATTTTTTTTTAACTGCAAAAGACAACTATCAGATTGCATGCCTGTTTCTTTTCAGATGTCCTAATGAAAAGCATCAGTTCTTTACTTAAATATATAAATAAAACAAAACTTCACAAACCTCACGTTTATGTTAGGGAACTTTAAGCTACTTTAGAGGTTTCTAATGCTCCCGTCTCTTTCTCTGTATCAAAAAAGGTTTGAAAAAATCACAGATATAAAATGATGATTAAGCTGAATTTCTGGTCCTCTTTAAATAAATCACTTTAAGACAGAGGAAATTATACAAATTGATAAAATTCTGTAGGCATTCTAGAACAGGAGCACAATTACTAATACTTGAATAGGATAAAATTTAAGTAACTAGTAGCAGAGTCTTACCTTGATCAAATGGTTTACCCGGACTCCATGTACGAAAATAATCATCCTGGAGAGGGAGAAACAACTCAAATTTAGTAAAACATAAGGAATCAATGTATACACAAAAAACTCATAGTATCATGAAAGACAGAAGATGTATACCAACCTCTACTTCCTAGAAAAGGCAAGCAGGAAAATAAAATAAAAAAAAAAAAGGAGAGAAAAAGATTACAATTATCATAATGGGACAAATTACACAGAATAAAACAGTATAATTCAGAGGCCATTTCCACTCATAAAATAAAAATGCCATTCAAAAATGTTACTCCTTAGCATTTAAAATAGAAAATGTATTTCTCATAGTACCTGTATAGGTAATGTTTCTAACACCGCTTTTAAAATGTTACAGTAGTTTTCCTGTACTTTAACTTCTAAAATACTGAAAAACTTAATTACATTTTCACTGATTGAGTTTTCAAAAGTAAAGCTTCAAAGCTGCCATCAATAAATTCAGCTATCTTAAAGAATGATACATGAATTTTTGAAAAATACATATTTTGTTATATAGCTTTCAATTGCATCAGTGAGACCTTTCATTAGGTAAGTCTAATTAGCTGTATCATCTTAAAAACATAAAATATCTTCCTAATTATGTCATCAGCTATATTAGGCTCCAATTTCAAGAAAGAAAACCTTGAATTAAATAAATTGCAGAAATAAATTACAAATCCATAGCCAAAACAATAAATTGATCTGCATATCTCAGGTAATACGTGGCACAGGAAAATGACTGGAATTGTTTATTATTATGTGGTAATCTAACTCCCTATTCTGTAGAACAAAATATTTAAAAGACTACACCAAACATTTTAAGACTGCCTAAATTAAGCTTCACAAACTGAAGTGGGTATACTGTCAAATGCAGCAGTTCCATCTACCTTGCTAAAAGACCACTGTAAAGAAATCTCAATTTAAATTTAACTACTGGGAAAATGTGAGTCTCATGCAGTTGTCAAAGCCACAATCATAACTTAAAAACGATCAAGCATCAAACACATCTTTGCAGGTACAAAACACTTGCTGGGTTTTAATAGTTAAAGATTTTTACCTCAAATGAAAAGAAAAAAAACCAACCAAATAAACGAACAAACAAAAAACCCCCAAAGAACCCAAACAAACAGTGCTTGCAGCCTAAACCATATTTCACTGATGAGGTTTTATCTAGTGAAAATGTTGTTATGGAAATGTGTGCTTTGAAAGAGAAAGAAAGAAATGAGCAGAATCTGGAAGTGCAAAATTAACCATATTTCTGTACCGATACTTACATATTCCTACACTCTGATGCCGCACAGATTAACAATCTATGAATCAATGTATGTTATTTGCCTTTTTTATTATTTTTTAAGTAATAAAAAAATTTTTTTAAAGTAATAAAAAATTTCACAGACCTATTGGTTTTTGTTAATCACCCAAGAAATAAGCAGAAATTATGATTATGATAGCATTTTCCCATTATTCCTCCTAATACTAACTATGGAGATGTTATTCCTGCAGTGGTGTTTGTGAACACGCTTGAACGAGCTGTAACGCGATGCTGTTCCATGAACACCACCATAGTGGCAAAACTTACAATTCTTGAAAACACATCAAAGTGGTAGATTCTCTTTCCATTTCTACTAAATCAACAATGTTCACTCACAACAAGCCCATGCAGAAAATAGTGAAATATCAGAATAACTAGGACATAAAGCTATCAGAACAAAAGAGGAGTCATTCTGAGTGAGACAAAAATCCCTTCTAAGGAAAAGCAGCCTGCATTTTGCTTAAGGAAGAATGTACAAGTGTGGGTTGTATAAATTACATGTTCTCAAGTTGGCCTCAAACCAACCAGAAGATAAATCAATTCTTGTTCATTTCTATCCTGCAGACAACTCCACAGATCTCAAATATAATATCCCTCAGGCATTTCTAGAAGTCTTGCTGACTTACTTCTGTCTACAAAGCAACTTCACACCTTTCTCATTACCATTCTCTGACTCTCTTCCAAGTCTGTTTTCTTGATAACTAGAATTGTGCAGAGCATTCAAGATGAAGCAGCATTATGAATCTCTCCACAACACAACACTACTTTGCTCTCTATTCTTCTCCCCATTATGTCTACCTCTCTGCTGTCTTTGTAGGCTGAGTGGGAGGAGTGTTTTTGTTCTTTTTAATTGCACTATAGTTTCAATGGGTTATGGTTTGCATGGAATTTTCTATCTTAAATACAAAACATATATACCCACGTACCATATATACCTATACTGATTGTTCTAAAGAATTAATTTTTCAAATCATCTGTGACTTAAATAAAATCCATTATTGAATATGTTAAACAAAATTTCTACGTCCCTCTACAAACAGAACTGTTTAGAATTGATTGTCAGATTAAGTAAGGGTTGTTTAGAATTGATTTTCAGAATAAATAAGGAAATTGCTTCAATAAATCGTAGTTCCACAATTTTACAAATATTCCTAAAGCTGTTTATCCTATCACATGGCTTCCTGTTACATTCAAACCTTTCCTAATCTTCAGTCAGTAAGTTGGATTATAATAATGTTCAATATCCTCTGCAGAATGTAATCGAGATCATAATATAATTTACAAAGCCTCATTTTCATAATTTTAATATAAAACCCAGAATGAACAAATACATGGTTCTACCTCAGTGAAGGCTGAGTAGCATCACAGCATCTCTAGGTAAAGTATCCTGTAACAATCTATAAATTGAAAAAGCAATGTCTCAGGATCTCAGGAGAGAGTCTGTCTTCTGAACTTTTTCAGGAGCGGTTCCTTGCCTTTGTCCCAAACATGTTAAAGGGCAAGTTACAAAAGTATACAGAATAAAGTCACAAATTTGTAACAGTAACCATACCATTTATCCAACACTTTCTAGCTAAAGATATTCATACATTTTAAATAGAAAATTCATTCTTACTGCTCTACTTGAAACTGTGTGAAATGTCACTATTTCTTTCAAGTGTGTCTCTGTCTGAAAGACGCAAAGCACTTCTAACAGCCATGGATGATGGATTTCAATGAGTTTAATATCCATGCCTTAAAATTATGCACGTTTAAGCATTACGCTCATTCAGGGTCATAGTGATTAAGTGTTTTTTAAGAACTTGAGTTCGTGCTACAATTACTTACGTACTTTGAGACTAATATGTTTTTTTCTTTTTCCTGAAAAGGTCTTACTGTAAAAAAAAAAATCATCTATGTCATCTGAAAATCTGACAACTCTATAAAAAGAACAAAAAAAGTAGCTACATGACCAAAAAAAGCAGTTTAATCAGAAAAGATGGGGGGGGGAGGAAAAAAGGTATTTTGTCTTAAAAATTTACTGCTTCTTTTTGGACTTTAATATTCTTCTATATGAATTCTCACATTCTTAAATGTGTTACTACGTAAGTTATATGAGTTAAGTATGAGTTACTACATAAGTTTTATAAAATACACAGTCAAGTATGGTAAAACAGAAAAAAGCTCACTTAAAAATAATTTGTTATGCAGTAGTTTCTATCTTTTAATAGAGATAGAAAAATACGACCCTATCACTTTTCTTTCTTCTATAAAGGCTTTGTTACATCATTTCACTGATCTCTCCTCTGCAACATTTTCTGTAGATGCTGCCATATAATGCTTGAATTATTATCCAAGAGATATCTATATTCTAATGAACATAATGATACATGGTAGATATGATGACTGACTCAGAGAACAGCAGGTGTCCAAGAGCAAGGAGGGCAGCTTCCTCACAAATGTTTTCAGACCAAGGTTGACCTGAAAAGCTGAATACAGAAAACTCACCCCTTGTTTTGTATTCAGCATTTTAGCTCTAGTATGGTCTATACATTAAAAGCTTATATCTTAAAATCAAAGCTGATTTATAAGAGAGAATCCACTAAAATTGAAGCAGCTTTCTGATTTTGTAATTATATTCCAGCCAAGTACAGTTTCACTGCGACAGCACAGGGATATTGTTAACCATATGACTTACAAACTAACAATTTTAGAAAAAGTCTAATAAGCAACTGTTCAATATCAGGTACTGCTTCAAGAAACAGTATTTCTAACAGTTACCAAAGCAGAGACAAGATTTTCAGAACTTTATTCAACACCAAACTTAAGTCTGCCCATACAAAATTCCACTCAGATTTTATACAACTTACATAATGCAAAAAAAACCATTTTACTGCTGGCCTCCCTATTCCTACATAGGGGTTTGGGTTGTTTTTAACAAAGAAGACCGACACACTCCATTTTGTAGAAGGACGTGAAATCACATCTGACAATTTCAAAAGCAAAAATCTGTCAGGCTGCACATGCTCCCTAGCAAAACTTAAAACCTACAGTTCACATTTAGATTTTTTTTTCCTCTCTGCCATTAGCTATGAGACTATTTTGCTCTTTTTAATTTCAAGGAGTTTTTAATGGGCTTTCTATTCCAATTCTTATATCTGCATGTCAAGTACACACATCTGCTTCTCATCTGATGTGAAAACTCTTTACCTCTTTTAGGCTAGGTCTTTGCTATTTCATAGATACGCTATTTTCAGACTCCACTTCAACAAGCCAACTGAATAGGCTAACTATCCCACACTGTAGCTGCTTGCCTCAAGCTCACTTCTGCACCAAACTTGAGCTCACCAACTATCTCCCCTTCATGTCTTTGCACCTGTACAATAGTAAGGGTTTGACTCATCTTCTCCAAACCTTCCCAGTGACTCTAACATATTTCTGTATCCTAAGTCTCACTGAAAGAGCTGTGGTAGGGTTGTCATCCAATACCTCTGTCTCAACCTCTTCCACTGCTGGAAAAAGAAAGCACCAGAAGTGTGCAGAAATTTTTTTTCAGTTATGTTTTACTCCAGGACCTTCAGTGTAATGTCAGCAACACTGTCATTACCCTACAAAGCTTTAAATTGCTGGTCACATGGAGAACTGTTACAGCAATAAAAGGATCAGACACCAAAAAAGCTGATATCATATGGGAAATCTACCACTCCTAAACACTGCAGTTTCCTCAAATAAAATGAGGGCCACAGACAGAATACACAGAATAACTAAGATACTACAACCACATCTAATGAGATTACTACCCCAAAGCATAAACTGTAACTGAGGAAGTGTAAGTTGCACCAGGAAAATACGTAATGCTGATGTAGTGGGAAATTCTTCACCCTGAAATCTGAGCCAGTCTGGAATCTGCATCCAAGATGCAGATGTTATTCAGCAGCATGTGGATACCTACTTGCTTATCAGATGCCTTTTTCATCTCTGATGACCTGCATAGACATCTGATCTATCATAAGCCATATGAGCACTCTGCTGTATAAATGTAGAGTGTTGGTTTAGTCAGTTAACTGCAGGATAGTGCCCATATGACAACAAGGGAGATACCACACTCCCCAGCACCACCATGCTCCTTAGCACATCTTTTACTTATTGCCCCAGATTCATTCAACAGGTGGCTTGATCTGCTGGACGATATGTACATACCTTATGTGATGACACATAGCTACAGATCTGCAGTAGAAATAGGATCAGAACTAGTTCCAGGAAGGCAGGGACTGTTTGTCTGGCAAATTTTTTGGCTCAATACTTTCTTCTGAACAGGATGTCCCTCTTCTCACCAGCTGAAATACCTCTTATGCTCCCCATGAAGCCACCTTTGAGAACTGCACAGAGCAGGAACCCTTCTTTAGTGAATCAAGGTTTCAAGAAAACACAATCACATTTATTACACAGACTTAGGAAATTAGAAGAAAAAAAGTCCAGAAGATATTTACAGGCTAGCAAAAAGGTGACTCCTGCCAGATTTGCCTCCATATCCCCAGATTAAGTCTACCATTAGAAATATAATTAGTTTAGTCAAAACTAATTATATAGTTTTTACATTATATTATGTAACTCAAAAGGAGTTCACAAAGCACCTCAGATACAGATAAAGGCAGTGGCCCTTCACATCAGTACTCCTGGGAATCAAGAATTCAAGATTGCTGACTACCATCTTAACAATCAGTTTGGTAACTCAAAGAACCAATATGAGAAAAACTCCAAAATAACAAGCCACCACAGAGGTAATATCAGCATTGCTCCTCTGGCAGAGAAAGACCCAAACACCTGCAGGCAAGACTGAGCCTTGCAGCAAAACTCTTTTCCTACTTGTTTGGCACCCAGCCTCCATGACTGGGGTGCTGGAGTGACATGTGAAAGGACATTAGTTTGTTGTTGAGTGCCAGCCTCTGGGGAGGCTGATGTCAGCTTCCTCCGCTGCTCCAGCCCCTGGGCTGTGCCACCCCCGAGGCCTGTATTCTTGGGGCCAGCAAAGCACAATTAGAATCAATAGCTGCTTCCAGTGACTCTGGCACCAAGCTCCACACATTTAATGTTTATTCCACTCCCTTTCTTTGCCTCACATTTCTAGTACCATTGATGAGGCTGGGCTAGGAGCCACCACTTGTCAGCCTTCTCTCTCCGTTGCATAGATCTCATTCAGTAAGATTTCTGCAGATGCTGTCTATTTGGTACTAGCAGTGTTGCTAACAGTACATTCGAATAGCTCAGTACTGAAATCACTCGCCAAGAAATACCAAATGCTCACTAAAGCGTATATTCAGAAATACCGAGAAAATACTGAAAACATAAGAATTAATATCAAAGTATGAACACTATAAGCTTCTAAATCCCAGTAAAATTTAAAACATTGTTTCTTTAAGAGTTCATCTCTTACTTCTCATTATGAATTAAAGAAATAATGAACCATCTTTTCACTACAAACAGAAATGAAAAGTTTTGGTCATGCTCCTCCTATTATGATGCCAAGATTCAGTTTCTGAGGAGGGCCTTACAGTAGGTTTGTTAGACTATAGGGGCTGTAGACTAACACAGTTTGAGAAAAAAAATGAAAATAGATGACACATGTGAGGTAAAAGGCTATCCATGGGACTTTCACAACCCTCTTCAGAAAGGTTGCTGTTCCATTTCCTCAGGTGTGCCTTCAATAATGCACAAGCCTTAGGGAACAAGAGCAAAAATTAACCCACGACCTCTGCATATAATGGCACAGTGCAAACAAGAGTGGCAAAACAGCAACAGGCTATACAGAGAGAGAAGATCACAACATGGGGCTGGAGGGAATTGACCTAGGTGTGTTGAAAGAGACTGACAATATGATTGTGAGGCTATGGTTTGTATCTACAAAAAAACCAGTGAACTGTATAAGGGCATCTCTGGGAACTGGTATAAACAGTTAACATCTTAAAAAATAAAAGGTAAGAAATAGTCTGCGCACATCCATCAAGAATTTGCACATACTCAGTGCTTGACCAGCCAGACTGACCAGAGCTCATATAACTTGTCTTTTTTTTCCTCCTCTCCCTTCCACCTTTCTTTGTATAATGCAGATATAAATAATATAATGCAGCTAATAAAAATTGTTGCATCGTGTTCAAGACAGCAGTCCTGAAAGATGTGAAGTACACACAGAGGGTCCAAATAGAGTAACAGTTTAGGTTTTAAGGGTCTACTAAGTGTCTAAGAAAGGTACCTGCAAAGGCTTTGGCCCTTCCGTAGTTTTTGGACAACATTTCATACCTGTATCTGACAACAGCAAGAGGGGAAAAAAAGTGTTACTCATCATCTTTCATTCAAGAAGGTGAAAATTTTTGTCTTTTTAGCATCTCAAGGATAAAAAACTGGAATCAGTTACAAAACACATACCATACTTCTGTTGACTTTTTTGTTTGTTTGTTTTTCAGTCTGGAGAAAATTCATTAAAAAGATAATTATGAGATTTGCCATATCATGGCACTCACACAGATAGAATTTTAGTATGTTTCTCCAAGCAGAAGAAAAAAAAAGTCTCTTATGCCAAGGCTCAGAACAATGTTCTAGGCTACTTCTCATTGCCATGGAGACAGAGAACACCCTAGTGTGAAAACAGTCCAAAATGTAAGAAATTAAGGAATACAAAATATTATGAGAGAGGAATTACAGCACAATTATCATTACAAAGCAAATAAGAACAGATGTGGCAACAGAAAATGGGCTGGAAGGAAAACCACGGGTTTAAAAAATGTTTGCAACTTAATAGAAGGAAGCAGTTAAAATTATTGGTCTCAGCTTAGGAATGCTGCACAGATTTTAAGAAAATAATTAGTAGCTATTTTTATATGACCTGTACAACTTTTTTCTGAGAAAAATATTCCTTTTAAGCAAGCTCAGGACTTCTAAAAAATCAATACCTGAACTTAGAATTTGTGAAGACATAAACTGCACTTCAGAATCTGTAATTAAACCAGTGATAAAGATGTTAATTCAATGTTCTTAGTGAATGCTAATGCTGGATGATTACTTTAATGTATTTTTATTATAGTCAAGTCTATGTAGCTTGTATCAGATGGGGAAAAATACTGTAAATTGGGTAGATTC
Source organism: Lepidothrix coronata (assembly GCF_001604755.1). Lineage (NCBI taxonomy): Eukaryota > Metazoa > Chordata > Aves > Passeriformes > Pipridae > Lepidothrix > Lepidothrix coronata. Next base: position 8,966,578 of record NW_016690193.1, read on the forward strand.
AGAGAGAGTAAAGACAGTAAAAACAGAAAAATACATATTGCTAAAATAATATGAAAGAAATTTTTACACTTATATATCAATTTCAGAAATTCGTATCACTTCAGAAATACGAATCATTATAAAAATACACCCTGGTAAGGTGTTATTTTTGTTAAACCTGCTCATAATGTAAACAAATTGCTCTTTGATTCAAGACAGGATTCAAGATTTCTCAACAGTTATGTCCTAATCTATCAATAAAAAGCATCAAGGTCAATGCATTTTTATGCCCTCTTGCTTCTAGTGGTCCTACTGCAATCATGGAACTTACAGAGATGGTCAATGATATAGAAGCTTAAAAATATTACATGAATCAGCAAATTGCATGAATATAAAATGCCAAGTTAAAGAAAAATAAACTAGAAAAAACAGTCACTACAGTTGCCTGAGAAAAACAGTATGGACCTTTTTAACATATATTTTCTTTTTACTGCCATTTTATTTCATCATTTTCATATAATAAAACAATTAATAATACACACATATCTTCTGACACATGCCATCAACATGTTTTACTGATATCGAGCAAGAATAGCTTTTTAGGATGTATAAGAGAACACCATTAAATGCACATGGAATTTCCTAAATAAAAATTTAAGAAGGTAGCTCCCTAGTCAAAAGATAAAAGAAGTGCACGGTGAATCTTAATGAGATAACTCATTTCAACCAGATCATCAGATACCTGACACTAAATATGGTACACTCATGCACCATAGCTGGATTTTAGTGGCTAAAATACTATTCAATATCACTTATTGAGAAATGTTACCGTAGGTATCTTACAGACCATGACGGTGATGAAACTTGTCAAATACCTTCTCCAAGTTTTTGGGGAAATCATTTTGTCTTCCAGCAACTAGTAAAAATTACTTGGTCATTCTAGCAGGAAATGAAGTAAGTGATACAATTCAAATTATTAACTTCTGCCACTCTGTTTGCTCAGGTCCCAGTGCTTCCATTACAGATGACAAATTAAAAATAAGAAAGTACTGTTTGAAATTTTTTTATTTGCAATGTTTTACAAATTTTCATATAACTTTGAAAGCAAAAGCTGTTGTTTCCCCTTTCTGTGTCACACTTAAGGATATGCAGACTACTGCATATCCTTAGATGCTGGGGCAGAGGTCACACCCTTAATCAAGTGTCAAAATGCGTGAATTCCATTTCAATATCTCAGAATTTGATACATGGACGCAAAATGGAACTGCGTAGCATTAGTTTCTCTAGAAAAGTACATACTTAAAGTAGATAGTAAGCTTTGTCCAAGTCCTACATGAAGTAAGGCCCTATACTTGAAGGCAAACTGAATTATATCATCACATATTCTTTCTTCTTTTAACAGAGCACAGAAACCACAAGACACTAATCTGATGACATAACATGAAATCCATGCTAAGTCATGCGTGTGCTGCTTTACAGATGTCCAGAACTGAAAACATTTCTTTCACAGTCTGCAAATGCTGCTGTTTCTTAAAGAGAGAAAAGTATGAACGCTGAGAGGACCAACTAAATAGTTGTGATAAAAAATGCAAAAGGAAACCCATTTTAATTCCTTTCACTTGGAATGTTGTTGCTACCTTTGCCCTCTAATGGAAAAGTTCATTAACCTACAATGCAGAGTTTGCAGCTTATGAATTAACATAGCCTGCCACTAAGTAGTAAGAAATTTACAAATCTATCACAGAAAAACCTATTGCGCCATCAGTTTGGCACAAACCCACAAGTCAGTAGCAGATAACACATGAAACAACGGGATGGAAAAAGTACTTTCCTTTTATTAATGCAAAATTGGGTTTATGTATATATATGTGTGTATATATATATATATATGTATATATATATATATATACATATATTTCTATATCAAATATATCAAATATTTATCTATATTAAGCATAGGCTTTTAATTAAATATCAGTGATGCATGTATATCTTCCACAATTCAGAACTGATTATACATAGCTCTGTTCATACCACCTTTTTCAAAATAGGTTATTTACCACTACTTCATAATCCCTAATTTATTCACAGACCAGCATTATTATTATTTTCTACCTCTAATTTTTTGCTCTTTATAGAAGTCCTTTTTTTACTGTATCTGCATGTACACTAATCTACAGCACACAAAAGTTTAACTGTATATTTTAGAAGTGATATCTTAATTTCCAGCAAAACTACTTCAGCCTAGTATCTAACAAGGGAGCAAGAATGATTATAAGACAATCTCTGTACTAAAAATTTAGGTTGTATTTCATATTTGAACAAAATAAGAATCTGAAGTGCAACATTTTTCAAGTGATTTACTTTAGCTATTTTACATGATCAAAGATGCTGCTATTTCTATCTTTAAAAAAAAAGCATTCCCAGGGACAAGAAACAATGTTCTTCAGTCTCATTCAGTAAATGAAAAATGATACAGCATTCTCCAATACAAAGGAAAAAAGTCACCAGTTAAACATACTGATAAGCATAGAACAGAATTAAAAGGCCTTCTCCTCAGTTCTAATGAATTATTAGAGCCCAGACTGAAGGGAAATCAAAAGAAAAAGTCAGTTTTGCTGGAACTGAGTATGTGCAATTGTTAGTCACCTGCATCTTAACCAGTTCAAAAGGTTGACAGTTACAGTCCAAAGAGAAACAGGTTCACAGAGGATCATTTAAATGTAACTTGGGAAAATAAAGAAATATTCCAGCATGCAATACATACTTGAATTGGGTCTCATTATCAGATACATTGGGAAAAGATTAGCTGTCTCGCAGAAAAGAAACAGTTACTCTACAGAAAAAAGGAGTTTCAAAGGTATATTTAGTCTGTTTAAACAAAACCAAGTCAAGGTTCATTTCTTAGAAAACTATTTGCAAGATAAATGTACCATGTGCTTAAGAAGACTTTAGGCTTTAGTTAATCTCCTTAAGGTACTTCACAACTATAACTTGCTTTTCAAAAGTGCGCCTGTCTTTGTAACAAGAATCAGTAATGTCTATGCTCATTCAACCTACATTTAAAGTGGAATTTAAGTCTAAAAAATTCATAATATCACTAATTACTTAACTATTCTGAACTCTGCCTAATTAGATGTTTTCTTTCCAAGGAAAGCTCTCTGTATATTAGCAGAGATTAATATAATAGTACAATATTTCTCAAATAAATCAACAGAGGCTGTTGTCTCAAAAAGCTTTCTAATGTTCCAATTTTTCAAACACCAGTTCTAATGCTACTGCAATTCAAGAGCTTCTTACTCATCCCTTAAGAGACATCTGTCTTTTGACATATTTCATTATCCTATCTGAAAATATTAAATAATAAAAATGTTCTCAATACTGAATATTCCAATTACTTCTTCCCTTGACAAAAGCTGTGTTAAAATGGAGTTAACAAAATAGAGTTGAAACAGTTTCAAATAAAATGCATGATGGTCTATAAACAAGACAAGAAGTTTAGGCTGAATCCTGCTGACATTTAATTTTATGAATCCCAAATAAAAGTAAATTAATTTTTAAAAAATTACAATTTTTTTTCCTAACTCCACCCACCATGCCTGTGTTATGGACAGTTAAGGTTGTTTGGATATTCTAACTAAGTCTGGGGAAAAAAGAACATAAGAAATTCTCACATGAAGCAAATATTGTCTAGATACTCTATCTGTATTAAGATGTGCTAAAACTATTTCATTAAATACTAACTTTCATCAAATACATAGCAAATCAGGATATGTTACACAGAAACATGTAAAAGTCAAAACATCCTACCTACTGTGTATCCACAGAAGCCACAAAATAGCTGAGACACAGTGGCTTTCTTCTGTCTTTCAAACTGCAGGCAACTGTTTTTAATCACTAAATGTTATCTGTTAAATCTGCTGCATAAGAATAGTCTTCCTCAGGGAAATTACTGAAGAACTGTTCTCCAAAATGGCTATCTTCCATTGGTTCTAAAGATATCAGAGCCATTAGTCATTTTTTTAAGAGCAAAGACTGGCTTCACTGTCATTTTTAATAACGGCAGCTATTCAGAGAAAGAGCAATTCAATATGCAGGGCTCCATAAGAGAACATTATATGTCAGACCCTAAAGCAGTACCTTTTACTGATGAAGCTTAAAGAAAAAAAATAAATAAAAGCATTCAAAGGCAGTTCACTAAAGGAATCCTCAAAATTTTAAGCACAAATGAAAGTTTGAAATACCTGCATTATTCTTTTATTAAACTCACTTAGGATAACAAACATGTACATCATGAAGTGTTGAATTTTTTAAAGGAATTATTCTGACAAGCGACTTAAATTTAACTCAAAGTAATTGACCCACTTCTTGTACATCATTAGTGATTGCATTATTCTGAAATAATATATAACGTTTTCTGAAGGTCCTGTTTATACAGAAAACTCCAATCAACTTTGGCCTGGGGTGCTGTAAAATGCTTCACAATGCATCCATTGAAGAACAGCAAAACAAGAATCAAGAAGTAACCTATTCCAAAATGGTTAGAAGAACATTGGTATAGATCCTCTGATGAAAGACATCCTGAATGTAAAACAGGACAAAGTTCCTTAGTAAGAACTGTCAGTAAAGGCCAAGCATGAGTAAAGAAAGTCTCATTGCCTATGCTGGGAACTGATGGAGGAAAAACTACCCTAAATATGAGACGACAATCTTCTGAAAGAGAAAAGTCTATTGGCTGGTATCCCTGCTGCAGCATTACAATGTGCACTAATGGACTCCATCATAGTATCCAAATTTCATTTACTAATCACCTACTCTCCACCCTTAGTCTATATCTTTTGAATTTTTCCCTGAAATTTTTCACCATTTTTTCTTTCAAAATTACATTTTGCTTATTTCAGTCTTCAGGGTTTCTCCAAATCCCAAGGACAACAGCAGGAATATTTTCAGTGACTTAAGTGAGACAAGGTAAACGTTTCAACACTAACTCCCATCCATTGACTCTACTAAAGAATTAGTTTATACACATGAAAACTAAGAAGCTGTGTGTATCAAAGTGCTTGGTTCTTACCTGCAAACTGCCAATACCGAATTTCTTCTAACAACTTCGAACTATTACAATAAAATACCAGAATCAATACAAATGATTATTTAACATGCTACTTTCACAACCTTACTGCACCCCATCATCGTATCATCATCATATCATCTTCCTTTCCCATCCACAAGAGCATTTTGTTATCTCAGTCCCTCAGGTCTTATGTCAGGTTATAGCCTTTAATCTCAAACCTAGCACATTCTGACTTTGCCAGGATGACTGACAAAGGATAATCCCACTTGCTGCAGGAAACCCTGCTGATGCTTCAGTACATGACACACAAAGTCCACGCTAAACTCTTAGAGACGCAGTGTATTAGAAAGAACTATGCTGCTAGAAGTATTTTTACTTAATAATGAAGATGTGACTGTTTTACTTTGGATAAATTCTTGGCAGCTATAGTTACAACTGAACCGAGACTTTACACACACACACAAGAAGAGAAGATTAGCCTTCTTAGTATTCAATTAGGAAATTACATTCTGTATTCTTGAGATTTCCCTATGCTTCAAGAACAGTGAGAGCCTTCAGCTTGCCTTAAAATAGAATTATATTGCTGAGCACTAAAATCTGCTACATCCTGCCCCAGAATGAGATTAATTTTAATGTTGCCAAATGTTAATCGTTTATACAGCATACAGTGCAATTTATTTTGGCATCTTCCCAAATAGAAGACGCTTTGTGAACTTCAGCCTCTTCCTACTCTTCTTTTGCTCTGTTAGTTTCTGAGTTAAGCCCTGAAGCAGCACTCTACACTGAGGACAAAAAAACACACAACTGTCTACTCTTTCTCACTAAAAAGTGTTGTCTTTTCTGTTCAGAAATTTTCTGCAGTACTTTATGGAGACTTATATTTGTTAAAACCCCAAAGTGAGATAAAATTATATAAAATCAAATTAAACATTCTTTTTATAGTGCTTTTAAACCCCAGTCTACATTCCTGTAAGAACCTCCACAGCCTTATGCTGTCAAAAAAAAAATTCTGTTGAAAATCACCTTGACTCATTTCTCATTTTACTATAGCAGGTTTCTAAGCCTAGATTTCAGGAACATTTCCCCATAGACTTGACCCAAAATCCACACAAGCCAATTAAGGCTTTTCCAAATATTTTTCTCACCTTGGGACCAGGCTCCACCATTACTTTAATGACTATAAGGAAAAAAAAAAAAAAAAGATAAAAAAGAGTCACACAGTATATGCAGGAAAAAAGACTTTGAAAGTACAATTAATTATAACTATTTGCTGAACACATTCAGCCTATATCTAGTTGCATTTTTCATACTATCCCAAACTCTAACGCAAACAATAATTACTGATCTTTCAATAGCAGAAAGAGAGTCGGTACTATTTGCCACTACTTTTTATTTAACACAGACTATCTGTATCCAGAGGTTACTTCATTAGAAAACACCAAGTAGCATAATCTGTCTTATTAAAAGACGACTGGCATTAAATTATACTTCCATCACTAATTAAACACATTCTCTTATTTCTATTTTACAGTGGTGTCACTACAGAAATGAAGTTTTTTTTCTAAACAAGGTTTATTAAATACGGTATATCAAGTTCCACAAGGTATTATAAGTGTCTGCCAGTAGATTTCCCACCCAAGGAAAGTTTGGCACAGAGAAGAAATCAGCTGAAACCTTCCATTTCCAAACAGGGAAACTGAAGATTACAAAGAAAACATCATGGATAACTATTACATTAATTTAATGCTATGTTGATTCTAAAAGAGGTACATTAAATAAGTAGAAGGAGAATAAGACTTTGTCGGTCTGTAGGTCCTCTTTGCCTGACAATTCCTTGAAACGTTGACATTAATATTTCATTCCAAGTCATCATGTAAAGAGTACAGGTTTTGCAGCTCTCAAGCAGACTGAAAGAACAGAACAACTAAAACCAGAAGGACTCTGGTAGCCTAAACAGCTATACTTGCAGAGAATGATTGCTCAATGCAGCAGCTAAGGGCAATTTAGAAAATCCTGATCTCCCATAAAGCTAATATCTGAAATACTGCACGTATCATTTCCTCCTTCTGTCATGGAAGTTTTGCAATAATAACCAGTTACACATCAAGACTGGGGATCAAATCCTTAGTGCCTTTACTGTGTGTTTACCTACAAGCTCTCTATGTCAGGTTGTCTTAGTTATGATAACAAACAAGCAGTAGCAGAATGTCATGGCTGTCAATGTGCTAGCTACAAAATGAAACCAAAGCAACGTATCAAATCTGCAAATCTTTGCAGTGAATTCAACACTAACAAGAACTACAGTTAACATTTCAGACTAGATGCCAACTCCCTTCTTCAGTCTACTGAAAAGATTCAATAATAACACACTTTATATATATGAATTGCAATCATAGCCAAACACTGTCATTTATTATTTCTAATGACCTATATGTGCCACCTTTCTTCTGCTGAAAAGAAAAACAACGGCCTGAAAGGGCACTTGAGTACATTAACATTTGAGTTCATTTCTTCTCAGTAATACTTTAAAGCCAGATTGAGTTCCCATCCTCATCTAGTCATATTTTGTCAAGATCAGCTGTAGTTTACTATGGTGATAGACGAAAAAAAGGAAAATATTTCACAGGTCAACTGCTTCAATCTACTGCATTGAAACAACAATCTTCTCCATTAAATACTTCAGAGAACCTGCCTGCTTTGGACTACAAGGTCGGTTGGGATCTGACACCTCATGCCAAGCCTCTGCATTTAGTCTCCAGTTTTCTCAACAGACCTTAAAATACCGTGGAAAAATTATGTGTGTGTCTGTGAACATAATATATTTTGCCCCAACTCCTCTACCATAGCATCTCTCTCATATGTCAGGAGGGATGCTTCAACAATACTGCTAGATCCAAAAGTGAATAATACTGCACCAGCCCCCCTCAAAAAAAATGCTGGGCCTGAGACTGTGTTTTCCTCCCGCCCCCTCCCATGTTACTATGTATTGAAATTTTAAAAAAAAAAATAAAAAAATAAAAGTAGTTGCCTCACCAGAATCAGTGATAACACAGTTAAAAGGCTCAGAGGAAAAATATGCCTCTAAGCTGCCCTGCTGAGAAATCCTAACAAAAACGCATTGATATAAGAAAGAAGGTAGAATTAGTCTACTCTTGCCTATTATGACCAACACACACAGATATCTTTACTCTCATGAGATAGGGAAATTACTACACCAAAACCACTCTGTACACAGATAAAGGGAGACAGAAAGACATGACACAACAGAAAAAACTTTTGCAAGACATAAACATTTCTCTATCCTCTGCTCTACATTCTTTTCAACTAGACTGGACAGCAAGTTTCCGAGTTTGATAGTGGCACTTAGCAATGGTTTCTGAATTTGTAAACCAATGCACATATCTATGTGTGTGGTAAACTACACATAAATATGTATAATTTTTCTAAAACATGTTCTGCAATTTAACTTCTGTAATTATGTATCATTTGTGCTATATCTAAAAAGAAAATGAGCTATTTATTTTATCATTCTCTCTCAAATATTTCCTATAGTCTCCTGATTAAATAAGCTAGGAAGTAATGGATAATTGCTCATTCTGAGTTAGGAAACATCTTGTAAACTTCCTCAGCAGAACCAGATCTAATATTTAAAGCTTCCAATTTACATTCACAAATTACACAAAATCTTATCACAAACTGTTTGGTGAACGAGGTTTTAGTAGCTTCCTTATATTTCTTAAGTATAGCAAAGTCTCTTCTTTGATATTAATTTTCCTTATAATCATTAAATAAACCTAGGTTGTAAACCTAGGTCATTCAGTCTAATCACTGCTTAAAGCATGTCCAATAACAAAAGGTGGCACAGAATCATGCCCAGTCATGCTGACTGCTCCTGCTTACATAATAATAAAATTACCTATGAAATAACAGAAACACAATAAATATATCAGTAGCAACAGGACAAGGGCTAATGGGTTTACACTGATAGAAGGCAGATTCAGACCAGATATAAGGAAGGAATTTTTTTAAGATGAGGGTGGTGAGACACCGAAACAGGTTGCCCAGAGGGGTGGCAGATGCCCCATCTCTGGAAAAGTTCAATGTCAGGTTGGATGGGACTCTGAGCGACCTGGTCTAGTTGAAGATGTCCATACTCATAGCAGGGTGGCTGGCTTAGAGAACCTTTAAAGGGACTGTTTCAACCCAAAGTATTCTATGATTCTATGAAATAGATTCAAACATATGAATGCCTTTGCTTATTATAAGAACTATATATTATTACATATAATACTACAAACTATACTTATAAGTATGATAGTACTGAGAGGAGAACTGTTCTATGATGCTAACCACAGCTTTATTTCAGATCTCTACTCAAGGTCTTGATTGCCTTTTATGGTGAAATTTATTCAGGAAACCATGTATTTCCATGTCCCTTCTGGCTTGCCAGTACTGCTTGCAGCCAAGTCAGGATCAATGGCTGTATACATTTGCAAACTTCAGCTCTCGTCACCTTCCAGATCCCAATTCTGTGCATCCCCTAAGTGGCAAGCAACATATTTGAACTTAACCATAATATCCCGATGAGGAGACTACAATATTGTTAAAATTCCTTTGGCTTTTTACCCCAAGCCTAAGTCATCTCCAGCTTTTCAGATAACAACACGGAGAATGAGGAAGACTGGACCTTACTTGCTTTGCCTTACAGTGAAGGAAAAGGAAGAAACAATACTGCCCCTTCGATTTGTATGAATATCTGCACACAGATTTACTATTTAAACAGCTGTGGCTGATATTAAGGAATATATATTATCTCAGAGCTAGAGCACTCAGTTCCATATTTTGAAGAACATAGACGGGAAAAGAGCTTCTCAGTTCCCATCCTCCTACTACACGTAACATTAGCCTCGTTGTAGCTTTCCTACTTATACAGAAATTGTATATAATTAAGACTACTTCTGGAATATTTAGAGACATATGAATGTGGACAAGTACTTTTCACAGAGTTCTCCAAATTCATCCAAAAACCTCAAATATAGAAGAATTCCACAGCAAGAAACAAATCTTCACTAAAGCACTGTAGTACTTACATTATAAATAAGCAGTGCATTCTCTGAATAATGTATCAATTTCATAATGGAATGCTTTGTTTTGTTTTTTTACTAGGAAGTAGACTGTGCCTAAAGTGGTTAGTGAAAACTACCAGTTTACTAAGCAGTTTGACGGGTTAGCATTTATGTGCACACAAATTTAAGACATTACTTTCTTACCTACTTTCTTATAAGATATCAAGTCAGTTATTTTCCAAAAGTATACTGAGACTGCTTAAGTCCTGTTTCAGAATTATGTACCGAAGTCACAGAATCGACTAGGTTGGAAAAGACCTCTGAGATCATTGAGTCCAACCTATGACCCAATACCACATTGTCAGCTAGACCATGGCACTAAGTGCCACACCCAGGGATGGTGACTCCACCACCTCCCCAGGCAGCTCATTCCAATGGTCAATCATTCTCTCTGTAAAGAACTTCTTCCTAATGTCTAATCTAAACCTCCCCTGGTGCAGCTTATGACTGTGCCCTCTTACTGATTGCCTGGGAGAAGAGACCAACGCCCACCTGGCTACAACCTCCTTTCAGGTAGTTGTAGAGAGTGACGAGGTCCCCCCTGAGCTTCCTTTTCTCCAGGCTGAACAACCCCAGCTCTCTCAACTGCTCTTCACAGGACTTTTGTTCCAGTCCCTTCACCAGCTCTGCTGCCCTTCTTTGGACACTCTCCAGCACCTCAACACCCTTCCTCAACTGAGGGGACCAGAACTGGACACAGTACTCCAGGTGCAGCCTAATCAGTGCCAAGTACAGGGAAAGAATCATTTCCCTGGTCCTGCCAGCCACACTGTTCCTTATACAGGCCAGGATGCCATTGGCCTTCTTGGCCACCTGGACACACTGCTGGCTCATGCTCAGCCTCCATACACATCTTTATTGCATTTACACAAATAAGATTTTCTTTCAAACTGTTTACTTAATTCCACAGCAAAATACAAAAGATCGGACAGTTTTGTTATGAGGTACACAGATACACAGACCTGTGCGTGAGCAACATTGCTAGCACGAATATGTGCCTCTACATAGATCAGGTTATGTTTTATTCTTTTTTAATAATCTGCATTTTAGCTTGTAAACATTATATTTAACAAAAAAAAAGTTTCCTGAAAAACTAAGTAGAATAAACAAGTTACGGCTTGCATTGAATCATAAGCAATTGCTTGCATTAAATCATAAGCAAGAAATTTTAAGCATAAAGAGTAAATCCTACTTAAGGTTAACCAGCTATTTTATAACCTCTCTTGAGAAAAAGACACCACATTTGTACTTGAAACTCAATATATCTTTAAACAGGTGTGCTTCTACCACTGAATAGGTATTTCTAGCCATATAATAATGCAAAGTTTATACAAAATAGATTACATTTTGTGCTGTTTTTCAGGAAGTATAAATTGATGCTACACAGATAGCAAGACATATTAGAAAACTACTCTGTGGTTGCCACAACTTGAATTGCATTGTTACAGAACACATACATTACATATTTTCCACCTAAAAGAAAGATTCTATTAAACACAGAAACAGAATGGTCACAAGAAATATACAGACAATGAAGAAGTACAATATTCAAGCCTACAAGAAGGCAACAATGGAAAGAACTCGAACACCTATTTTCTTATTCTTTACAAACAAAAATAATTTAGGAGAATAAAAAACAATGTTAAAGAGTTGTATAATATTTTTTATATGTGTGTGTGTGTACATGTAACACACACTTGCAGTGCTGTCACTGGAATTGCAAAAGAACCCCACTTTAACAACAAAAGAGTTGCAATGCTATGCTCGTAACCGGGACAAATCAAAATGCCTTGAAAAAAAAAAAAAGAAAGAGAAACCTCAAGAACTACCAAAACCCTAAATACAGAAGACATTTAAGGGTTTATCAACAGTCTACTGTAAAATGTAAACTTGAAAATAATGACCAGTAGCTTCATTTGTTAATTCAGGGAACTCTCAGAATCTGCATTTTACTGGATGAGGAAAAGAGAAGTTCAAGTTGAACATCTGGAGACTGTTTTAATTTCACCCATGCTTCAAAGCAGGGTCAACCAGAGCAGGTTGCTCTAAGTCATGTTCAGTTAGGTTTTCAATTCAGTAAATCACTATGACAGCCTGGATGAAACTTTATTGAAACTTTAGTCACTGCAGTTTATTCTGCAGCAAAACATTACAGATTAATCAATGGACTTCTATTTTAAAGTAGCATCGAGTTTAAGAATTTAAATCGATTTACAGGTATGCTCACTCTGGCATTATGCAACATTTCTCTGAGTTTCACGGACAGAAAGCCCATTTGGGACCTCCCTCAAAAAAATCTCTGAATAGACTGGTCAGGATTCGAAGTGTAACATTCTCTTTAGGTATACGAACCAAGTGTATGTTCCATTAGACATGACAGTGCTACAGTACTGATCCACCACTTCTATTTCCTTACACATTTAATAGATGCTTTTGTGCAAAACATTTACTTCTATTAACTCTTTTTTTTTATGCTACACTCAGAATTTACTACTTCCTTCAAGTTAGAAAACTTGAATATTTAAAAATAAACACAGAAACAAGAGACTACATTTCAGTACACATGACATGAAGTATAAACTACCTCCACCAGAAGTTCTTACTTTTTCTTCCTGTAGTTCTGTGCCCTCACTACCCATTCTGCACTTTGGAACATGACTGAAACACAAGTATAATGACTCTTAAGTCCTTTGCCCTCAAAGTCAAGCATGGTTCACAGTTCACAGAAAATCCCTTCCAGTTAAACCATGCAAGATATGAGCATGCAGGTACAAGTCTGTATCATACTGCTATCAACAACAGGACTGGTACAGGCATCAGGTTGAAAGTTTAAGTATTTTAAAATTTCTTACATTTACTAAGGATCAGCCTGGTATCTGTAATCAGACTGAGAGTATTAATCAGGGTTTTTTTCCAGGGCTTAGTAGTGAAATTACTAGGCCTACATAACACAGAAGGTTGGAGTAACTAAATACTGCTTTTTATCTAGCCTTAAAATTATAAATCAAAAACCTTTGCTTCTTTGAACATTCTCTGTGGCTCTACTTGTCATACTTCAGGAACAGTATATGGAAAATTGGAGATCACGAAGTTAAAAAAAAGTCACATTATTAGAAATACTTGGCAAAGCAATATTTGGACAGATGTTCCAAAGAAAGTCACCAGTTACCCATATTCACTGCAAAGAACTAAAGCCAAAACATTTGAAGAGTTAGACATATCTCTGGATGAAAATGTTCAGTTACATTAGAGAAGATCTTTAAAAAATCAGCAGTATCAATCCTTGTACTCAAAGTAGTCAAACTAACATTGATTAGGGTGCTACTAATGCAGAGCTCACTGTAAAATTCCTTTATATATCATGCCCAGCTCCTGCCATATTAGCCAATCAAATCCTTGCTAAATACATGGAGAAGGAATTTTTGTTCAGTTTCAACAGAATGAAGAGGCTGGTTTGACATATTTCTTTTATGTCAATAAAAGAGCAAGAGCTCTCCTACACACATGATGATGCACATATGAATCAACATGACAAAATATTACAAGATTTGCTGCTTAATATTTCCACAAAATCCTCCAGGAGTATTTGAGAAAGAAAGGAGAAACTATACCACACGTGGCCCAAGCTCATTCAAATTAAAAGGAACACAGAAAGTCAAAAGGAAAAAAAAATACTTTTAAAAGCAGTATCACTGAAATGACTCCCAAACAAAGCAGTCTTACACTTCACGTGCTCAGCTCATCTCCGCCAGATAACTTCTCTTTTGCAAATTCAGCTTACTGTAAATCTGAAAGTTTCAAGTATTTTAGGACTTGGGTGAAATTTCCTCTGAATATTTTGTACAAGGACAAAATGTGCATGCTTTGACTGTCAAAGCCAATTACTTTTTTGGTTACTGCATCTAATTCAAACAAGTATACCAGGAAGAAATTAATTCTTTAAGGAACTTATATAATTTATGCCAAGTACCAGTCCTTCCATCTGTCTGCATTAAGCTTCAATGCACATTGTTCAGAAGCAGTTTTTGACAGTGCACAATGTAACCCAGAAGACTTTCTTCAGGATATTTCTGGTTTGGTCTTTCTTGAATATCTTGTATAATCGGTAATAGCAACAGGATATCAAGGACCACATTTTAAAGCCATCACTGCTTGCCTTTCCAAAATGCAATGTCCACTCCTGCAGCCATCCCTTACCAGAAAAAAAAAAAAAAAGTCATGGTAAGAAACTAAGAGAAATAAATACCAGAAAAACAAAATGGTAAACACTCACTTAGCAAAAGAAAAAAATTAACTCATGTCAAACCCTACTTGTGCCGTATTATGAAATTCCTGAAAGACACAGAGATCTCAGTGGTAAAGATAAAGCAATGTGTCTGAACTGAGTCCTCCTTATCCATATCAGTCACAAGATGGTGCTTTTTCAGCAGTTCCCCAAAGAACAGTGAGTTCAGTGTTGCAGCAGTGATATTCCATACTCATGATTTCAGCCTTTCTCAATTAATAAAACCTACCACAACAGTTCTATTTATAGAAGGTACAATGATAAATATGGGAGACTGGAACTTCTGAGAACAGGGATGACAAATTCCAGTTCATTAATGGAGGTGATGGTTGTGCTTACTGATCTGCAGATCTTTTTTTTAAACTCAAAATAAAACAGGAAAACCAGAATGAGAGGAAGTGAAGATAATAAAATGTAAAGGAAAAAATCATAAGTATTGTTTTTCTTAGTTTTGTTTGCTGTTTTTTTGTTGGGGTTTTTTTAATTGCCATCTTGATTTTCAGCAAGTAGCAAGGAAAATTACATAATGAACTACACACGAATTTTAGCTTTAATGCACTGGAAACAGATGATGTTTCCCCAGAACATTGCTGTTATTATAAAATAATGGATTTAGCAATATATTTCAAAAATGTGTCATGATATCACAACCTGTTTTTCAGAATTCTTTTTGATCACTAGTAATGGCTTTGGAATTAAATTAAATAGAAAATTCACCCAGCTTGTATGTTTGCAAGGGCTGGCATACACCATGGAAAATAAATTTTTCAGTGTCCTTGTCACCCTAAGGGTTCCTCTTGTGAAACTGAGGGCAAATTCAATGAAAAGTACCTCTTTTCTGGTCTCAAAATGCATGGTCATCCATAAGACTGAGAACTCTCGAATGTTTCCATTACTTACAGTACACAGACCTGTCCTTTTTTTTGTCAAAATCATGCTACTCTCTTTGATTTTAAATTTCAAGTGAATCCATTTTGTATTCATTCCATTAGATTTCCTGTGCATTTAAATACTTCCACTGGTTTTAAAATATATGCCATTGTATTTAGGCAACTAAAGGCTCCCCATGGAACCAACTACTCCAGTTTCATCTCCAACTGGAACCAAGAACAGATAGATACAGTCTGTTATTGAACAGATACAGACTGACACATAGACAAAGACAGAGGTCTTTAGAGAAAGCAAGCAAAGCAACATCCCTTCATCACCATTCCTTCTCAATATCAGAGTCCTAAAATTTTAAGTAAATTTTTATAAAAATCTGCTCTTTTTCATACTGTTTATCACATATTTGCTCTTTTTAATATTTCTTCTAATTCTAATATATCTTTAGGGGTGAGCAGAGGGGGAATGACAATGAGCCCCAGAGAATTATATAGGAACTTAACAATATCGTCTAATTTGTTTCCTATGATTTTCTAACAGTTGCTAACATACAATTTGACCTTATTTATTGTCAGCTGGTTCATGTTAGTAGTGATAATGTTGTGTAACTCATCACCTGAATTTTGAATGTATACTAACTGGACTACTTACAGAAGAAACACTATTCAACAAAAGTAATTAGAAAATTCATAGGAGTGTTTCCACTGTTTAGCACTCTCTCCCTTATTCAGTGGAATTGTCCCACAAGGTTACAACCAAATGAAAGGAGAGGGTCAATGCAAGAGAATACTGAAACTTAATTTCAACAGCACTATGATGTAATGACTTATAGGTCTCCAGTGTTTTCAGCGAATAAAAACCAAATTAATCAATAGTGACACAAGAAACACAGCTAACGATGAAAAAGGATAAAGTCTTCAACATTGCAACCTTAAAAGGATCCTTGGCAAAGAACCAGGGCGCACAATAACCTTAATACATAAATACTTGGTAAGGATCAGTTCCTGAAGCTGTTCAGGCACACAACTCTGCAACATGTTATTCATTACAGCAGAAGTTTCATAGTACAATTTCTGTAACATTAAAGTTTACCTAAAGCAAGAATCTGCCAAGTGCACCAAAAACCAAAAGTCCCCTCCTCCTCCCTGATGTGCAGTAATGTTAAACCTAAATCATACACTTCTTTAAACTACAGACTGCATCTAAATTAAAATAGCTGTAATCCCAAATGTAGCATACATCCTAAATAAAAAGGGATCACAAACTCAATCTTCCTGTTTTAAATCTTTTTTTGGTGTAACAGTGATATTATACATAGGTTATTATCTACACAGTCTTTATGGTAGACAAACTCATGGAGCTCAGATGAAGAAAAAGACAGTTCACATATGAAAAAAATCTTTGTCCTACAATCATTTGTCTCCTATATAGTGATAGGTAAAAGTGGGGAGGGAGAAAGAAAAAAAATACACCATAAATCACACAGGTTTGTCAGAGGTAAAGAATACCTACCGCTACAGTTGAGAGAAAACACAATGATCTTCAGTTTATGACCACACAAACTTTGAAATTGAAAGATATAGCAGCCAGTTGCAACATTCAAGCAGAAAGAGAGAAACTGGCTCTAAGTGAACTTTTAGGGGTATAAAGTTCAAGTAATGAAAAAATACTTTCTGTTTCCTTTAAAGATTCTGCACTGACAAGAGACCCACATAAGCTCTGAAGACCTCAAAGAAACTTCATAGTATTAAAGATGACACATTTGCCCCACTTGATATCAAAGTATACAAGGACATTTACTTCAATGACCGAACTTTAAGATTACCTCACTCCGTACAATTAATGGAGCTTTATGGATTTAAATATAAATATAATTTATGAGAATATTATTAATCTAAAAGCATCCACATGCTTACTGAAAAGTGGCAAAGCTATAGCATGTGGCTACACATTCTGTTTTGCCATCATCAACTGCCAAATGATATCTACTTCTTCAGATCGTTATCTGTGAGAAAGTTCCATAATATCAGCTTCACTTCGGTCCACAGCAAACCTCAGTGAGGTATAAATCAAAAATTCTTGACCACCACATTCCAAAAATATACTTCACATACTCATCCTCTACATTACACTAGAGTTACTGAAAACTATGTGTCATATTTTTACTTCATTTATATAAATTCTCTTATTGAGAAAGAAAAACTAAAGAGTAAAAGTGTAATTAAAAAGTAAAATACTAATTTTGCAACTTTACAGGTGATCTGCACAATGTTAAAATATTTCTTGTCTCCTGTTTGAAGCCTGTGTGTTCTAAAATTGGAAACACAAGGGACCATTACAAAGCTTAAGACTTCTATCCACAACTTTTCCATAACATTTTATAAACTTACTTTTGTACTATACGGCCACTGAGAGCTCGTAATATTTGTCAATGGTCTCATTATTTTAGATTCCTCTACAGTGAATTTAATAGGTCATTTAACTCTTACTTTCGTATCTCATTAAAGTTATTTTGAATATTTTCTCCTTTACTGACTGTTGCCTAAATTCTCAGAAAATTTCATTTTACCTGACGTTAATTTTTGAAGATCAGTGATCTCTGAAGAGAACAAACCATGTGTAGCTGCTTAAAAATATAGACCACTGTATAAAATGATTCCATCTCAAATACTTGTGATGAAACAGTGCAATTTGCCTTTGAATAAAATGGACCAGCTCATGTCAGAACGTATTTCTGGAGATACTCATTCGTCTTTCTAAGCTGAATTGCTGCATGTCTCTCCTGTTCTTTGTAGCAGCAATACATCAGTTCACTCTAGTTAAATCTGATGCCAAGAGAAAGTACAGAAAAGCCTACCTTATAAAAAAATGCCTAAATATAGCCCACAAACTGTAAATTCAGCCATGACTACTGCAATCCAGTTTTTTGTTTAAGAGAAATTTCCACACAAAACAAGGAGGCAACTAAAGTACCACAATAGTACCTAATGAGAGCTAAGTTCAACATGACTATCAAGGTCACCATGAAAACATGAACCATATTATTCATCAGTGAAGGCCAAAGATTACAGGATAGACTACATGCGAATGATAGGAAGGTAGGATATGAAAAACTATGGTATTCAGTTAACAAATTCCCTCGTAAACTGCTATTTTATCCTTTTTCTTATCTGATAATCTGATGAAAGAACATCACTGCTAAAATTCAAACACCTCAGAATTCGTAAGTATTGTAGATGATAACTTCCTAATTTGTACACACTGCACCTAACAAACTTAAGCAGTTGCTAACCTGAGGTAAGGAAAAACAAAGAAATGCAGAATTGATTGTAGCTTGATCGGAAGCATTAGAATTGTTTTACTGGTACACAACAAAACCCAAACAAGCAATGTAAGTGACAACTGAGATTTCTTAAGAACATCACTGATCTCCAAATAGCAGTGATCCCACAGCCATTCATTATAGTTAAAAACCTCTTTAGCATAAGAGGAAAAGAAGACTAATCTTTTCTTAACTTTTCAAGAGTAGAAGGTTCACTGACAGACACATACAAATCAAGTGCTAGGAAACCCAAAAATAACTGATTAAGTGGAGAGGGGGGGAAGATAAGGATAGGAAACCTAAGGAAAGCAGGAGTAACTTCACAGTAATTTAAGACCAAAATATAAACCTAAATATTTTTTTCTTTCATTACTGGATGGAAACATTTGCTGATTAACTTTTGAAAATAAAAGTAAAAAATATCCAATATATTTTTTGTTCCTTGTTTAGGTAGAAGCCAAGTGATGGAGTCATAGCTGGTGAAATCTCTTCTATTCAAAAGTATTTTAAGATCTATTTTAACCAGAAGACCAAGTCAGCTCCTGGTTAAATTCCATGGAGCTACAGATTACATATGGTTCATGTAATTAAGTGGAATGCTGTTCCTAATTTTTAAATATCTGCATAGGACAAGGTCTGGAATATGAAATAAAACTATTATCCCATCCAAAAATAGTCAGTTGCATTCAAGGCTGCAACTACAGTCATGAAAGGCAAAACCGAACCAAAAAAAGGGGAGCAGCTATATCACACTACAGAAATAAGAAAGATACCATTGCAATTCAGATTTCCAGAAAATAATTTTTTTAAGAGGCTGGAAAAGCAATTTGAGGAAGGATCTTTAACTGCTTCGCTTCTTTTAGCTGCTCTTTTAGTTGCCTGTTATTGGCAACTATCAGACATAGGCCACTGGGTTCGATGGAAATTGAGCTCGACTTGTGTCATTTTCTCACAGGTACTTCATACAAAAAAACTTATTACTACGTATGAGATTTATTTCCTTTTATGATCATTAGGTTCCTTTCCACGTACAATTTTTATCTTTTCCATATTTTTATACTAAAAAAAAAGAATATAGCCAAACAAGAAAGAACACAAAAGGCAAGCCAAAAGCTAGCTTAACATCTCTATAGCTCTGCATCACTGGCTTGCTTCTGCAAGCAGTCTGTAAATCTATGAGAAAAATGTACAGTTCAATTCAAATAGTATAGCTATCCTCAAAACAGTATCACAGTAGTCATACACTTTACCTACCCTTTAAAGCTTATTTGATTATGAGAGAAATACTCAAGGAGAGAACTAAAATATAGAAATTTGCACAGAATCCTATCAGAATCTAAATGTTATGTATATATCTAATGTTTGATATATGGATTGAACATCTTGGTTCCAAACAGCCTTATTCCTGCATAACTTAAGGACAAATTGATCTTATTTCTTCTTTCAACTCTGCTATATTTGTAGAAAATATTCCCAAGACACAGGCATAGTTACTTCAGACACTATTCTGCAGAAAGATAAGGTCCAATTATGTTTTATTAGAAGCTGAGATCATTGCTAAGTGACTTCTGAGAAACTCCAGATTTAACTCAAATATGGAAGAACTACAAAAAGGACTGCTAATAGCCAGCATCACGGAAAGCAACAGGCAACCTTGCACACGTGCAAGTTTGTCTATCAATGAAGACGTTGGGTATTTTTCCTCAAAAACATCTTAAGCCTTAAATCCCCACAGTATTTACAATATCAAATAGATCAAGAGGTTTATTTTTAGAACAATCCACTTAAAAGACCCTAGAGAAGAGACACAAAAAGCTGAATGAGTGTAATTACCAGCAAAAGACAATTATACAGTGGATGCAGACTCTTCTTCCCTTGATAATTACTTAATTAAGGTGCAGTCTATAACTCACTAAGTGCACATTAGTAAAACAATAATAATAAAAAAACCTTGAAAGTAAGACAGTTTGTTAAACAAACAAGCAAAATTACCTTAAAAAATGTGAGCTCACATTGTTAAATATACAACATACGTTCATAATGACAGAAGAATAAGATTAGCTGAAAATATCAGGTTTTAGAAAGAACTCTACCCCAGAGAGAAACCATGCATTCTATGTCATTAACGTTCAAGTTTTCAACAAATTATCCAGGGCACTTTTGAAGTAGTCATAAAGAATACAGTTACTGGAAAGTCAGTTTTTCTCTCCTGTGTTCCATCCTTGAACTGCCACTTACCTCATGCAGAGGCAGCGAGAACTTCTATTTGTAACAGAAAAGGCAGTTTTTCTGATGCATCTGGAAAACCCTTTGTTACTGTGTGAACAGAACATTTACAGGGAATTCATTTATCTCAATAATTCAGCTGATATGTTATGAACCACCTCCCTTAGAGTTACTCAGTATACTCTGCGGATGAAACATAAGTAATACATTAATAAAAAGCATCAAGTTCCTATTTTTGCAGTTACCTTTAAAAATATTTCTCCTCTCTAGGACTCATTTGGGGTAGATATCTCTACATACATTCAAGAAGAACATGACCAAGTAGGTCAAGTCTGTTTGAGGGAAAAGAAATGTTTATTATTAATTCGGATGGGAGTTTAAGCAAGACAGGAGTTGGTAGCAATGCTATAAAAACAATTTTGAAATGAATTCTAAAACATGCTTCAGTATTCATTCAGGAAAGAATCTTGTGTAACACCACAATATGCCAAAACCACCATTTTAGTTTTAGAAAATGAAATTGTAATATAATAATATTTAATATTTTTTTGCTTAAAATAATCAAATTTGTATTAAGGCATTATAAAATTATCTCCCATGTTACTATTATGAAGTTATGAAAATTAATGCAGACTATTGTTCCAATTGTGATGTCATCAATTCTTTTCTATACTGCAAGGCTGCCTCCTACAAAACAGCTCTGGGGAACTTAAAAGCAATTTCTTAGAAATTCTGAAACAACTCTGCCAAAAATTTTCATTCAAATAAGATGCTCAAAGTTTAAAAAATATATTGAGTACAGTGTATTTTCATGTGTTCATCCGCTTTTAATAAAAGTAACAAAATATACATTGTTATAGATACAAATGTGTCAAAGTAACAGACAAGTTTTTGACTCTTCTCATACTAACTGTATTTTAATTCAAAAGAAGGAGAGAAGCTGTACAAATAGCAGCCATTATGGGTTACTGCATATCGATAACTTGAAAGGATTTACTTCTATTTCTTATTTACTTAGGAGCATTTATTAGTTTGGTTTTGGTTTGGTATTTTTTTATTATTTTGGGGGTTTTTTGATTTGTTTCCTTCTTCTGGTGTGTTGTTTTGTTGTTTTGTTTTGCTGTTGTTTGTGGTTTTGTTTTTTTTTTAAATCAGACAGAATAAGAACCTAAGAATATAAATTGGTTAAATCTCACTTCCCTTCAAGTGAGTCTCCTTCAAATCCAACCAAATTTTGTTTTGAGATAATAAAAAAAAAGAAAAAAAAGTATTAAATGTTATCAAATGAGTCTTTAAGCTGTTTGATCCACCATAGAGAGGAAGCACAACCAAATATTTTACAAGAGTCTTTGGAAAGTAAACGGTAGGGAAATGTACTTATGTAGAAATTGTTCTTGAAAAATTCACATTTCCAAGGAAAAATTCCCTTCATTAACCTTTCCAGCTTCCAAATCCACCTGCTGTAAACTGGAGCCACCAATAAAAGACAGGCCATTCTGCTTATAGACAGTTCTTTCCTTTAAGAACAGTCCTAGTCACACTTTCTCACTTGCAGTTTAACACACACACTTTCTCTAGAGCTGTTAAGTGGAATAAAAGTAGGTGAAAACCCCATATTTCTAACACAGTAACTAAATCCTGAATAACAACAACACTGGATGTTTTGATTTCCATCTTATAAGCTACAACACAATTTATAAAAAATATCTGCCATTAAGATTACTTTTTTCTGTGCTTGCTGACTTCTACATATTTCTGAGAGATGGTTCCTTCTTTCAGCATTGAACTGCATTCCTTCAGAATAGTATCCAATTCTTGAGTCACATGATAAAAAGGAAATGGAAAAACACTGTGTCTGAAACATCCTTAGAATCAATTTTCTGTGTAGGAGAATGTACATATATAATTTATGAAAAAATGTGTGAAGCTTGCCACTTTTCTGGTTTTAGACAGTTTGCAGTCTTTTTTTTGTTTCCTTGGATTTTTTCAATGACTCAGGGACACGCCTCCACACAATGACGTTCATCTTACCCACTTATTCTCTCAAAAGAAAAGCTTTGGGAAATGTGACAGATATGGTCAAGATGTTGTGGAAAATATATGTCAAACTGCCACTAAAGAAAACAGTCCTCTACTATAACTCATTTTAGTAGATAGGTGTATACAGATGTAGAGGTTCAAATTCTCCCTCCCATAATGTTGTTACAACATACTGTCTGCAAAACACACCCACTGAACACTTGTCAAATACTTAATTTACTCTGTGAGGATCATTTTCCAACTGTTAAGTCCTCTAATTATAAAATGAGCAATTCTAAATGAACCAAATTCAAAATTTCTACAAGATCCCATGAATCCCAAAAAACAAATGCAAGAAATGTATTTATAAATGTTTACAAAGAATGACAGATAAATTTTATAATAAACACATTGTCCATGTTATTGTCTTGCACAGATGGTTCATAAATCCAAAATTCCTACCAATGAAAGTTACTCAATACAGAACCTGTCAAAGGCTTTCTTTCTATCCTGCAATACCTCACCTAGCTTCACACTGGTTCGATAGGGGCCATATTGAAACTTTGATGAAATAAAATTAACCGTGGCCAAGAAGCCTAAAATTCAAACAGGAACATATCACATCACAGCTTGGTATTGCTAAATACTGGGAAGAAAGTGCACTCACCTACATTCTAAAAGCAGCACGAAAACTGACACCAAATTGAGTCACTGCAACATTCTTTTCCAACAAGATAGGCATTTCATTACATATACTATTAGATTTGACAACCATAATGTCAAATAGGAAAAATACTTTTTAATAGAAAGTCAGATTAAAATTAAGATATATCTATCACCACACAAAGACAGAAGATCGTATCAATTTAAGCTACTGAATTTAGTGACTGCTTCTTAAACAGTTGAAAGGTTTAGACTGGATTTTTTATTTATTCTTACTATATTTTAATTTGGTACATAATTCTTCAAAGAAATCTATCCTGTCTCTATTTCTACTATCCTGTGTCTATTTCTATGGTGTGAAAATATACAATCATTTAGATGTATCATCTTTCATATGCAAACTGAGAACAAATTCAGTATATTCTTCATCTAAAACTTTCCTAGAATTTTGTCTAGTGAAGTGGTTTGCTTTGAAGGGAATGTAAATAACAAAGTTGTATGCAAGTGCAAAAGGAAACGCCTGGAACTACTTTGAATAACAGAACAACAAAATTTGTACCTAATTTCAAACATATGGGGACTTCTCTTTGAATGTCAGCACTCGCGGCATCAGGGAAATGGACTTCAGAATAGTTAATCCCTTTCTTACAGGACTAAAGACTTCTTATTGTATACAGAGTAGCCTCTTTGATAGCCCCATACTGATTAA
Source organism: Lepidothrix coronata (assembly GCF_001604755.1). Lineage (NCBI taxonomy): Eukaryota > Metazoa > Chordata > Aves > Passeriformes > Pipridae > Lepidothrix > Lepidothrix coronata. The sequence goes on from NW_016690193.1 coordinate 8,990,863, forward strand.
TGTTCTTTCAGATCATCAAAAGAAGCAAGACTCAACCACGATCATCTGCTTATACATGCCATCAAAACCCATCCAGCAGTAAGATGTATTACTAACTTGTTCATATTTTACATCATTCTTATTGAACAGCCACTTGCTGTTTCCGAGTTGGTCTTTCAGGTTATTGTTGCCACACAATGAACCAAGACAATATGACCTCTTCAGTGAAAAGCACTATTTCCTAAAAAAAGAAAAAAAATCAAATTATACTGACATGAACAACTGTAGCTGATTTTCAAGAACATATAGAACAGGGATGTACGTTTAGTTTGCCCTCTTGTGGCCAATCCCAAACCTGGCTATGTTTAGATGGAGAGCACTTTGGGATCAGAATGATTAGAAGGGGGTAGATATATTACAATTACCTTTACAATTCTTACTCTAACCCCTCATATATTTTTAGTACACAAATGCAGCTGTTAACTTCATAGTCTTCCTACAGTTTCTGGCTACATACCTTTGACTGTCTACCAAACCACTTGTACAGATCCAGTCATTGGCTAGGTTTAAGGTATTTTAAAAACTAAAAGAATGTAACTTTTTTAATCTCCTGGAAAGAGAAAAGGGCAAAAGGACAGACAGTTTTGGAAGAAACTAGAATTTAGCAAATCAGAGGATAAAACAGAGAACTCTAGAGAAAATTACTGGAGTTTCTCAAATGCACTTGTGAATTTGCCTGTATAGGTGACAACTACCACTACCACAAGCAGACTGTTACCATTATACACCTCCAAGTGTAGAGAATTTGATTCAGTAGAATCTTTAAGAACACTTCTTGGTAGAGTCTGATGAAGAAACTCAGAGCAGAACAGAACAAATCTGAAATAATCTGTAGCTACTACGTTGTCAAATGAGATAAGAAGCCCTTTCAGATACTGTAGAGGATCAGATCTGACTGTGCTGAATAGAAATATCACGTTAAAAATTTCACAATTTTCAGTTCTAGAGAGACACTTAGTATGATAAGTATTATTTGAGAGTAAGTGATCATATCTTTGTGATTCTGAACAGCAACACATCAAGTGGACCACTATGCAACAGGAGACCAAGTTAAAAAAAAAACCCCACAACTCCTTTCCATTCTCTTCTCCCTAAACTGCAATAGTCAGAAACAAATATATGCATCAGGTGCATATATATACCAACTGTATACTTCTCCTCAATGAGAAAGGACTAATATCATCCTTTTTTGAAAGCAATTAGCCTGGTAGATTCTCAATGGGGCTTTCTTTTGTACAAAGAGTTTCATGTCTAGTAAAATTTAAAAGGACTCAATAATCCAAGAGTTGCTGAAAATACAGGATTTGCCAACAACATTGACATTAATGGTTTATCCCAATCAAGATTCCAGGCAATCCTGCAGCCCCATTATTGCAATGTTCAACAAAAGCATTCTGATTGCAAACATTCAATAAGCTGCCAATTTTGCCTCACACACTAAATAAATGCAGAGAGGCAGCTGCCTGAGGTTTTGGAAAGACCAAAAACGAGATGAGAATATCTGTTACCCTCTAATGACTGCCTACCAGCTAAAGCAAAAATTCTAAGTATTTGCTTCTTGTATTCTGTATGATACCGCCAAGGAAAGGGACTTTTATGTACAACTAAGTAAAAAAAAAAAACAAACAAAAAAAACCCCGCACATCAAGATTTCCAGCAACTTATGTATGGTAAGACACATTATTGCATGTGAGCCAACTACTTAATTTAAAACTGCTTACAATACATAGCATCAAAATTACAAAGTCTTTCTGAATACATTTTATAGATGAATTGATGAACTGTGGATGGAATGATGAAATAACTAGCTTCTTTAGTTACAATCATTTTAACTGTACTGGAGATTATGTAGCATCTTTTCCCTTATATCACTTTTGTCAAATACCTGACAATTTGATTTGTATAGTAAAGGATTTTACAGAAGAAAGAACTAATGCAATGCTGATAAAGCCTGTAATATTACTGGCTGCCTTTGTATCACTTTGAGATGACAGCATCATGCCTTTGTGGCTTTTGCATCTTTATCTTAAGTAGTTTTGATACTTGAGTACATGGTGGAGTAAATGGACAGTCTCTTTGTTATGGAAGAAAAGATTTTCAGATACATAAAAGCTATACAAAGTCTTCCTTTTCTAGATGTATCTTTTATTACATGCAAACAAAACTGCAACCTAGATAATTGCCAGCAATATAAGCTACTGAAAGAAATAGATGGAGGAGTCAATTTTGTTAGTCCTGATCCAAGGTTTCTTCACCAGCCACCCTAATTTTAGCATCAAAATACTTTTCTTCTTCTAATAAACTACCTTCTGAAATTGTCCATTTCTCTCCTTTCAGGAGAAAATCAGCATTTTTTTCCATCCATGCTATAGGACTTTGTGACAGTCTTCAAAATATAATATAAAAATTAACCGTTCTCTGTAAGCATAACTGTAGTTTAATTATTTTAAATTACTACTGTGAAACTGCATTGGAGATTTTAAACAATTTCTGAAAGAAATACTCCATACAAAAACCGTATTTTTTTTCTAGTTTCACTGGAGAAAATGGGAAGATGGGACTAAACCTATACTTGTTCACAAAAAGTGAAGTTCCAAGAGCATCAAAAAGCAAACTGGCAAGAGTATCAATGTTAAATGAACCTCATATAGACTAAGGCATCAGGAACTATAGTTAACACTTCCTATCCTACCTAGTAAGATTATTTAAAAAGATTGCTGTAACACTCAGGAATTAAAGCATATCACAGAATTGCAGAATGTTTTGGGTTGGAAGAGACCTTAATCATCTGGTTCCAACCCTCCTGCCATGGGTAGGGAAACTTCCACTAGACCAGGTTACTCAAAGCCCTGTCCAGTCTGGCCTTGTACACTTCCAGGCATGGGGCATCCACAGACACTCTGAGCAACCTTTTCCAGTTCCTCACCACCCTCATAGTAATGTATTTCTTCTTACCATTTAATGTAAAGCTACCCTCTGTCAGTTTGAAGCCATTCCCCCTTATCCTATCTCTACACGCCCTTGCAAAAAGTCCCTCTCTCGTTTTCTTGTAGACCCCCTTTGGCTACTGGAAGGTTTCTCTAAGGTTTCGCCAGAGCCTTCTGTTCCCCGGGCTGAACAACTCCAGCTCTCTCAGCCTGTCTTCATAGGAGAGGTGCTCCAGCTCTCTGATCATCTTCACAGCCCTCCTCTGGACTTGCTCCATCTCATCCACGTCCTTCTTACGCTGGGGACCCCAGACCTGGATGCAGTACTCCAGGTGGAGTCTCATGAGAATGGAGTACAGGGGCAGAATCACCTCCCCCGACCTACTGGCCACATTTTTGATGCAGCCCAGGATACAACTGTCTCTCAGGGCTGCGAGCACATATCGATGGTTCATGTTGAGCTTCTCGTCCACCAACACACTCAAGTCCTTCTCCCCAGGGTTGCTCTCAATCCATGCTCTGCCCAGCCTGGATTTGTTCTTGGGACTGCCCCAACCCAGGTGCAGGACCTTGCACTTGGCCTTGTTGAACTTCATGAGGTTCGCACAGGTTCTCAAGCCTGTCTGTGTCCCTCTGGATGGCATACCTTCCCTCCAGCACATGAACCACACCGCACAGCTTCATGTAGTTGGCAAACTCTTTGAGGGCGTACTCAGTCCTCTGTCCATGTCAAGAACAACGATGTTAAACAGCACCAGTCCCGATACCAACCCCTGAGGAATACCACTCCATCTCCATTTGGACATCACGATGTTGACCACAACCCTACGAGTGCAGGCATCCAGCCAATTCCTTATCCACTACGTGGTCTACTCATCAAATCCATGTCTCTCCAGTTTAGAGACTGCGATGTCGTGCAGGACAGTGTCATACGCTATTCCCTTATCCACCAACACTGTAATCCCATCCCAATAGTACACCAAGTTTGTCAGGCACGATTTGCCATTACTGAAGCCATGCTAGTTGTCAACAATAATCTCCAACTTTTCCATGACAGCACAGTTTTCAGCAGTATCTGCTCTATGATCTTGCTAGGCACTCAGGTGAGACTGTTGTGCATCCTCACTGTCCTAAGGATCTTGAACTCCACCACTTCATGGTCACTGCAGCCAAGGCTGCCCTTGAGCTTTACATGCCCCATCAGATCCATCCTGTTTCTGAGAACAAGGTCAAGCATAACACCTCTCCTCACTGACTCCTCTATCATCAAAGTTATCGACACATTCCACTGACCTCCTGGAATGCCTACGCCCTGCTGTGTTGTCCCTCCAACAGATACCAGAGTGGTTGAAGTCCCCCATCAGAACTAGGGTTTGTGAATGTGAGGCTGCTTCTATCTATCTATAAAAAGCCTCACCCTCTTAGTCTTCCTGGTGAGATGGCCTGTAGCAAACCCTCATTATTATGTTACCTGTCCCTTTAATCCTGATCCACAAACTCTCAGTCAGCTCCTCATCCATCCCCAAGTGGAGCTCCATGCACTCCACATGGTCCATACAAAGAATGACACCCTCTCCTCATCTCCCCTGCCTGTCCTTCCTAAAGTGCCTGTATCCTTCCACTTCAACACTCCAGTCATAGGAGCAATCCCACAACATGCCAAAATCACAGCCCTGACGGTGTGCACACAAGTCTTCTTGTCTACTCCTCATGCTACAGGCGTTAGCACAGAGGCATTTCAGTTGGGCCCCCATGAAGTCAACTTACTGGCTAGAATTCCTTTGTGGTGCCCTTGAGGTCCTCCCCTGGCAGCTCTGCATAGCCTCTAAAGTCACTGGGTACTCTTGCTGGCTCTGGTATCAGAGCGGGAGGACTAAGGTTCCCTTCCCAGCAACTTTAGTTTAAAAGCTCTCTTCACCAGCTAAGCAAGCCTATGACCAAAGGTGCTTTTCCATTTCTAGTTTATCTGAAAGAAACAGTGAAGAAGTAAAAAGTAAACTCTAAGATTTTCTTGCAGTGTACAGTACCAGTTATCCTTCACTTTTAAATACAAAATCAATATGATCATATTAATATCTTGATTCCTTTGCACAATACAGAACAGCAATTTTAATTTACAAGAATTTTTAAAAGCACTATTCTGTATTTAAAACAGCAATTACTCCTAGCTGCTCAAAATTTCTTTGCTCACTTCACTCCACTACATAAAGCTTCCATTTAATGCACTCAAATGAGTTTTTAAAATTATTCTACATTGCCCATTCATATACAACAGTTTACTTTGAATTCTTCTACCCAGAATATTTTCCTGAGTATATCCTGCTGCCCAAAATCACTTTAATTTTATAAGCTACAGACAAGAGTTCTCATAGTCCATAATAAAATACTTTTTGACTAGTTAGAAAAACAAATTCAATCATGGAATGTTTGCTGAAAGAACTATTTGCAAACTCCTATTTTGGCTGAAAGAGAAAGAATGCTTTTAGTCAGGATGTCTGAGGTGTTAATAAGCCACCAAAAGCCATCCTTAGCCCAATGCCCCTGCTTTCATCCCATCCCCTCCTTCTAAAACAAAGTCTGTACTTAAGACTCTTCAGAAAACTTGTACTTTGAACTCTCATTGCCTCTCAGGCCAAGGTTAGGACAAGAAAAAGATGTTTATAATGAAAGTTTTTTTATATCAGAAAACAAGATGAAAATAGTCATCTCATATTTTTTTTCAATGTTTTGGGCAATTTTGGGTACAGTCCCACACTTTTATCTTTGCATAAGTAATTTAATACATTGTGCAATTCTCTTTTTTTTTTTAACTTCAGGCTCAAAAAGTTGTAGTGCAAAGCTTACAGGTTTCACAGTTTTTCTTTACAGGTACAGTAGGAACTTTATAAATACTATATAATGTATCACTAGATACCCAGAGTATGGCATCTAGAATATACAAAATTGTTTTGTTTACTTCTCATTTTCAGATTTTTCTCCTTTTGGCTGAAAATATTTTTCCTCTGCATGGATATATATGCATATTTGACCTCATATTTGTGCTCTTTTCACATCATTTATGAAGCTGGGTCTTTTTTAAACACTGGCCTCACCTGCTCAAGTTTCCTCTTGTAGTACAGAATTTACTACTGACCCTTAAATTCATCATTCTGATCAGCAGCTTTTGAAGGTTCTCCCTGAAACTACTGAAAATAAATGGATTTGGTTAGCTGACTGACAAAGAGCAATTCAAAGCTATAAAGCTACACTTCTTCAACAAACTGTACTACACCTAAGAATGTTCTTTCTGGATCTCCCTGGAGAAAGCAACACCCACTCTGCAGGCTGCAGCAGTATTGCAAAAGCAGAATTCTTGACAATATATAAGCCTACACCTTCTTTAGGGAAAGTACTGCAACAGATCAGTGGGACAGGGGAAAAGTGTTACAAGACATTCATATCTGGAGTGCATTAATCTGCACTGTCTTCAAGGTCCAATCCACAGTGCACTTAAGTACTCTAAAGATTTCCAAGAGTTTCAAGTCATGCTCTTTATTTTCTATATGGTGCAGGACTGATACACCGCAGTATTTCACACTTAAATAAGATAACCTGAAAATCAGCCACTTCTGTGAAAAAAAAAAAGAAAAAGATTAATTAAAAGTATATAATGTATCTTCTCTAACACAGGTGTGATCATAAAGGGTTCCTAATTGTTCATAAAAGGGTATGTATTCATCTACAATTTTACTGAAATTAAACAATAGAAAAATAAAAATCCCGAAAAGTACCTGTAGGTAGCAACTTTGAAAGTCTAATTATTCTTAAGGAATAACCTTAAATGTGGTTGGAAGTAGAAGAATGCTGAAACAAAATAATTAATTTTTATGCTTCAGTAAATGTTTGTAATAACAGGTTTTAGAGAAAGGTCAGATAACTACATTATAACTATACATGTCAGGGATAAAGGTTTTAAATTTTTTTTTGCAGTATAATGCTATGCTGAAAAAATAATCTATAAATAAAACAATTCTTTAACATGCAGGTTCAATACTTAGTTCTTTAAAAATTGAATTTAAAGAAGAACAAAGAATTGTCTTTCCATTCACTTGTACAAAACACCTATAATTTGGGTCTTGGTCTAATACAGACTAACTGTATCGGATTTTAGCATTTAAAAACCAGCTGTTTCATCAGTACCAAGCGCCTGGAACAACTACACTTCCTGACAGAAAAAGGTGACCACTTTGAAGGGGCGATACACCATACACAGAATCACAACAAAAACTGTTTAAAGCAGACATCTGTCTCCATTTACTATAGAGTTAAGTCTGCAGAAAATATGCTTATGTCAAGCCTCTGCACTATTACTGTTGGCAAGATGGGTCTCAGCTTCACCTTCTGAATACTTCAGTTTCACTTCCCAATAGTTACTTGGTCAAGCAATTGTCACTCTGATTATCACCCAACACACAAACCGAGTAGTGCTTTACATGGAAAATGAACAAGTTTTCTTTGTTTAGCAAAACTGACCCAAAGATAGCTGAACTTTTCCAAATGTGGCTATTTCAGAAGAAATGGGAGGACTAAAATGCTGCTCATTACAACCTTTTTTTCTCTTCCCGATGCAGTATTTTAAATCTACGTAGCAGTTTTAGGCTGTAACATTAAGCAACTCCAAACAAAAAGAAACAATATATTGTTATCACAATTAATTCAACCTCCATCGGAATCCTCTTTCTGTAAGGCAGTAAAAATAGTTCATTTACATTTGTTCTTTTTTCCCTGAAATAAAAATGTTTATAAAAATTTTAATGTTGGTGTTTTTCTAGGCAAAACGATTCATTATCTCCACTTATAATACAGCAATATCTAATTTACATTCTACTCCTAAGGAAAGACAAATTACATATCTAGCCTCAGGTGGTGGTGAAAATAATATTCATCATTTGGAAGACTTGAAGAAGAGAAATAGCTGAAATGTAATGACAGAAATCAGGTAAAGAAAGTAAGGGGAAAGAAATTTCTGGTTGTTTAAGGAACTATGGTAAATGTCCTGGCATTGAACAGCCTTCCTAGTTCAACACAAGCCATGAAAATCAAATCCTGATTTTATTTCTTGCCCAGTTATAATTTTAACAGAAAAACAAATACATAAAGATACGTGAACTGTAAAAAAAAGGTTTCTCAATTTTTTCCCGCTGCTAGGGTGATATATGTATATATCCATGCATAGTATCTTAACATCCTTGAGAAATAGCATTCTTGTTATCAAAACCTTTCTTGACCTGATTCTTTCCATTTTCTCAGATTCTAAAAATTTGTGTCCCAATGGCAAAGATACAAATTATGACAGAAGTGGATTTTCTAGAACCTAAAAGAAGAGATGATGGGTTGCAGAAAATACTAGCTTTTTGTTCATTTCTATTTCTGCTACCAAAACGTTTCTGAAATAACAAAATTTCCTCTTGCCTTATCACAGGACTCTTTTTTCCCTTCTAGCACAAAGAAATGCAGTGAAGCTTTGAGGTAACATTCATAACTATGAAGAAAAACAACAAACACTTGTAGTGCAGTAACTACCTCCAGTGGAACTGATCCTGAGCATCCTACCAAGAATTCTTCACGCATGACGTATTTCTGCCAACTGATGTTGCCATATGTGATCAAGTAAATGACAAGAAAAAATCAGCATGCAAGAGATGGGAAGGGAAACAGAAAAGAAATACAAAAGCAGGAAAGACAGAAATATTGGTCCAATCTTTCCCTAGTAAATTTTGTATCTTTGTATAGTAGATGTAAGTCACATAGTTACTATTTCCAACTACAGTTGATGTGATCAGACAAGATACTGGGGTTAGAGATGTACCAGTACAGAGCACAGACCTTGCACACACCACACATTCTTATTTAAGGTAGAGATGGTAACAGCCAGTCAGCAAAACCAACATGATCATCTAGAGCATGAAGGCTTTTCATACCTCTGAGGATAACGTTAGCAATTTACCTCTGCCTGGACTGTATTCTTAATGATTAGGATGGAGTCAGAAAGAAACTTACATATAGTTTTAAAAGGCTCGTACAAAGAGGAAAAATGAAGAAAGATCTCTTGAGAAGGAAATTCAGGCACTTGGGAACCAGGATTTGTACTCATAGCAGATTTGCCCTTTCAAACAAGTATAGTATCCATTAAGCTCATGCCCCATTTAAACAACTCTTGCTTTTAATTATAACCCAAATTATGTGGAAAAGAGATGACCTTTCAGGAGACAGAAACTTGTGCAAAATTTCTCCCTCTCCAACAGTCACACTAATCACTGATGAAAGGCTTAAAACATAAATGTCTTACTGATTCATCCATTTCCAGATAGTCTCACAATGAAAAACAGAAAATAGAGGAACACAGTCAACAAAGTAAAAAGGCTACTGTAATATTAACTAATAACTCCTAATATCAATTCTGTCAAGACTATTACATACACACTTGAAGAGTCTTAAGCTTGTTTTAAATACTCTCGTAATCACAAAGCTGTCATGGAACAGTGATAACAATATCCTATCTCAATCACGTGCTTTTCCATGACTGGTCTTTTATTTTGGTACTTTAGGGTGGGGCTCCTAATCTGTCCTTACAGGAAAAGGCAAGATGCAATAGCCTAAAGCAAATTAAATTACACCTCCAAAAGGGAATTGAGGACATATCTACTTCCCAGAGGCTGCTTTATCTTTGAGAATCCCAAAGCAACACATCAATAGGAAGAGGATGCTCTCACTTTGATGCTCAACGGGCAAATTACTTAAATATTATGTGCATACACAGCAAAGGATATAAACATCTCAGACAGTGCTTTCACTCAGTTAATTTGAAGTTTTCTCCTCTCTCCAATCTCTATCAGTAACAGACAAGGAAAAACCCATTTCTCCCTTCTATTATAGAATTTTTAGTGCGCACACTCTTATTTTCCTCTCTCAATTTAATCCTTCTCTTTGTTTTTCCTCTTTTACTTAGAAGTGAAATTAACCATGGCTGAAAAAATACCTAAACAATTTCCCCCACAGATTAAGACTCTCTCCTCCTCTCATACCTACCACAGTTGCTACAACAAAAGGAATTAAAGAAAACAGGTACTCTTAAAATCAAAAAACCAGTCACTTTTAAACCTTGGGGTCCTGAATTAAGTCACAGCTGAAATATCAAACATGTTGCACCAGTATAGTTGATTTATGAATAACATTAGTAAACAAAGCCACTGACCTCCATGCAGTCTTTCTCTGATGCTCGTAAGCATTTGGACAGCTCTGAAGTATTATTGAAAGAGAAAGCAAAATTTCTGAAATGTGTCAAATATGTTCTTAAACAAAAATTTATTTTTCTCCTTCATTTGAATTAAAATTACTTGTTAAAGTTCCAGGTTTAACAACAAATAAGCTAAGTATATTTGGGACCCCTCGGATAACAGCAGTGATTTCAGTTGCTTCAAAATACTTGTACACAAGCAATTACTTTTACAACATTGCCACCGAACTTTTTTTGTTTCAGAAAGTAATAGTCCTGCTAGTCACAACACATACATGTTTTTAGTGGCTGTTTGCCAAAAATAATCTCAATGAACTAGCCCCTGTGTACAAGCAAGCCAACTGTTCTGCACTAACTTTTCACTTGGAGTTAGTGAAAATGAGGCTTATGTTAAGCTAGTCCATACAAAGGCACTTAGGCACTTCATTATGTAATTACATATTTTGTTCATAGTACAACATAGATATATCCACATCACCCCTGCACACCAAATTCAAATACCAAAATCAGTAAAACTGTGAGCATATATTGCTTTTTGTAGGCATTGTTCAGAAACAGGGTAAGCTTGCTTGATTTATGTCCTACATTACTAAAGCTATCCTGTTTCTGTATTATTATTATTACTTCCATACCCTCACTAGTTACACATCTCTTGAGAACATTTTGGCATGTAGATGCACCTTTAGTGTCTCCCCAGGGAGATATCAGAAAGAACAGGTAAAGCGTTTGCTCTCTAGCCCTACTTATTCTCCATTAATCTTCATATACACGTATCAGTTGTTGATAGCAATTTTGTAATCAGGACTCAATTCAGCAGATTACTCATGACTTCAGAAAAATATTACCTGTTTATGTAACTCTTCAATATAAATCTCAGAGATGTATTCCCATCAAATTTCTATCATTTTCATGATAAAAAAGAGCTCAGTAAAAATTAATACCCCCAGGAGTGACTGATGCCCTGTCGACAATTTAGATCTTCCATTTTGATTTGGAGAGAAAAGTAATTTCAAGCTTCTCTCTACGGTCACTGAAATTGATACAGAAAGGATGACATACTGTCCCTTTATCACAAACAGATTTAAAGTCTTCCTAACTTAGATGAAAAACTTATATATGAGACCACAGGTTTAATTGTGCACATAACAAATTTAATAAGTCAGTATTTTTGCAAGAGCTTTTAAAGCAAATGAATACTTATAATATAATTTTATCTGCATTAGAAAGAAAAAAATAACAAAACCAAACAAATAAAAAACTTTTAATTTCCCTGTAACTGTAATCTATGCCACACCACATATGTTATCACAAGGTATTCAATAAGAAAACCTAAAATGTTTTCCTCAAGTTTAGCTCTGTAATTAGAACTAAAGAAAAAGTAAAATGAACATTTGGCCTCATCTGGGTTTTTTTTACAGTCAAAGGACTTTTATGCCAAAAAAAAATTCCACCACGTGCATACATGCACACTAAAAAAAAAACTTCTCTTGCTGCAAACAGCTATATTTTTGCCCTGCTGTTTTGCTCCTTAATAAATCTATAACATAACACTGGCTTTAAAAATCCCACTATGAAGAAACTACTATACTGTTGCTATAATTTTTTACATCAGTGAGAATCTCCTTCTAGTGCTTATGTTGTATATTTATCAAAATTTTTTTCCTGTTTCCCCTAGAGAAGCATTCAGCTTCCTTTGTTCCATTAGTTACCTAATAAAGCAATAGAAAAGTAATCAAAAGACACAAGAAGATGAAAAACATGGTAGTAGAGCAATAAAAACAAACAGGAAACTACATGAAAATGTAAAGTATTTGAAATTACTCCTTAAAACCAGAAAGTAAATATTAAGTGTATTTTAAATAGACTACATATGCTAAAGACATAGAATACTAACTTAATAACAATAAAATTCAGTTATGTGCAGCAATTTGTTTCTTCTTTGGTTTTTTAGTCATTTGGTTTTGGTTTTTTGTTTGTTTTACATACAAGTATAAGAACTACATATATCTCTATATATAATAAATCACCAAAATCCATCAAGGAATATGATGCCTATTGTGAAACCACACCACAGCATCAAGCTTTCACTCTGAATGTGGGGGCAGCGAGGTACTGACACAAACAACCAAGAAATACACAGACTACAAATAAATTTTAGGACCGCTAAACAGTTGCGGGAACTGGAAGTGTCATACATAGCAATATATCACACATCATGTACTTTACAGGGGGGGGTTTCAAAACTGGGATAGAGTACATAATTTTCATTCCCAGATCAGAGTTCTACCTTGAATTCACCACAACCCACGAGAACCTTTCACATATGAACAGTACTTCTGGTGAATTTTTTTCCCCCAGATGGTAGTGTGTAACATTTAATACTACAAATCCATGACCATGCAACTAATTTTCCATACCAAGTTTCTCAAATAAATGTCACTTCATTTCCTACCAAACTGACTGTTTACAGTTTCAAATAGTTCAATGCAGATCATCAGATCTGATGAAAATGATCTACATCAAAAAGTCCAAATTTATTTTTTCTTTTTTAATAAGAAAACTATACAGAAATCCCACTGGATAAAGCTAAGGCTATTTTCCATCTAAAAACTGATTGCTTCTACATGTTCAACTTAAAAGCTACTTTCATCTTCTGCTGAATTCATCAACAGTAGTACAGAACCTGAAACCATTTGTTACCAATACAAAACTTTCTCAGAGAAGTCAAAAACCATACAAATCTAGCTCAGAATATTGTGTTCAGAGTATCAGCTCTAGCTGAATGAAAGCACAAAAAACCAGGATCTGGCTGCTAAAATAAACCTGGTGCATAGTTCATGATAGTCATATTACAGTTCATATAGTAAGTGCTCCCCTAGGATACAAAAAATTGAGGTCGTAACTCTTGTTTTCTGCTCTTCTTGATTAGTTATTGCTTATTCTTCAGTAAGTTATTGTGAAAGATCTACAACAAAAACACATTTGCAGAAGAACAAGTAGGTTTACGAATAAGGCAAGTTTCTACAATCTATATCCTGCAAGCCAGGGTTCAAAATCAACAGTTGATTTGTGTATTACAGAAATGTTTAACTTTAAAAGTGGCAAGTCACGCGCAGGGGTGGGTGGTGTTTGTGTATCCAGACATAAAAGAAATATCATAAAATTTTCAGGCACAGAAAAGTACACTAAAAAGATGTGATCGCTGAAGTTGCAGAAACTGAGTGACATCTTAAATTCGAACACAATCTTACTTTCAGCTTTTATATTTAACATAAGAATTTCAAATGTGTCCAATTAAGATAAACTATGTAAACTACTGAAAAAGATTTTGGATTTCCTGATGTATATTCCCCTGAAATAAAGTTTAAAATCTTGAAAGGAATAGTGTTTACTCACAATAGTGATACCTGCAAGTAACAATCCAGAAATTAATCTACATTTGTACGCATCTGATCTAACATTAACTGGCAGCAGCATTATTTGCTCCTGCACAGCAGATCCCTTCACAATTTTTATGTCTTGGATATTTATACTGCATCAGTTATGAGAAACTTAATTTAAAAGAAGTTTTCAAATTTCAGTGGTCCACAAAACCAACCGTTATAACATTTTCTAAACAAAGACCCAAAAAATTTCAGTCACCAAAATAGTTCAACAGTTTATAGTATTTCCTTTTAGCGTACAAAAAGTGAACTAGACTGTCAAAGTAACTGCTGCTACAATTAATCTTTCCAAAGCACTAGAGTTTCACTTTCAGAAATGTCAAAGTAATCTTGTTGTATCAAGACAGTTTTACACAACAAAAAGTACTACAAACACAAACACCAAGCAATGTAGAAAAACTTAAGTCACTGCAGAATCAGAATAAAAAATTTTAATATTGGTGTTAGTTCAATTAAATTTAACATCTGATTTCCCATGCAACTAACATTTATGAATAAAAAAATTTTTTTTCAATAGAGACACATCTGTTAAAAGTCAAAAGAAAAAAGGCAAACATTTCTTTTAAATGCTAGTTACAAGAAACTGATCTTAGAAAAGTGAATCAAAAATCACGTAGATCACATCATAACAATAGCATAATTGGACAGGAGGAGCAATACATCCACCTTTTCTCCCACCGAAACATAATGGTGCAGCTTGTTTCACCATGCCAGCAGCTTTTGTTTTCTTTCTGCTCTAAAATTAAGAAATACTGAGAATTGTGGGTTACCACTTAAGGATTTTATCAAATAAAATATGAATCCTCCAACCAAATTCCTCAATTTTTGAAATTTAAAGTAACACAGAATAATTAAATAGAATATTTAATTCTCCACTTAGGTCTTCCTGAACTTAATTTATGTAAGTCATTACATGTTACAGAGAGGTCTACTAATCAGTAGTTAAAGCAAGGAATACAGTTTAACCTAAATTCTTAAAAACTGTATTTTAGTCAATACAGAATAAAAAAAACTTTACATATCTTACTTTAAATGATAGTGGCACTTTTGGTAGTTAATAAAATACATAATAAAAGGACCTTTAGCTGTAAGGAGAAAATACCACCTAAACTCAGGGACAAGCAACAAAAACATAAAATTACAAACAGGAAAATTAAGTTTCATCCCTGCTAGCCTATGCAATTTTACTTTCATTCCTACTTCCAGTTTCAGGTTTTGCAATCAAGGTTGTATGAAAAGGGTTTAGAGCAAAGGAACAAAGTCCATAATAACATTGTAGCATGTCTTTCTCCAGTAAGATATACAATGATTCACAGAAATTCTTATACAACTTGCTTGAAGAAAGCACCCATAACTTTTTTCATTAACTGTCATCTATTTTGAAACAAGTCCATCAAATTAAAAAGCTTTATAGGGAAAATATTTTATGAGAAGTAAACTGCAAACCCACCAATAAAGTATTACTTATACCAAAAGCAAACAACAATTATATCTATTAAAAAAAACAACTCCATACTACTGGAACGAACAAAAAAAAAAAGAAACTGGTCAGATAAAGACAATCTTAACACAAATTAATAATCTCACTTAATTGAATCACTGCAAGTGATTTTAAAGGAAGCCTACTCCTAAGGCTCACATTAAGCACAGGCCTAAACTCTTTGCTGAACAGAGTACAGAAGACATCAGCATTTCAAATTCAACACGCAGAAATCAATCCCAGTAGCAAGTAAATCCAATGACTACACTATCAGTTTGGTTCAGCTTAGAAATTCAGTGTCAGAACCCCTCTAAGACTGATATCAATCATATTGGTCAACAGTACTGGACTAAAAATCAATCTTTATAGTTAAATGCTGTATTAAAAGATCAGTATACCAGATTATGTCATCATTCATACTTAAGGATGCAATAAACTTGTGTGTTCAAACACTACTGATTATTGTGAAAATTAAGATTTGGCAGTCAGTCTTATTTTCACTGCATTACTGAGATATAAGGAAATAACTAAATTATAACTAAGGAAATAAGTAAATTATTTTTTTAGTGTAGTAAAATATAGACTCCTAGAAATTAACTAGGAATCCAATCTAGATAAAAGAATCAGATAAATTCCACTCCTCCAAATAAGCACATATAGTAGGCCGCCTATCTAGAGTAACTAGACATCAATGAGAGAAAAACTCTGGGTACTATTTTGTATTTAGCAAAATGCATTAAGAATATTCTGCTGTTCCATAAGCCTTCACATATTTTCTCAAACTTTTCTTAGAAAGCTAACACGTAACTGTCTGAAGAAGATTTCAGGATTCTTCCCTGCCCTAAAAATTTACTTGGCAGCAGAGATACCAGGCAGTCATTACAAATACCTGCTCCTAACAGCTCAAGCCAAAAATCACTCAGAACAGCAATGCACAGCTAAGTAACAGTATCAGGTCCTTAAATAATTTTATGCTGTTGGAGTGAAGCCCTTAACTTCCTCTTAATCGCATATAACTGGATTATTTCTTAAACCCTTTTCCCAGTGAACAACCTACATAGTTTACAGGATGTTTTCTCTGCCAAATTGCCATGGTTTATAATAGAAATTAAGTACATCATACTTCTTAAATGAAAAAAAAAAAAAAAAATACAAAAGTACCTGTATATTTTGAAAAGCAGAAAGCATTACCTAAGAGTCACAGTCAAATTCCATAGAATACACACTCAAATAAAACAGATTCTTGTTACAGATACTTAAACAAGCACACCATTCACTCAAATCCTGCATTAAGAAACTTAATCTTGCAGGAGACAAGAAGGAAGACTTCCAGACTCATACAGTCTATTGTCAGAAAGTACAAAAATGTTCCAACTCTGAACTTTCATTTAAAGTTTAAATCGCAAACAGAAAATCGAAATTATCTAAGTGATGATAAGATCTGAATTGATACCCAAGTTTTTTAGATAAGAAGTTCTATTTCTGATACAATGCAACTGTACTGCACAGCTTTCCACTAACCTAGGTTCAAAGAGGACAGGGAGTTTACATGTTTACCAACACTACCCCCCAAGGTCTTCAATGGCTGGGGCTGTTGACCTTCAGTTTCAGAGTTTATAGTTTTTCCAGTTCCCTCATACTAGATACATAAAAATAACTTAAACTCGTGTAAAGAGGGCATAAAATCACTCGTTCTTGCCTAAAGCCTCCAAGAAAAAACACTACCAATTAAGATGTTTATGGGAATGACCAGGGACTTGAACCTGCTGTAAAGTTTGAATCGACAGGGATATTTATCACTGTGACCAATGTCAAAGAACTCCACCTGTGGAGAAAATACATGCTGAAAATCCCTACAGCTGATGCAACAGCAGTAAAATTGTGACTTTCATCTCACCCTACCCTCATTTCTAATTTTCTGGTGAACCTCATGAAAGGAAGGTGATGTAAAATATTTTGATTCAAGAGAAAATATTTAAACATATACAACCCAACTTTTTTGTTGACTAGGCAGAGGAAGGAAATAATAAATATTTAACAGATTTCTGAATAAAGATGAGGAAAAATAAAAATGTTGGAAACATCAAGTGATCCAGTAGCTTTGTAAGAAAATAAAGCTGAGACAGGTGTAAGAGAACTTCATCTAAGCAAAAAAACCCCAGGATATACCATAATAAGAACAGAGAATAAACTACAGACTTCCAAAAACTTAGTTACAATTATACTATGGTATATGTTACCTACACCAGGTTTTGATTTGCTCTGCCTACAGATTTGCACCTTACTTTGGACATCTAAGATTTAACGATACAAGATGATCAATCTATTCTAGCACCAGATAAAAGAAACAAACACTATGTAAATCCATCCCGGTGCTTTGCTTTACTATAAACTCTATGATTTCCCACAGAATTAAGCCACACAGCAGAGGCTTTAATACCTCTGACAAAATAGGTTATTCAGCTTTAGTTTTTAATAAAATTATTATCTATATAAATGGTCCTTCTGATAAGAAGGAAAATCTTGACTCACTAATATTGTCTTGCTATGCACTGTGCAGCTTTTTTTATGCTTGTCTGATTGTATTTTTTTAAAACGTAATAATTGTCACCCTCCCATTGAACTGAACTCCTGTACTGTTTTGCACAGTGCAACACAGGATTCAGCTAAAGGGGAAAGCAGAGTGATCATACAATATGTAATTCACTGTAGAAGCCTGGCATGTAAAGGCAGCATAGAGACACCTACAACTCCATGAAGCAATGCAGCAAATAAATAAGACACAGAGTTTAAATACACAAAGAGAAATCCTTGCAGAGGAATTAAGACAAAATTAAATACTTTGAATCAGGTCAGTGAAACTGAAAGATTGTTTTCTACCTGCACCTCACAAATGGTTGAAGTGGGGAGGCAGGGGGAAAGTGCAGCAGAATAAAAAACAAGTAACAACTTATTCAGGAAAAAAATCATTGAAAAAGGGAAATAAAATCTCTACTCAAATCCAGTAGCTTAACAAAATAAAGAAACAATGTTTTCATTGTGTTTAATAAGCAGCAACAAATTTAGAATTCCTTTATACATAATAAAGCAAAAAGAAAAAAATTTAAAACTCACACACAACAATATTGATATGTGTTCCACTTTAGACCACTAGATAGGATTTTCCAATGAAAGCAAGCTATTCCACGGATGACCTTGTTTGTTCTCCAGTTCAAGTTTGCTTTCTTTCCATTTTTCAAAGATGCAAAATATATCCAGAAGTCTGTTTTGTAGACTTACTGTTCAAATAATGATTTTAATTAAGTAGACTGGCATAATTGCACCTCTCACAAACATCAGTGAACATATTCTCAGTGACCTCAATTAGACAAGACTCCATGCAAACCGAGTTCAGATCCAGTATAATACAACATCATCCCAGGAAAATCCACAGTGAAGATTTAATAAAGCTGGGGAAAGAAGCAACCCTAAACCTTCAAGATGAAGTGTTTAACTTCCAACAAAACTTCTTCGAAATACATTATGTGAATGACTTACGGTATGAAGTCAGACACTATAGGGTTAGCTGACTACACATCACTGATGTTTTTCAAATTATAATTAATTAAGCAGTATGAAGATGCTTTTCTTTTCTTTTTTTCCTTCATTTTCCTTCAACCAACCACTTCTCTTGAAAAACACCAGGCATAAAATAATAAATCATGATGTCTTTTGTTTCATCCCTATGCTTGATTACTCTTGGCAGTTTTTTTGGTCTAATGAGCAAACTGTTTGGCTAAAGCTATGAAAGTTAAACAACTGACAAACTCAGTTGTCAAATCCAAAAATACACCTACTTCATTTCCAAGCTTAAATTTGTTTTATTGAAATATAAATAAATTATGCACATTGATATCTTTTAACTCAGTTGTATAGATAATAATTTTACAGCTATAGAAGTTCTAGCTTCAACTAATACATTTTTTCAATTAAAAAAATGCTTTTTGATGAAATTAAGCAAGAGTAGGATCTGTGTATGCGGAAATTAAGCATGTGCAAATTGCTAACCTTTATCTGCATTAGAATAAAAAGCACAAATATCTGTGGAAAAAGCAGTATTATACAGATATTTTTAACAAGATGAACATTTTACTAATAATAATATCGGACAGAAATTTGCAGTATTTTAGGGAAAAGGTTTCCTAACATTCATGCTGTTGAATAGTCCAACTACACTCAAACTGGGCTAGAAAGTCATAGTCCAACTGGTTGTAAAAAATTCAAGATTCCCTTACCTTCCAACTACAGCGAGATAAGCACTGTTAGAATCCAACATCAGTTTTTCTTCATAGAATTACTTCAAAAATTTTATTAAAGTATTTTTGATACCTTCTCCTTCCTTCCTTGGAGGAATTGGGAGTTCAAACACCCATTTTCTTGAAAATCTCTTGATGTTTATAGTAATACTTGTCTTGTTCTTATATGATATTTGTAGGCATGTAAAAAAAGAGGTAATTCTTCCAGTCAATGAACTGAAACTATTGCAGACAACTGCCTCACAAATCTGAGATATGAGCTCAGAATTATTATTTTGTTCTGCATACCACAAACATTGTTAAACCAACCCATGTCACTCTCACTATATACCCCAAAATTATCTGCAATCAGTGGGATATCAAATAGCGAGATAAATCTGCAGACATGATAAGGCTGGACTTATAAAATACTTCTAATATTCTGTGAGGTATTTTGCTCCTCAGAATGAGGGATAGACAGAGTAAAATCTCTTTAAATTTTTACTGATTTAAGGTACCAGTTATCATATGCTTAGTTATGTTCCTCAAAAATGTCTTCAACTTACAGAGGCTATACTACAATCCAAACTTAGAAAATTTGGAGGGAAAAAAGTGATAGTTTCATATGCCCTAAAAAACTATAATTTTTATGCAGGAACAAAGGGGGGAAAAGAAAAAAGAGAGGAACTGTAAACATTCAGCATATGTAAAAAGTACACCAAGACAGAGGTATGGTAGCTTTTGTGCAAACCATAAGGCTGTGCAGAGTTCAGTTTATAAACCGGACCTTCAGTCCTAGCAAAGAACATTGAAATGTTTTGAGGTTTTATGTGCCTTTATTAGTTCAATCTGCATTACAAAACTACATAGTTAATTCTACTTCTGCATATCTCTCCCTCTCCATCTTTATGAGACTACATCTGCTGATCTCGGACTGAAATCTCACGATTCACCATCATGTTACACTTAATTTGTCTAAGATGTTACTTACAGCAACTCCAAGGAAGTTTTGATCATATATCCCTGCGTCCTATGAGAGGATGTTTTCTTTTGAGGACCCCATGAAGATCAGTAGATAACACAGGTGGAACCAACTGCCTTTTCTCCTAACATAATTAAGTCTGTTACCTAATAGGGTAAAGAAATTCTGTCCATTCATGCAAGACCAGAGTTCATCAAAACAGGACTTCGTAACTGCCTACTATGAATTCCTGAGTAAAGTCAGGTACATTCAACTGCACGATAAAATAAGCACATGGGTGAAAAATTAAGCATCTTAACAGTTTAGGAAACTCTTGATTTACTAAGATTTAGAAAAATAGATATACACTTCATGTGCTTTAATCCAGTTCACATATGAAATACTGTGCAGCATTTGCAGTACACTGACCAATCTGACAGACTTTGCTGCCTTGGAAATGCATGAGCTCTTCACATTCACGCTTTTCATTCCTGGATGCTGGAAACAAGACTCCCTACCTAATCCTTAGTATGCTTAAAGACTTGAACACCAGATTAAGACAACAAATATCCATCTTGGTGATTAACTTAATGAAAATCCTGAAGCCATTTCTCCATCTTCCTTAGGATTTGAATTAGCTTGTATTCCAACATCATTTGTGATTTTACACATAAAAGTAACTGGCCTCAATTACTGACAATGCACACAAAAAAATGCTATGAAGATGGTAGAACACAATTCCTTTTCAACAGCAAATTAGTATAAGAAAAATCAAGCACCTGTCCTAGTCATTGTCAAATTTGGGCCAAAGATGGAAACACTTCCAGACAGATCAGTATGAACTTAAATAGTATTCTTCCTCGTTCCTTCTGCAAAACAGCATAAATTTTCTACCTAGATCATCTGGGAATACTGCAGCTAATTAATTCCCTCACACTGCAGGCCTTAGAGATCAAATCTTAATCTATGCCAGTAGCACAGAGTAAAGACTCGATAAACCTGAAACGCTTTTGCCAAACTAGAATTTTTGGATGTAATATACTCTGTAGGATAAAAGTAAGCCACTATATACAGGCAAGTGTATCATCAAATCCCATGGTCTACTCTGGCCCTAAACTTTATGAATACAGAGAGTTCTCACAGTTTGATGTGGGCTTCCTAAATCTGACCAAATTGGTTAACTTACTCTTGCAAAAGGCTTGTAGGGCACTTCATACAATGGATTCTTGACATTGCTGCTTTATGTGCCAATCAACTGATTCTGCTTATAAGAATCACTGTTTGGGTTTTCTCCTGAAGTGGTGTTTCAGTCACCAACATAAGCCCTACCAAATCCTTAAAGATATATGTATCATTAAATATATATTCCACACTCTTCATGGGGCCCCTGGTGATCTAGTGGTTAGGGTGCAGGACTCTCACCGCTGCGACCCGGGTTCGATTCCCGGCCCCCCGGGCAGATGGAGCTCGTCAGCCCTGTAAGGCAATCCATCTAAAAGAAGGTCACTCTAAACAAACCTATGTCCTGGGGACCTCACTGCCACTGTCCAAGTTTGCTCGGCCCCGGCAGATGAACCTCAGGATTAAAGGGTGGGCTCAGTTCAGCGCACGCTGTGTCTCATCTAAAAAAAATCCACTGCGCAGGCTCGAAGGGTAATGACCTTTCCCAAATCTTCGCTCGCGAAGACTGGCCATTATTACACTCTTCATATTAATAACTTCCCTCTGTTTTAATAAAGCTGTTAAAACACAAGTCATTTTTCATATGCAGTAGCATATAACAATGAGTAAATTCTGTACCTCTCACTACTATGTTACATAGATTTAACAACTGGAATGAACTTCATCATCACGTGCAGGCTCAAAAAGTCAAAAGAGTTTGTTTTCAGGTGCATGCAGGCCCCAGTATAAGTGTACTACATTGAATTATTTGATGAATTGCAGAATTTTTTAGAGAGATCTTGAACAAACTCCAAACAGTCTCTTTCAAGCCAATGATCATACCACATGAGAAAATAAAAAAATTAGTTCATAAGACTTTTCTGACCACAATGTCAAGCACTGGATAGTCTTTAATAATATATTAGAGATAATACTTTCTGGAAGTGGTAAAATACAAAAAAGTTTGAATGACTTAAATCTTTTCAATCCATTCTTTTACTGTGTTCTGTTAAAGCATCCAGTCGCAAAGATAACAACAAAGCTGTGAAATTACATCCTTATTGTAATGTGAAAGCTTTGTCATGGGCTAATTTCATACTGGCTCTCCTTGTGTCCTGTCTAAGGCTGCTACCTTATACTGCACCAACTTATTTAGGTAAATCATTAGTTCCTATGTAATTTTCCTTATTGTCTACCAGTGTGAAATGAGGTAAAATGGGAAAGTAAAAGTGAAAAACCATTTAAAAAATCTAACAAATAATTAAAGATTGTTCACATTAGGTAAGAATGCCCAGTGAAGCTCTGGACATCGATATTATTAATCACAAACATTTCTTTCTCAGAAATTAAATTTCAAGAAATATGAAAATTACAAGAACTTTTAATACAGTATGTTAGTATTTACTACCATTGCCTCCATAAAATTTATATCTAAAGCAAACAAGCAAGATTTTTATTATTAAGCACAGTCCTAGTGAGACATGACACCAGATGCACAAAAAGAAGCTGTTTATCTATGGTTACTAATACACTGAAATATGTCAGGTTAAGACAGATAGGACAAAATGAAAACAACAGACAATAGGAAAAACATGACTGTAAAATCAATGTCACAAATTTTAAAAATTACAAAACACATTTAAAAATTTAAAAATACCTTAGAAAAATAACCACAAAGCAAAACTGCAGCTATTTTACTAACAAGTATTTTTTATGTACTGATAGGAAAAACATAGAATATTTTCAGACTAACACCATCAATTCTTTTTTCCATCTTTTCCATTTCTATTACTTCATAGTAATTGAAGCATTTGATGTAACTAGCTGCAGAAAAGAGAAATCACAGCTTGGATTAGTATGTCTGCAAGTCCTGGCCAGTTTTCAAGTGTAACATCATCAAACAGTCACTGAGTTTAACAGCCGTGTTGCACCTGTGCCATGTCCCTGTTGTGTCAGGACTCCTGGTGTATCCATGCTGTCCCTGCACAAACCCCCACCCCTGCCCCAAGATACACTGAACGAAATAAGGAAATCTTTGAGCAACTGGTTATTTTTTTGGAACCTAGCTTCAGAGTAACTCCCAGGTATTCAAGCATAAGGAAACTTTTATTCTAACTAAGGTATTTCTAATTCTGCCCACGTTCCACTGTTTTCTACCTTCAGCCTCCCCTTACAATATATCTCTTAAACATCTTTTGTTTCTGATTGTAAATGCAAGACAGCCTATGTAGTTTCTGTTACTGTTACCATCTATTTGTGTATTACAAAGCTATTTATACCATACTGTAATAAGCACAGATGGCTAGAGTCAATTCCAATAAGATTTAATGGAAAGACAAGAGAAGACTGGGTATCCATATCCACTAAATAACCTACAGCAAATAAAATAAAGATTATTCTTTGGAGAAAGGAGATAAAGATAAGATGAAACAATGTTATCAGCTTTACTTTAGATTATGAGGGCAATCTAAGGAAAAGCACATTACCATTTACTTAACTTCTAAACATTAGCTGTATAAAGAGCTTCCAAGTTAATGCCTTCCAAAAGACATTAAGAGTTCAATGTTAACAATAGTTTGAGATTAGTAGACTGCCTTTTCAGACAAAGAAAATTTGTCAATAGAAACAGGCAGCAAAAACAGACCATAGGGAAAGTAATCATGTGAAAGAAAAAAGGAATCTGTACTTTAAGGAATTAAAAGCACATATAAAAATCAGAAGCCTTTGTCTACAATACAGAAGAAAAGAAAATTCAAGATTTCCATTACTCCTTCCCATTATAATTTGCCATAATCAATTTAGAAGTTATGAACAATTCAATAGCTTCTTAAATTTCCTAATTAAAATTAATACAAATTCCCAACATTTTCTCATATTTTACACTTTAAACCAGAATGGTCAAGTCCTTATTAGTTTCATTTCAAAGGCAGTAATTATAGGTGTAGATACAAAATACTTATTCTTTCTGTCAGATCTCCTAGGCTTAAAATTTTTTCCACAAAATAAGTCATGAACAAAAATGACTGAAACCACATTAGAGGTGCCAGTAAGTTTCAACTGCTGCACTGGCATACAGAAAAGATTCAATACCCCATTTGAAGAAGTAACTAACTTATTACAAGTTTTTGCTTTAACTTAGGCCTAAGACAACATAAAGAAGTTAATCTTTCATGTCTTGAAATTCTATTTTTTCCTGTTTTCATAATCATAACGTATGTAGTAAAAGAGCTGCTAGAGCTGTTGTAGCCACTAAAAAGGAAAAAGGTATGGGTTTTTTTCTTACCCTGAACCACAAAATGTACAGGACAAATAAGCCTACCAGACTGATTTTCATTAACTTAATGAAATGCTAACATGAGTGAGGAAAGATGATGAGTGCTGCACTATCCAATACAAAATTGTCAATATCCTCTAAAGTACATTCAGGATTCTCCATAAATGAGGAGGGCTTCTTGCCCTCTTCTATTCTTGCTGAAGTCCTTCTCCTCTTCAAACAAAGTTATTTACAGAACTTTTATATATTTTTACATATATATATAATTTATAACATATTCATGTTTCCACTCTGGAAACGAAAACATAGAAACATGAGAACCTTCCAAATATTTACAAAGTAATCACACAGTGAAGTGCAAAGAACTTGTGATGAATCCTTTTTAAAACCGCCTTTGGCTCTCTAAGTTGTACAGAAATGTAGTTGTGATCCACAGCAGGGCAGAGATGTTCTGCTCACAACAATAATGTACAGTTGGCGGGGAGCTTAGTTGAGGGGCGGTATGAGGGCGGTATTTTTGAGAAGCCTTAAACCTCCAAAACAGATAAAAGAATAATGAATGCTGGATATTACTGAATTGGACGTAGTATTTGATTCATCTCTTTTCTAAACACAGAGGTTTTTGCTAATGTTGAAAAAACTTATTCTTTATATATTTACAAAAGACTCATCTGAGGAGCCAACATGAGCTGCCCAAACTTGTCACATGTTGTAGAAGGCAATACATTTCATGGTCAATGTGAGAACACTTCCAGCGAAGAAGATTAAAAGGGAGTATTACCAGTGTAAACTTTCTCTTCATAGATGATCGGTCTAAGGTCTGTTACTTAAATTTTCTTCTACCATCTTTACCTTTGATAAGTGTATTAACATGGTAGGATGATAGTTAAAACACTGTTACAATGCAAATTATTACAATGATCAACCGATCACATTATTTCATAAAAACACTATGCCATACTTGAGCTGAGGAGTTTATTTATCATTTTAAATTTGCAAATACAGGAATCACTTAAATTATTATTTCTTTGAGAAGAAAAAGAACAAACCACTAAGAGGCAAGTTAAATCCTAAATAACTCTTAAAGCAGCAAATAAAATTTACCATATAAAATACAGCCTTTTTCATGAACACAAATGCACAAGACACTGCTTACAAATACTAGTTACTAAAATGCGTTAGTCTATTGAATGTTGCTTCATGGAATTTTGAAGACATAAAAATTAAAATTTCTGAGAAGTCTGAAAGACTTTCAAATAGGCATACGACAGACAGTTGTATGCAATTTTGTCCGACTGACTGTAATGATCACATAAATAGAAAAAGTGATTATAAATGACAAAGACATTGTGTTTTGCTCTAGGATTAAAAATACCACCGCTATTTGGAAACAAGTCAGAAAGAGAATAAAGAATAATTCCTATATTTTGTTCTGCTCCACAGATTTACAGCATTACAAGTAATGAAGGTTTCCCAGATAAGATTCAGGATGTTCTAAGTAGGAAAGTATAAATGTAATGCCATTACCCGATCACATTTTTTAAAAGAAAAACCTGTATTTCAGACAAACCACGGTTTATATATATATATATATATATAATTTTATCAAATGTTTAGTGCAATCATAATAGATCAGACCATTAACACAAAGTATTATAAATATAACAAAATATGAATGAAGAAGATTCCCTTAACAGCATCTACTGAAAAGCCCCAGTTCCCAAGTCTGAAATAAACATAAAATACATACACATGGGACAGGACCTCCCAACATTGTGACACCACTGGCTGCTGAAGCAGCCTAACCAAGCAGCTTGGAAAACCCTAATAAACATATCAACCCTGAGACTTATTTTAGTGGCAGATGTTAATAGCTGCAGCTACTCAGCAACTGGACTACAGCAGCATTAAGAGTGGGTTAAAAACTCTTCCTCCCTAGCTACTTTTGGCAAAAAGTAAACATACGCTTGTATATATACAACTCCAAACGTTTGACTTGTACATATATCTTCAGGGAGTTGATATTGGACATATCAAGAATACACTTTCCTCCCTCCATCTTTAAGATGGGAAGTCGCATATTCAAAAATGAGATCAGTCTCAATTTTTGCACAGGAAAAAGATGTGAGGAAGTAGTCTCTAACATTCCCACTGTTACACGTTAAGGCACAGACCTATTTCATTATTTTCAACAGATGTGTCAGAATGGTCAAGACCTTTAAAGAGAATTGAAGAGTCAGTTACAGTTCTGCCTATAAAAAGTACTGAAAAGATCTTAGCTAATATTCTCAAGTTAATAACACATTGACAAAACCGACATTTTAGACAATTGTTAAGAGAGCTAGGTTTGAGGTTTGGTTTGGTTTTGGGGTTTTTATAAATAAAACATCACATCCGGGTTTATTCGGTTCTGTGAGGGCTCTCATTCTGAATAACTGTGTTCTTTCTCACTGCGATCTAAAACTCTTAAGAAACTGAGCCAATGAGCCAGAAGTCAGGGTCATTATCTTTCACATTAATCAGTCCTGTCAGTTAAGTCTTAAGTTAAGCCTTTAAATACTTCTTTTCACACCAGAATTCCATGTTACCCTTACATCTGTAGGGTATTTAAAGACTGCAAAAAATACCCTACTCTGATCAGAGAATTAAATTACAAACACAGGCCTTGCATACCTTTATTTTGATTTTAACTCTGCAAGACAGTTACCCCTACATATGTTTAAAATGCTGTTGTCCTGTTTCTTAACAGAAGACCACATCTGAATCACTAATTTGCTAATCACAAATTCAAACCCAACAAATTACAGTGAAGTATCAGGACCATCCATAAATATTCCAGATCAAGTACCAATAAATAGGACATAAACATTCTGCACAAAAAATAAAAGCATATTCATCACTGAAGTACCAGCCTTATAAAACTTAAACAGTGCAAAAATAAATAAGCCAGCATATTTGTAAATTACCTCAGAAGAATCAGTATGCAGTACTTCCTCAAAGCAGTCACTCTTAAAACCCTTGAGAACACCTACTTGTCACAGAATAAATTATCTGGCTAATATCCAATATTACAGTACATGTCAGTAGGCACCCAGGAGACAGGCATTAGAGAGCACTTAGCTTCCTCAGCCTTGCAGGGTAGTCCTTACATAAATGACTTTGCCCAACTATAAAACATAACTGATGCACTTAGTCTGGAGCTTTCTAGCAGTAGCCTTTAATCCTAAGACATTTATATAGCCCTGTATGTTGGTTTGGGGTTTTTTTCCAAAATCACAGGTACCAATTCACAGCACACTAAACAGCTATTTTTCACATGAACATAAGTTCTTTTAAGGTATTCAAGGGAACCAAAAATATCTGACTACTAATTGGAGTATTCACAACACTAAAATTATGCTGTTTAATAAAAACTATCAGGAAAATTAGTTCTCCCACAATGCTAACAGTAGCTCTTCTTTCCTAGCTGTTTAACATAAATAGCCAAGTTTGCATCCAACATGCAACACAGACATAAGGCTAGAAAATTAATGCATCACAAGTCACTCCAGGTCTCAGAAAATAAGAGACTTCTTGGAGAGATTTACTTCAGTTCACTACTGCAAACCACAGTCACGAGCAAGCTGCAGCACAAGGAGAAACCTGTTGCCTTTTAAGCTGCAAACCAAATCAAGGTTTTACTCCATATCAAAGAAATTCAGCAGGCAAGACAGTAAATAAAACTGAAAATTATTTTACAAGGTTGGAATTCAAATTTTTAAAAGCGACACCAAAGGATGCAGGATACTGGATGATCAAAGAAAAATCTTTTCCACTTAAAGAAATGTGAAAGACTTGCGAAAATTGACTGTCTTTCACTGAACTTGCAGCAAACAGAGACCGAACTAGAAGCACAGTCGAAGCACGCTGGAGGACAGAGCCACCTTAGAGCGGCAGGTTTCGTAACTGATGGGATTCGGGTCAGGCTGGGGCTGGTGCTCAGGGGCTCCGAGGAAGGCGGTCCGGACGCTCCGCGCACACTCTCCCCGCCTGACGCCCGCACCTCTCGGACACGGGCCGCGCTCCCCGCACACCCCCGGCTGTGAGCGCTGTCCCTTCTCCCCCGCCCGCCCTGCCGGTACTTTGACAGCAGCACGGAGACGCGGCAGTGCCGCCCGGCGCCCGCTCCAGGTGCCCGGGAAGAGAGGGAGGGGGACTCTGCCCCGGGCGGCACCGGCGGAGCGGCGGGGAGAGCCCCTGCCCCCGGCCCGGCCCGGTGCCCCCACCGCAGCCCTCTCCGCAGCCCCCGCCGCTCCCGCAGCGGGGCGGGAAACGGGGAGGAGAGAGGCAAACGCGACTCCCCCTCCGCCACTTGGCGACCCGCAGGGCGGAAAGGTGCTCCCGCGGCCCGACCCACTGGGCCCGGAGGTGCGGGCTGTGCGCCCCGCACGGCCCGGGGCACACCGCGCGGTCCGCGCCGCTCAGCGGCGGCAGCGCACCGGGAACTGCCCGCCGGGACCTCCCTCCTCCCTGCCGAGGCGCCGCCGGGAATTAAAATGAGAATTAGGATTCCGGGAGAACGGGGCAAGTTGAGGCTGCACCCCAGCCCCCGCTGCCCAAGAGATGCCCTCCCCGAACGGAACCAGCGGGAGCGGGCCGGGCGCGGCAGCCGGCTGGCAGGGTGGAAGGGCTCAACTTACGTCTCGGAATTTGTTCCACTGCCCGACCTCCTTGTCGTACTGGGAGATGGTCGTGAGCCATTGTTTATCGTCCAGAAAATTGCCGCTGTCCGGTCTGCCCCCGGCCGCCGCCGCCGCCGCCGGGCTGCACCAGGCTGCTGCACACACGCACACCAAGGCTGCCGCCGAGAGCATCTGGGCGAGAGGAGACACGGGCACGGGGGTTACCCACTGGGGAGCCGAGCCCCAGCCGGGGGCTGCCGGGACAGCCGCCCGCCGCAGGCCCCCTGGCCCACCTGAACGCGAGGCGGGGAGGGGAGTGGATGGAGGGGAGGCTGCCCGGTCCGTCACCTTGCTGCGCGCCCCGCACCCGCGCTCCTCGCCGCGCCGGAAAGGCGGCCCCGCGCGCTCTCCCGCTCCCTCCCCGCACGCGCCGCCGTCTGCGGCCGCCCGGCCGCCCCGCTCCTGCTCGCGCGCCGCGCGCGCCGCCCGCCCCTCGCCCCGCCCCGCCCCCGCCCCGCGCGCCGCCGCCGCACCGGGACGGGCGCGCTCCCGCCGAGCCCCGTCCGGAGCGGAGCGTTCCGGGCAGCCGGGAGCGGCGGCGGGGCCGCCCGCAGGGCCCGAGCCTTGCCGCGCCCCTCCTGACCCCACAGGAGCCGCGCTGTGCCGGCGGCCCCTCCGGGTGGGGGTGGAGGCCGCCGGCACTTCTCTGCAGCTGCGTTGGCACCTCGTACCCTGAGTTGGGTCTGCGCAAATCCTTAGATGGACACGATCTTTCAAAACTCGCAGTCACGTTAAGATAGAACTTTAAGATAGAACTTCCCGCGCCTTCGGGGCAAGGAGAGACGCAAGCTCGCAGGTCGTCTCTGAGCGCTGCCGGAGGCACATGCGGTGCCGCCTGCCCGTGTTACCCATTTTGTAAGGATCGTGTACTCTGCTCTCTTTCTGGCTTCTGTCTTTTAAACAGCAACTATATGTTAACTCAAAGCCTTCACTGACATCTGGTTCCTTTCCCGAATTAGTTAAATTTAATTTAGGAATGAGCAAGGTGCATAAATAGTTCAATTACCTTTTCAGCATAGCTGACTCCATATTTAATTTTGAGTTCCATCTGCTATCCTGTTGACCTAATTCATCTAATTTTGTAATGTTAGCTTTGTTCCCTAGACTTGAGTAGCACTCTGCTTTTTAGGTTTGTATTAGCTGCGTGTTGCAAGGTTTCGGTAGAGGGAGTGGGACAGGGACTGAAAGGTGGGAAGAGGTGTGGGGCTCCCCCGGCTTGGGAACAGCTGATTCCTGCCAGCTCCACAGTGGAGACAGTGCCGGCCTCAGCTAAGCCCTTCAGCAGCGCTAGTGGTGCCTCTCTGAAAGCATAGCTAAGAAAGGGCAGAAAATGCTGCGTGGAGAGAGAAGGTGTGAACAGAAACGGTAAGAAAAAACAGGGAACACCAAGGTCAGAGAGTGAGGAGGCAGCGCTCTCCATGGCAAGAGCACTGCAGACCTTGGAAGACCCGTGCCAGGGCAAATGGATAGACCCAAAGGAACTGTGGCAAGCCCACACCAGAGCAGGTTTTCATGAAGGACTGCAGCCATGGAAAAGCCATGCCTGAGCAGAGTAAACGTGTGAGAAGAAGGGAGCAGTGAGCAGAAACTGTTACATACTGACTGTATGCTCCCTCAATTCCCCCTGTGCTGGTCAGGAAGGAGAGTGTGGAATGAGGTTGAGCCTGGGGAAATGGGGGAGAAAAGGTGTTGTTTTAACGTGCATCATCTTGTTTCCCACTACTCAAATTAGCTATTATGCTTTTATTGTAATTGGCAAGAAATTAACCTCCCAGTAAAGTTTGTTTTGTCAGCAACAGTAATTGGTAAACAGTATTCCTGCTTTCATGTTAACCCATGAGCTTTCTCATTCCAGTTCTTCCTATACTTGTCTTACAAGGGATAGAGCTGTGAGCAGATGGGTGAACATTTGGCTGTTAGCCAAAACTAACCCACCACGAGATTGCCAAGTATGTTAAGAGAACATTCCTAGTGTAGTAGCTGAAAGTGTTTTCTGTGGTAAAAAAAGTTATTTACTTTCAGACTAGGAACTAAGGAAAAGTCCATCAAGAGATTCTCAGATCCGATAAGCAGAAAAATGACACTTCATGCAAAAAGAGATATGATTATGAGATTGTGACTGATTTCAGAAAGTTTTGATTTTGGTTGTAAACTGTAACTACACACATATAGTAAAGGATTAATTAAATCCACTAATCTGCATCATACAGTACATAATACATGCCATTTTTTTTCTAAACCTGTATCACTAAAATCAATGAAAATCCTGTCACCAGTCTGACAGATACAGAGGATGATTGCCAGATTAGAAGTTATGTGCCTATCTCTGAAAATGCTACCTATCCAGAATGATGTTATATTCTGTAATAAAAGAATCATAAAATACAAAGCAAAGGGATAGAGGAACTGTACAGAGGCCAAATAAGAATCAATAAAACAGTCATTCTCAGAGTGGGTTATAGAGTCAGTCCTTTATACAATCATTCTCTGACAATCCAGTTTGTATTTGTCAGTCTTAATTTTTTGCAAATTGCATTGCCATTTGGCAAAGAAGAAATTTCTCTATAAAGCTAATATTTTTTTTAAGAATTACTTTTTTAACAGAGTCCCAATTCTGAATTTGTGTTTTCAGTTACCTAGCAATCAAGGTAATTTATTTTGGTTTTGCTTCATCTGTGTTTGACATTTTCATCCAGGTAATATTAGTTAGTACTTTTAACTCATGGTGCATCTTTCCATACTTAGAAGAGGAATAGAAGTGGCTAGGATTTGCATTCAGTAAAAATCCGTAGAAAAGGATGCTCTGCTGTGGTTTGGGTTTTACAAAAGTTTCACTGCAATTTGTCTAAAAAGTGATCTTCAACACCTATGACTGCAGTTTCCACTGACAACACATACTAATGATCAATTATATGTAATTTTGCCTGAACCAAGCTATTTGAAGCCTTTAATAATTCTAAATGTATTCCTTATAATTTTAAGCACTCTGATCTCCACATAATTGGTTTAAGAGCCTCATTCTGATCAAGGACTTTACACAAGTTGGTAATTCCATTTATTCAAGCACAAAAAAAATGATACTTGATTGAAATGGCATTTTGAAGATACAAAACTAAGAAGTATTCTTTTTTTCCCTGATCATTTCACTTCTCTTCAAAGATTAGACATGTGTATCTTGAGAAATATTCTTTCCTTTACTTTAAATGTACAGACATTTCTCACAGAAAATATATCTATATTCTTACATCCTTAGGTGCCTTACGGTAGCATCTTTAAGATGTGACAAGGAATCAGTGATAAGAGAATAATACTAATGGTAACAGGTACATCATTTTAAACTTAGAGTTTAGAAACTGCCTCATAGCTCTTTTCATCACTGTCCAGTCAGGAAGCACTGCTGTTATTAATAAAAATGTCTGTCTTCTTGATTTTAAAATATTATCTTTTTTTTAGTTTTTAGTAATATAAAATTTTCAGATATTAGGACTTAATAATTTAGAATCATAAATATTCACGTTGCTTTACCTCTAACTAGCTGATGGATCCTACAGGGAGGTAGCAAGGAAGATGGTGTAGCTGGTAATATACTTGTAGGTTACAAGATTGGTGTAGGCAATCTGGATGTTGCACAAGGAAAAGGATGGAGAGATGAAAAAAGAGGCAGTATACATTTAAATATGTATTTTGTGTACACTTCTGTATGTTATATGAAAAGGTGTTGGAATTATGCAAAATAAGCACCAAGAGATATATTGAAAGAAAAGTTTGTACATATAGGTTAATCATGAAACAGAAGAAACATGCTGAGAAATTACTAGGAAATAGAAAGAAATTTATTCCCTGAACGTTGTGTCTGCAAAAGTGCTTTACTCACCTCCTGCAAATGAAGAATGTGTTCACTTAAGGCATTAAAGCATGGAGTTAAGTTCATTCAAATATAATAACACAGTCCTTGCAGTTAAAATAGTTTTAAAAATTTATGTTGAAGGGAATCCCATAGGAACATCTAGATATCCCATTGCCCACAAGCAAAACCAGATATACCTTGTCACTGCTGGTACTTGTCGATCTAAATCTATTTTTAGACCACAGAGTCACCATTGATGGGGTCTGTCAGTGGCAGAAATTCCACACTAATCTATGTCAGCAAGTTTAGCTTGTCTAACTTCAGAAGAGGTTTCCAATACTTGAAAAAAGCTAATCTTGCTGCAATTTAAGCTTATACTTTATGGTGACTCCTATTCACTAAAAGCATGAAGAACAAATTACTATCTTCCTCCGTTCAGCAGTTTTTTCCATATTGGAAACTATTGTAATCCCACTCTATATTTCCTCCCTGTGATTCGTTCATTACCATATGACCTTGGTCTTTTAATCTTATACCATGGTTTTGAGATCTCTTATTATCCCATTGAATCTTTCAAATCTGGCTACATGGTTTTTTGTTGTCAATGTCTAGAACACTAGAATACCATTGAACAGAGCAGAAGAATTACTTCCTCAACACAAAGGATTTTGGCTTGATAGGAACTGCATCTTTTTGGTACCTTCCAGATACTTAGACATAGTGTGCTGAATTCCCTGTCGCTGTGTTTTCTGGAAATTGAGAGTAGAACAAAACGAGTTTCATTTTCTGATCCTTTTTCAACACACTTTTTTGAAGGTCCCTTTTTAAAAGAGACCTTTTCATTTGCTTTTTTTTTTTTTACAGTCATCTGGTAGCCACTTGTTCTGTACAGTTTCTCAAAAGCAATGGCTAACAATTCTGAGACCCTTTCAGACAATTCTGTGAATATTCAGGGCAGAGTTCATAAGATGATTACAACAATCAAATTTTACAAAATTTACAAAATCGAGTCATTACAGACAAAGTCTTATCTAAGCACTTTCTTTTTTCTTGTCATTGCTGTGATAACTGAGCTAACCACCTATATGCCATTAATGATTGGTACATAGGTTTTAAAAGTATTGCTTCTTCCAT
Source organism: Lepidothrix coronata (assembly GCF_001604755.1). Classification (NCBI taxonomy): domain Eukaryota; kingdom Metazoa; phylum Chordata; class Aves; order Passeriformes; family Pipridae; genus Lepidothrix; species Lepidothrix coronata. Next base: position 9,025,400 of record NW_016690193.1, read on the forward strand.
TTCTTTTCTTAGTACATTCTTCCTCCACGGTGGGACAATTCCTTTTCTTTTACCTTCTTTACACTAATACATACTATGTTTGCAGTGATTTCTTATTAACCTTGATGTCTTTTGTTAGCTGCATCTTAGCTTCCCCTTGACTTTTGCTACTTGTGTCTTGAACTGCTTTGAAGTATTCATCTCTCACTCTTCTTTGACTTTCATCTTCTACCTCAGGCCACTGCAGACCTCAAGTTTTAGTATACTTGGTTTTCTCTGACTTTCCCTATTCTTCTGCTGTTGCTGCAATTTAATCCTTAATATTTTTCCTGTAGGGTAAATGCTCCAAAGTGCCCATATTTCTCATTCTTCATGAATATGATTAGATTGCTAAACACCTGTGGGTCTCTGCTAACACAAGTAATGTCAAAAAGCCAGAAACCACAAAGATCCAGAAAGCATGGGAGCTGAGATGGTCAGCATTAAGCGCTCATCCATCTGTTCTTATTGACAGCCTTCAGAATAAGGCATTGATCTATGGACCTGTCTAACATCAGGGACCTGTCTAACATCTCAAGACAGGTCAAAGCAAAGTCCTCCTCACAAGCTTACAACTGAAACAGAAAACATCTTAATGGTGCGACATCTCTGCCTGACATCTCATCTACTCTTTCTGACATTCTATATAGCCCCAAAACTCACAGCAGATGCAACAGGAGTTCACATAGATAAATCCTGGAACTCAGGCCTTCAAAAATAGGAGAATTTCATGGGGTTTCTTCATCCAAAGATGTTAAACACAGAAGGATCTGGCTTTTTATATAATACAAACTGCAGAAATTTAATTTCCCCAACCAACCTCAGCAACTCATACTTGACCAAGCCTATTCAAGAAAAATACCTTGTTTAGATAAGAAATCTTAATTTTTCACTTTGACTACTGAATGTTTTAAGTTGTCATTGTCAAAGTTAAGTCTATGTCTCTAGGAAAGCAAGCAATGAAATTTTGTCTTTCCTGATGTTCAAAAATTAAAAACTCTTTTCGTGTCCAGTGAACAATTTTTAACTGAACATTAAAATTTAGAACACAATAAGCAGTGTCTTGATGTCAAGGAGAATCTTCTATGTCTACATGGCAGTTCTTTTTTTGAGGAAGCTTATTCATTATAAATTGAAAAGTCTTCTCATTTGCCTGTTCTCAGTAGTTCCATAAAAAATCTGAATCTTTTCCTATATGGGAGTTTCATCTGGCACACAGCACAACTTCCAGAGAAAGGTGAACATCTCCCTATGCCCTAGTCCCAGACACACCTTTCAAACCAAACGTTTTATGCAGTAGATTTTCTGTGAACAAAACAGTTATAACACTGTAAGATAGATGGACCACTTGAAACAATGCCTGTTAAGACCTTCATATGTTACTCATAATCTCCTTGAAAAAACACCTTCCTTATTTAAGCATCTCTAGCAATTTGATATGTGCCTTATACAGAAGTATTCATCTTCAAGAGCTGTGGCTGGAATTTCAGACTTGGCTTTATTTAAGCACCAAAAAATGTTGGGCATCTAGCTGAGTTTTGTGTGTTGGATGGTGACCTGTTTTAACCATCTCACACCATAAAATCTCAATAGAAGCAATTCAGAAGTTGGGTAGGTTGTGAGCTTTGAATTCTCTAAATTTCTTCCTTATTAATAATATAGGAACATTCTTGAGTTCAGGTTCCCTTATCAGCAGAGTGGACTCAAATATCACTTTATGCCTCTGATTCTGTTGTTACTTATCATTCTAGATATGCTTTGGAAATTAAGAATTTTGGCTTTAATGAACTATGTCATTAGTAGTGTATATATTACAAGCTATATGATGGTTTTGTTCAGATCTGTGATTTTGTTCCTTCTGGTCCCAAGGGAAGAAAAAATGTTTACTTCACAATTTTCTATAATTAGATATCCTAGAAGTTTGAGGAGTAGGTCAGCAGTTTTCTAATTCATAACCCCTATAGTTTATGTTTTCTGAAGTATGTGACTAAAGATCTTCCACATATGTTTTTCGTTCTCAGGCAAAAATGAGAAATAAGAATAAGCAAAGAGAATGAGGTACTTCTGCTATTTTTACCCATTGAAAGTTTCCTGTTTACTCAAATATACGGGTCAGAAATACAGACATACGATTTGAGTTATGCTCAGACAAAGGTAGTGTGGGTGATAGTATGATGTGAAAAGTATATTTGGTTTGGATGACCTTATTTCATTATGGATTTTCAGGCCTGAAATAAGATATAAGAATAATTTTGCAAATCTACTTGTTGAACTTACCTGACCAAGTATTTCTAGTGCAGACAAAACTAAAAGTTGAAGTATGTAATAAAACAGTGATATTTTCATTCTTTCAAATAAGAATGAAAACTACATGAAAAAAATGCATAATACTTGTCAGCAGAATTTTGGGGTTTTTTTCATTTTGTCTCTGAAACATTTTGTCTCCTGTTTTTCCTGACTTTTAAGAATAAAAGTCTCTGCAACATCCAGTTCGAAAAAACATTAACTATTCTAATCATTGTGGATGATTAAACAGGTAGGGGTCCCTTTTTGATTCTTCATTTACCACCTTTTTTCTTCCTTTCTGAGAGTTCTGCACAGCTGGAGATTTTCAGCCCCGTTGTAGCCTCCTCATCTTAGTAAAGTTCTTTTGGCATGCTAATTAATCTCCTTCCTAATATTTACTCTCCCTGACCACAAGCCATTGTCTGCTCTTACATCTTATTTTGAAGACAGGGTTCTTGAAATTCTTGAATCTCTCTCTTAACAATAGCTCTAGCCTATACATAATGTAGCAAGTAAGAAAATTATTTAATGACAAATTTCTAACCTTGAGACATTTTTCATGGTATTTTAACATTTTACATGGCTCTGCTTTTCTTTCTTTTTCTTTTTTTTTTGTGCAAAACTGCATTTAGTTTTTTTCTGTTTTATCAAAACACTTATCAAAATTGCAAGGTTTACTCAAATACTTAAACCAATTTTTAATCCAATTTATAAAATATAGAAACATTCTCCTTTATGTTAGTTCATATTTCAGGCTTTTTTTGTATCTCATTTATTGAGAAATGAATGCTTTCCTGTAAAATGTTTTATGCATGATATCCAAAGCACTGGATACAATATAACTTATTTGGTTATTCTATATTGGACACTGCTATCCTATCAAGCTTTATTTTCTGAATAGAGCACAGATTATGACACACTTCTAATGTATTCATTGAGATTGTGACTGTTACAGAGGATTTTATATTAAATCTAATAATGTGTAAAAATGTTCATAATAAGTTGTCATTTATAAAGACAGCTGTCTT